>NC_082697.1:8274812-8583979 GCF_949987515.2 Delphinus delphis | reverse complement strand
AAGCAGGGATACTCTCTATACCTACATCGTAGCTCGGCCGTGAAGTCAACGCTCCTCCCCTTGTGCCTGACCTGTAACCAGCATTCCCTAATCATGGAAACATTATTATTACATTCATAATTTCCAAGTGGAAAGAATGTTTTCATAATTGTTTACACATAAAATTAAAGGATTTTATTGTAAAAAGAGCGATGGGCTGGGGTTGGAGGAAGTGTTGTCATCCCCCACCAAGCCTTAATGTTCTTCATCTGAGACATGGGACTGGCGAGAACAAAGGGAGACCCCTGTGAGGCACATTGTCCTTCACGAGGAGGTTCTCCTGTGACAGCTTACTGAATCCTCACCACAAGAATGACAAGTAAACGCGATCATGATCTCCTTTTCCAAAAGGTGTAATTTGGGCACTTTATGATTGGACAGCTTGTCCCGGGTCATCCCAGGTCATCTTGTAGTAACTGGCTGTGATGGATTTGAAATCACATGGGGTGGTTTTGCCCCCTAAGGAACAGTTGGCAATGCCTGGAGGCGTTTTTTAGTTGTCATGACTGGAGGGGGTGCTACTGGCATCTAGTGGGCGGAGGCCAGGAACGCTGCTAGACATCCGACAGACAGGCCAGCAACAAAGACCTATCCAGCTCCAAACGCCAGCAGTGCCGACTGAGGACGGGAAACCCTGCCCCAGATTCTCTGCCAGGCCTGCCTCGCAGGTTCTCACCAGGCTCACATGAGGTCAGGGCTGTGTCAGCTCTGTCAGCTGTGGGCGAGAGCCAGGCAGGCTCTGGCAGTAACCGGAAGCACTGGCCGCGTGTCACGGGGAGGCAGGAGTGGGTTGCCCAGTGTGTGGGCTTATGGGGATGGGTTCCAAATCCTTGCTCTGAATCACTGGCTGATGAGAACAGAAAACAGAGCTTAGCCCAGCTTAGTCACCGGATGAACCAAGTTACCTGTAACATGTAGAAATCTCAGCCAGTCCACGAACCCTGGTGTAGAAGAAACGCAACTTTCTCTTCTGTTCTTCACCTGAACTAAACGTGTATTTCAAGTCCCTATTTTTCGTGGCAGAAACTTCATCCTAGTCGATTCAGGGCTCCTCCCCTTTTCCAGGGGATACAGCTAATACAAGGGAGTGCGGGTGCGTGGTCCTTCAAGAAGGGGTCTGTAGTGGCTTCCAGCTCTCACGGTGCCCGCTGGTCCCGCTGAGACACCTGGGACTCTGCGAGGCCTCGTCCCACGTGACGTTGTCACACAGGGACACGGGAACTCTGGGAAGCAGCCACACCCGGTTATGTGACTTGCAGAGCCCCATGCAAGATGAAAACATGGGGTTCTGTGTTCAAAATTATCAGGAATTTCAAGGCAGCAACAGCAGAGCATTCAACCAAGCACAGGCCCCTGTGTGAGTGTACAGGTCCAATGCCCATGAAGCCGGCCCTGGGGAGCCCCCGACCCATCAGCTAGAGATCCTCTCGGTCACTTTGCTGCCACTCCTGCCCAGCTGTATCACAGCCCGGGCCTCTGTGGGGACTTTGCTTTCTCGGGTGCTGCTGGGAAGGGGGCCGTGTTTTTGCTACTCCTGAATTTAATCAAACCCTTAGGATTTCTATCACCCGCCCCCTTTCTTGGGGATGCCAAGCAGCGTTTGACTGCCCAGCGCAGCTCTGGCTCTCCTCTCCCAGCCCCACCCTGCTCCCATCCACGTGTTTATCTAGTCTGGTCCGGGCGGGCAAGACTTGCTCTTTAATCATGTCTTATCTTTTCGCTGAGGTGTCTCTGGAATCATGCTTTTTGCAAAACCTACATGTGTTAAACTCAAACTCCTTTCCTTTTATTTTTGGTGGAATCATCTCTCCCTCGAGGCAATGAATACTGATGACTGGTGAGGGGAAAGCAGCCAGCACAGGAATGACAGGAAAAATCAAGGTGATGTTTCAGATTTTCCCACCACGTGCAATGGGCCACACATCATCATCCTCCCCAAATATCCCTGTACAAGTTATTTATGAAGATGGAGAAATTCACCGGGGAAAGTGTGGGAGAAATTGTGTTGGTGGGCTCCTGGGAAGGATCCTCAAGTAGCCTCTAAGTCCTCACTTAGATTCCACCTCTTCCAAGAAGTCCTCTGTGATTTCACCCAGCTCGAGTTAGCTCTCCTTCCGAAGCCCGCTTTATGCGACAGCTGTGCTTCTCACCCTCTGTCTTCTCGCCTTTCTCCTACAAAAACGTGGGCAGTAGCCGGGCGGGGGGGCGCAGGGGCGCAGGATGGTGTTGGGAAAACCAGAGGGCTTGGGAGATAGAAAGATGTGAGGCAGCTCCCGTATTTGTGTTTGCTTGGGCAAGCTATTTGACCTCTCTGAACCTTAATTTCCTCATCAAAAAAGACTGAGCATATCTACTCTGCTGGCTGGTTTGTTGTGTCCTTGTTGTTGTTTTAATTTTTGTTATTATTATTGTTGTACAAGCTTTAGAACTGCTATTAGACTGCAGCCTCCTTTAAAGCCAAGGTCTTATGTATCTATGTGTCCCCAGCCCCCTCCAACCCCAGCAGAGGGTACAGTCTCTGGCACTTAGATGCTCAGTAATATTTGTTGGGTCAGCAAGTGAATTCCCTACCCTGGTTTGCTTCTTTTTATGGACACGAAGTCAGAGCTTCTCACAGGTTCCCTCACTCACCTCCAGTCACCAACCTTCCAGAGCATTTGCTCAGCCGACCACCAGAGAAGGAAAGCAACAACTAGTATTTCTTGGGTTCCTGGGCTGTGCCAGGCTCTGTGCTGTGGGTAGGGTGAGCAACTGTCCCAGCTTGCCTGAGACAGGGGTTTCCTGAGATATGGGACTTTCGATCCTAAAGCTGGGGTCATCGCAGGAGAATGGGCAGAAAAACTGGTCAAGTTAGCTAAGGCTTTCCACGTATTATCTCATTTATTTTTAAATATACTTTGTTTTGTACGACAGATTTAGACTTACAGAAAAATACAGAGACACTAATACAGAGGGTTCCCGAGGGTTCCCATATGTTCTGCACCCAGTTTCTGCTGTTCTTAACCTCTTGCATTACTCAGTACGTTTGTCACAACTAACAAACCAGTATGGATACATTATTATTAACTAAAACCCATACTTAAGTCACATTTCCTTAGTTTTTCCCTAATGTCCTTTTCCTGCTCCAGGAGCCCACCCAGGACCCCACGTCACGTTTAGTCCTCATGTCTCCTTAGGCTCCCCTTGGCTGTGACAGCTTCTCAGACTTTCCTTCTACTTGATGACTTAGTTTGAAGGGGTGCAGGTTGGGAATCCTGTAGGAATTCTCTTGATCCTAACACAAATCTAAGGGGCAGATGCTATTGTCCCATTTTACAGACGGAGCTGCTGAAGCTTAGGACCAAGGTGGCAACCAGTACAGGGCTGAAGGAGAATGTGAGTTTCCACTGGGGACCGATGATTCCTTAATCACATCAACAACAATAATAACTAATACCTTTAGTACTTGCTATGTCCCAAGTACCCTGCTAAGAAGCCCATACATATCATATCACTTAATCCTCATGATTGCCCTGTGTTATGGAGGCTAAAATTATGCCCATTTTACAGATAAGGAAAAGTAAGACCCAAGGAGGTTAAATCCCTAGCCCAAGTCACACAGCTGACAAATGGTAGAATAGGAACTCCTACCCTCGCCTCTGGAAGTCCTTTATGCTCTATACTTCTAAGAAATGTTTGTCTCTATTGGAGTTTGCAGTTTTAAGGAACATATTATGCGGAACATTTGAGGATCTTATTTGAGATGCACATTCTGATTCCATATGTCTGGGGGGAAGCCTGGGAGCCCGTATTTATAACATGAAGGCAGGTGAGCCCATATGTGGAGGACCAGGCTGAGGACCACCTCCTGCTTCACAGCTTTCCTTTCTTTCCAGGACAAATAGGGTAACCACCGTGTGACCGCACAAGGAAGTAGCCAGACTTCCTCAGGTCACTTTCTGGCCCTCTGGAGCTCCAGCTGCCAGAGATAGAAAGAAAGCTCAGAGCTGAGAAATCCCAGACGCTATCATTCTGGATGACCAATTGGCAACTCCAGCCTCTCCGGCAGGGTTTGTAAAAACTGTAATTAGCCCAGGTGAGGCTCATTAGAGCCGGCCTGGAATTCTGCCAGGGCTACCACGAGCTGTATGCCAGCCCCTTGATTTTAATATCAATGGCAGCGCTGACAAGGAAGCTAGAAGGCACTGCAGGCTAGGAGGAAGCTTTGTACCCAGGCGGGCGTCTCCCCCCTCCCCTTCCGCTAGCTCGCCACGAGGTAAGGCAGTTGGCTTCATCACATCAGAGCTAGCTCATGAGTAATTTTCACTGTCCTCCCCTTTCTAACAGGCTGGGCCCCAGGTGATCCTAAAAATTAAATGAAGCTCAGAAAATGAGACACTTTGGAGAGCCAGGCATTCATAGCCCATCCCGGGCTTCCGCAGACGCTTCACTTCCCTTGTCAGTTTCCTTGGCATTCCTTTAGGACTTAGGCACAGGGCAAAGTTTCACTCCAGAACCTCACAGCTTTGGAGTGTTTCTGCCAGAGGGACCCAGTCCCCTGCGTGTTTCCTTGTTCTCATGCAAAACTTAAAATGGGTTCTGGTAGCCAACGCTCTCTTTTCTCCCTGTAAATTGAGACATTTATGCTGGTGCAATATTTTCAGAATAGGACCTAGGCTGCCTCCCAAGCTTCCGGGAACTGCACAGAAACAAATTCACAATTCTTATCATCATCATCATCACCCTACCCATCATCATCATGTCATTTATTGGGGATTTATTATGTGCTGGGCACCAGGATTTGCATTTTCCCTGTATTCTCTCAATTAATGCATGCAATAAGGAAGGTTATTCTCACATTACTGAGAGAAAACAGGCTTACCTAAAGCCATCCTACCACTTAGTGGATTATCCTGTCTGCTCTGTCATTATAGTTGGGACTAAGGTTATTTTCTACTGTGCAAATCCCTGAAAGAATTTGGATAAAAAGTGATTGCCTTATAGGTCAAAACCCAGGAGCTAATAGCTGATATTTTAAATAGAGAGTGAAAGAATGAGAGAGAGAGAGAAGAAATGAGGAGGAAAAGAAAGTCAAGTAAATTCACAGAATAATGCCCTAGAAGTGCAGGAGTGAGAAAAAGATGGCAGCAGTGTTGTGTGTCATACAGTGTATTTACACTAAGCATTAGAGAAAATGAATTCCAACTGGCCGCATCAGAAATAGACGTATGTTAATATGTACGTGTTAATTTAATACACGAAAAAGCAACCCTACTGAGAAAGGCTAGAAACAAAATTATAAACCTTTGCTTTCTCTCCCACCCCTAAAAAATAGAACTTATGTCATGGTAAAATTCCATAATCTGAGTAAGGACCTACTGCATAGCACAGGGAATTCTTCTCAACACTCTGTAATGACCTATATGGGAAAATAATCTAAAAAAGAGTGGATACATGTATATGTATAACTGATTCATTTTGTTGTACAGCAGAAACTAACACAACATTGTACATTGTAAATCAACCATACTCCAATAAAAAATTTTTTTTAAAAATTCTATAATCTGGTCATTCTTTTTTTCTATATGGAGGTATAGTTGATTTACAACATTATATTAGTTTAAGTACAACATAGTGATTCAATATTTTTGTAGATTATACTCCATTTATATTTAAGATATATTTGTTAAGTACTTTCTATGTACCAAGAAATAGATTTTTTTTAAAAAAAGCAAAAATAATAGAACTTACTACCTAGGGGGTTGATGGACAATTCAACTAGCAATTGTAATGCAGTGTGAGAAGTACAACTATTTGAGTGTACGTTAGTTATTTGTGTACAAGCAACAGAAACTGACTCTGGTGAATCCAAGCAAGTTTAAGGTCCCATCAGAACAAAACCATCATCTAATACAAATCTAAGGGAGACAGTCAGGGAAACATCCTGGAGGAAGGTGGTCAGAGAAACATCTCGGGCCTCAGTTTTCTTATCCATAAAATGGGCATAATTTTAGTCCCCCATAACACAGGGCAATCATGAGGATTAAGTGATATTATATGGACTTCTTAGCAGGGTACTTGGGACATAGCAAGCACTAAAGATATTAGTTGTTATTGTTGTTGATGTGATTAAGAAATCATCGGTCCCCAGTGGAAACTCACATTCTCCTTCAGCCCTTTACTGGTTATCACCTTGGTCCTAAGCTTCAGCAGCTCCGTCTGTAAAATGGGACAATAGCATCTGCCCCTTAGATTTGTGTTAGGATCAAGAGAATTCCTACAGGATTCCCAACCTGCACTCCTTCAAACTAAGTCATCAAGTAGAAGGAAAGTCTGAGAAGCTGTCACAGCCAAGGGGAGCCTAAGGAGACATGAGGACTAAACGTGACGTGGGGTCCTGGGTGGGCTCCTGGAGCAGGAAAAGGACATTAGGGAAAAACTAAGGAAATGTGACTTAAGTATGGGTTTTAGTTAATAATAATGTATCCATACTGGTTTGTTAGTTGTGACAAACGTACTGAGTAATGCAAGAGGTTAAGAACAGCAGAAACTGGGTGCAGGGCATATGGGAACCCTCTGTATTAGCATCTCTGTATTTTTCTGTAAGTAAAACACTTCTACAAAATCAAATGTATTTAAAAATAAATGGGATAATACACAGAAAGCCTTAACTAAGGTGCCCAGCTTGTCCCTGTTTGTTTGGGACGACCCCTGCTTTAGGACTGGAAGTCCCGTACCCCAGGAAACCCCTCCGTCTCAGGCAAACTGGGACGGTTGGTCACCCTCCCCTCAGCACAGAGCCTGGCACAGCCCAGGAGCCCAAGAAATGCTAGTCATCGCTTTCCTTCTCTGGTGGTCGGCTCAGCGAATGCTCTGGAAGGTTGGTGACTGGAGGTGAGCGAGGGGACCTGTGAGAAGCTCTGACTTCGTGTGCACCTCCAGAGAAGTGCTGCAGCAAGTAGGGATGTGTGCATGGTGGATGTTAAGGACTGGGGAGCAGGGCAGACAGGTGGAAGGTGAGTGTTCCCAGCAGAAGAGCAACGTGGGTGGGGCGCGGGGGAGAAAGCATCCCCCAGGAGCGTGATTGGAAGCCCCACTGCCGGCCGGACACCCGGAAATAGCTCTCGGTGGAGGTGAGGAAGGGGGGCTGAGAGGGAAAAGAACGTCCGGGGAATAAGCCACCCAGAGAGCGCGCCCCCTAGTGGAGAAGCCGCCGGAGAAGGAGGCAGCACGAACGGGAACTCCCGCTTCTGCCAGCACCTAACCCGTATTTCCTGAAGCCGCCGCACGAGGAACGACTTCGCTCTAGGAAAAACCCTCCTGGTTACCGTGACTCAGACAATGATCTGCAAAACAATTCACCAAATTAGAGTTTGCCGAGCGGAAGTTTGTAAATCGGATCCCCCCGCCCGCCCCCCATTACGTGGATTACATCTTTCATCCCCAAGAACGAGGCCAAGAGCCTTCTCCCTGCCCCTCCTCCTCTCCCTCTGAAATCTCACCCCTCCTTTCTCTCCTCTCTCCCTTCTCAGCATCCTGCCACCCCTAAGGCGGTGGCGTGATCCCCGCGAAGCTTCCAGGGAGTTCATTAAAACCCGCCACCCTCTCCCTTGCCCACCGGGCACTCCCAGCAGCCCCGGGGGCCATGCGGCGGCGAGAGGAAGCCAGGTACGGGGGAGGGGGGGACGCGGGGGGCACTCCCAGGACCCGCCCCGGTGAGAGGAGCCAGCAAACAGTTAATGGTTTAATCCTTTGCAGAAAAAGTCAAGGCAGACTTGTGATTCTTGATGTTAATGAAGGTGTCACACATTGTCTCGAGAAAGTTGTGCCTGGCAATCTTCCCTTTTTCGGATGCCTACCCCAGTGACATTTCATCTCACATCCACCTTAATGAAATGCATAATTAACATATTCTAATTGTGCTGAGCGCTGCGATGATTTTGACAGAACTCACTTTCCATGTCTAATTTGATGCTAATTTAATCTGTTCCTCTCCCGCTGACATGACCTTTCTTGATTGAGTTTCACTGAGGAAATTTTTTGATGGATTGATTTATCAGCATTGCAGAGACAACAAAGGCTCAGGGTGCACGACAGAAAATAGGAAGGGAACGGCCCTCGAAGCCAGCGCGCTCTGAACTCACCGGCTGGAATGTCCTCTTTCCAGAGACGGCTTGTCTGATCTACTGATGGAATTTGAAAAATGTGACATCTGTGTGTGGGTTTGATCTCTCCGATAAAGACAGTAAATATCTTATTGTGGTTGTGAAGCTTTGCATGGAAAACTCCTCCGGGGATAGTGCAAGGAAGCTGAGGTTCCTCCTGTTGACAAAAAGCCAAGCCTGCGAGGCTCGTCCAGCGGCTGCTGGCCACTTCCTGCCGGGATTCTTGGGTGGAATGTTTGGGCAGTTGGCGGCACCCAGGAGAAGATATGGGAGGCAGGCAAGTGTCCATCTCAAGTTAAGATGGAGAAACATTGCATCTGTGGAGGTCACTGAGTGTGGATTTCATGGGTTCCGGTGTTTTACAGCTAGCTAAAGGAGAGGCAGACCTTGGTCTCCTGACATCTTCCCCAGGGCCTACCCCCTCCCTACCTTTGTCCAATGCCAGGTCTGTGTGGAAGGACGTGCTTCGGATGCATGCTGACTGTCTTGGAGTTAAACCAATCCTCCCATAGTCAATGGCTGAGGGCGTGTTAGTCTCTCTCATGCTGTAGGTAGAGGGGTTAAAACCAGGATCGCAGCTAGACCAGGTGTGAGACAGCAGTCCCTCACCCTGCGTTACACAAAATCGGCTTCTTTTCAACAGCCCTTGAGGCTCGGGTTCAAAGGGGTTAGACCAGGACTTCCCAGCTTCGGCACTCTCGTCATCTGGGGCCAGATCACTCAGGGGGTGCAGTTCTGTGCGTTGTAGGTTGATTAGAAGCATCCCTGGTCTTTACTCACTAGAAGTCAGTAGCACCCCCTTCCTGAGTGGTGACAACTAAAAATGTCCCTGGACTTTGCCACATGTCCCCTGTAAGCAAAATCATCCCCAGCTGAGAACCAACAAGACAGAGGACCAGCTTGTAATGCCTGTGACCCCCGCATGTCTGCACTGCCTGCCCCTCCACTTCTGCCCAGTGTCAACTCCCCAGCTGGGCCTTGCCTGACCCCCTATCTAGGATCAAACCTCCATTCACCTCCATCTTCTCACTCAACTTCTCGGTCTTTTTTAAAATTGTGGTAAAAAACACATACCATAAAACTCACCATTTTTACCATTGTAAAGCGTGAGATGCAGTGGCTTTTAGTACCTTGACAATGTGCAAGTGTCACCATCATCTAGTTCCAGAACATTCTCATCACCCCAAAAGGATACTTTGTATCTATTAAGCAATCATTTCCCATTTTCCCCCTCCCAGTTCCTGACAATCAATAATTTGCTGGGCTTCCCTGGTGGCGCAGTGGTGGAGAGTCCGCCTGCCGATGCAGGGGACACGGGTTCAAGCCCTGGTCCGGGAAGATCCCACGTGCCGTGCAGCAACTAAGCCTGTGCGCCACAACTAATGAGCCTGTGCTCTAGAGCCCGCGAGCCACAACTACTGAGCCCACGTGCCACAACGACTGAAGCCCGCGTGCCTAGAGCCCGTGCTCCGCAACAAGAGGAGCCTCTGCAATGAGAAACCAGCACACCGCAACAAAGAGTAGCCCCCGCTTGCCGCAACTAGAGAAAGCCTGCGCGCAGCAAAAGACCCAACGTAGCCAGAAATAATTAAAATAAATTAATTAAAAAATAATAATAACCAAAACCCAAATATCTATTGTGGACACATGTCTAACAAATAGAAACACTGACTCCTCTTTCCAAAATGGCATGCTTTTTCTAGTTAAAAATATTCCTTAGGGCTTCCCTGGTGGTGCAGCAGTTGAGAGTCCACCTGCCAGTGAGGGGGACACGGGTTCATGCCCCGGTCTGGGAAGATCCCACATGCCGCGGAGTGGCTGGGCCCGTGAGCCATGGCCGCTGAGCCTGTGCGTCCGGAGCCTGTGCTCCGCAACGGGAGAGACCACAACAGTGAGAGACCCGCGTACCGCAAACAAACAAACAAAAACAATAATTTGCTTTTTGTGTCTTTGGATTTGCCTATTCTGGACGTTTCATAAAAGTAGAATCGTACAGTAGGTGGCCTTTTCTGTCTGGCAGTTCCTCAGTCAGTTAAACATGGAGTTAATATAGGACCCGGCAATTCCACTCAGGTATATATTCCCAAACGAATTGAAAACAGGTGTTCAAACAAAAACTTGTACATGAATATTTGTAGACACACAATTCACAGTAGCCAGAAGATGGAAACAACCCTAGTGTCCAACAGCTAAAGAAGGGTATAAAAAAATGTGGTCTATCCAGACAATGAAATAGCTGTACATAGGAATAGAGTCATGCCGTCCACGACACCCATAAACCTTGCCTGTCTTTTCATTATTGCAACTTTAGTGCCCACAACAGTGCCTGGCTCATAGTAGGTGCTCAGTAAATACAGGTTGACTAAATAAAAGGCATAGAAAGCTAAATGAAATATAGTCAAGTGCAGTGAATAAATAGAAGTAGCAAGAGGTATTGATATTAACTGTTTCTTTCAATTTAGGGGAAAAAAAGGAAATAGACTCCAAAAGAGTAAACAAGGGAACAAAAACAAACCTGATACTGAATTGGAATTTTTTGCTGTCGTTTTTGTTGACCATTCTGTGGGAAATAGTTGAGTCACGGAGCGGGGCCCTGTTATGAAAGTGTCTAGATAGAATCCTAATAATTCTAAAAACGCCTTGCTTTTTTATTTTTCAGTGTAAAGACTCTGTCTCATCTTTCCAACTGTTTCTCTTAGAAGAGGCTGTACTTAGGGTGTCCACAGTAAATAGATGTTTTCTTCAAAATAGCCCCCTGGGAAGACGAAACATTTATTCCAACATAGTTGCTGTGACTGCGAAGATTTTTGCAAAATTTCTTCAGGAGCTGCCTGATGAGCCCCACAAGGATAGCAAGCTAACGAGATTATAATCATTATAATTACACTTCATCATAGATCAAAAGCAGTTTAACTCAGCAAAATGACCTGGTCAGCTTCACTATCCTTTATTTTCAGTGACTTCTGGCTTTGCTCAAAGATTAAATCTCTGCAAAACCTAGCTGGACCAGGCTGTCAGGTGCATCCCCATGGCTCTGCCACCACCTGGGAAACTGTGCCTTAATTTCCTTGTTGGTAAAATTGCATAACACTAGTCCTACCTTAAAGAGTTCTCTCAAGGATTAAATTAGTTAATAATACAACTGCCAAGCATTAAGAACAGCGCCTGACACTTAATAAAGGCTTGGAGGTATAAGCTCTTCCTATAAGAAAAGTGTCTGAGCCTTTCCAATAATTGTGTGGCTTTCCCAGGGGATTTCTGAAATGGGGCTGCACTTCCTATTTTCTGAAATAATTATTAAGGAATCAGATGCACAGTTTTAAGGCACGTTTTAATGATGTGCCCACGTCTACTGCTGTTGTAACAAATTACCACAAATTTAGTGGCTTACAACCACACAGGTTTGTTACCTTCTAGTTCTGGACGTCGGAGGTCTAAATCAGTCTCACCAACTTAAAATCAAGGTTTCAGCAAGGCTACTTCCTTGCTGAGGCTCCAGGGGGAATCCCTTTTCTTGCCTTTCCAGCTTCTAGAAGCTGCCTGCATTTTTTGGCGCATGGCTCCTTCCTTGAATTATTCCAGCCCCTTCTGTCCTTATAATCTCCTATTAATGGCTCTGACCTTCCCACCTTCCTCTTATAAGGACCCTTGTGGTTCCTTTGAACCAAGTGCATAATCAAGCTAATCTCCCCAGTCTCAAGATCCTTAATTTACTCCCATCTGCAAAGTCCCTTTTACCATGTAAGGGGACATATTCATAGGTTCTGGGGCTCAGGATGTGGACATCTTAGGCGCCATTATTCAGCCCACCACAAATGATTTCCTTTTCAGTGGAAAGTGGTTCTCAGTCGACTCCCTTCCACCTCTCAGAGTACCTCTGCTGTGCCACTTTGAGGAAAGCAAATCAATTTGGAGGAAGCTGCCGGAATCCGAGATTGGAAGGGAGGTCTAGGGCGGTGCAGTCTTTTGCAATCCTTTGCCTCAGAGGCTATGTGAGAATTGTTTGACCATCAACCCTGGGCTTGAAGCTATTCAAGGATTCTAACTCCAAATATGTCACATTGGGGGATATCAGTTTGGCTGCGAGTTTGATCATGACATTGCATCCTACCTGGTGCATTTAAGACAGCACACTCCCCTAGTGCACCTGGCCAAAGCCTTTCTTATTTCTTACATAGCCTCCATCAAGTCAGAATTTTGTTGTTTGTCTGTTCTCTGCTGTCTCTGCAGTGCCTAGAACAGTGCCTGGCACCTTACAGACAATGAATAAATAAATATTTGCTGTATAAATGAACGAGTGGTTGATATTGAGAGGTTTTATGGTGTTTGGAAACCAAAACTGTTTTTCATAAAGATGAATCCCGTTTTGTCTATTCTACCAATATTCCACCTGGGAAATCCTGGATTTCTCTGAATATTATCATAATCTGTGGTCACCTTGAAACTTCAGGTTTTTCCCATATGAAACCAGAAGAGAGACTGTGAAAGCAATGCTGCTTAGAGCAATGCCTGTTCATCAAATCTTGTCCTTCATTAGAATAGCTCACTTCAATAAGATCCTGGGCATTTTTGATAAGCCAGCATCCAGGGAACAAAGCTGTTATAAAATGACTTACTTAGAGGTTCCAACCATAATTTTTGGCCTCAGAATATTGCTGGGTGTTTTTTTCTTTGTCAGTCTAAAATGAAAATGTAACATTTCAAATGCAATCCATTAGAAAGAAGGGGCTATTTGCATTTGATCCACAAATTGGACCAGAATAATTTTTGTCAACGTCTAATCTGCCAATACTCAGTTTTTTAAAAAATTAAACTAAATACTCATTAATTCACTGTTTTCCCTTATTGAGTGAAAAGATTTTTTTCTGTCAACTGTGTTTTTATTCAGAATCAGCTATAGAATATTTGCATTATTAAAAATTGGAGAGGAGGAAGTGACATTTCCTTTGAACTCCAAACAAATTGCAAACTTCAAAAAATGTCTGATGAAACAACATAGCATTATAACCCAAAGAGTCTACGATGGAGGGACAAAAATATAAAGGAAATAAAGAGATTTTTTTTTTGCAAATAAGATTCTAATGATACTTAACTCCACAATGTTAATGTTAGTGTTTACAAGTATTAATTGATTCTCTGTCAAAAGAAGTATCATTCAGGTCACATAAAAAATTAATTCAATTATCATCAATCCAAACTTTTGAAAGGCTATACGTAGTAGGGAAAATTCTAAAGATGGTCTCCCATGATTCCCATCTCATATTTATTCAACCAAACACTAAGCGAGGTACTGCAGAGAGGGGATCTTGCAGGTGTAATTAATATCTCAAATCAGTTAAATTTAATATATAGAGATTATCTCAGGTGGGCCTGATCCAATCACGTGACCCCTTTAAAGGCAAAGTGCTGGACTTCCCTGGCGGTCCAGTGGTTAAGATTCCAAGCTTCCACTGTAGGGGGCACGGGCTCAACCCCTGGTCTGGGAACTAAGGTCCCACATGCTGTGTGGTGAGTCCAAAAAAAAAAAAGCAGAGTGCTTTCTCCATCTGGCAGCAAAAGGAGAAGTCAGAAATATGCATCCCTACTGGCCTCAAGGAAGAAAACTGGAAGAACAGGGAGAAAATTACGATCAGACAGATTTGAGTTCAACTTCTTCACTTATGGTTTTGTGACATTTAGCAAACTCCTAATATCGAATGCTTTCATTTCCTAATCTCTACTACCAGTAACCTCATGAGTTTATTGTGAAGCCTTAAGAGACAGAATGTACGCAAAATACTTAGTACAGCGCCCGACCAAGACCATGTGCACAACAAAAGGTGATTATTATTTTCTTTTTATGTCCTCTTTATAAGATTATCATTCACTGACTTTTTTGCAATCTGGGTTTTGATTCTAAAACCATGTGAGTCTGCATGCAATGACACAGAAAACCATAATTCAAGTATGGAGTGTTGTATTACGTTGGCCGCTTGTTTAGAGCCAGTTCATCCCTCCATGTTCCAGTTGGCTCCTTACCTAAGCTCAACTTTTTTTTCTTCAGTTTACACCATAGCAGACCAACCCTACATTTTTCCAGAAGCCCAAACCTTTGTCACCACACATTTCTCAGCAAAAATTAGCTAGCCTGTGTCCAATTCTTAGAGGTCTTCACAAGCTGACTCGAAATAATCTTATAAATTAATTTACACCAAGTTGATAATGACCAGCGATGACTTAGCTTTCCATATGCATCCCATTAGAGACTTTCGAAGCCTTAACTGTAAGAAATAAAGTGGGAATTTTAGGTATTAACTTCAGAGCTGATGGAAGGATAGTTGGGGAGCTGCAAATCTTTTTGGTATTACTAAAAATTACCCACATGGGTAGCCATCTGTACCATGTCCAGTAAATGACATTTTCTTGTTACCAACCCCTCTTCTTATACATGTTTTTGCCTAATTTCTCCACTTAACACCATGCAAAGATCTCCCCAAGTTCTTCTGTTCTCATATAAATAATTTGTATCACTTAGAAATAACTAAAAGTAATACACATTTATTTATAAAGGAATATAAAAATGAGGAAAATCAAAATAGAAAAAAAACCCTGCAAAAACTATAATCCCACCATCCATAGAGAATAGTGGTCTGGGAATGTCAGTAAAGGACATTTAGGTTTGGTAAAGCAGATTGAAAGAGAGCCTAGATTTGCCCTGAAGCTATGTTGCATAGCAAGCACCTCGTGGTACCTGGGGGTATAACTGAGTTAATGGAGATTAAGACAGTGATGAAGCCCTATCTCCCAGCTATCCAAGACCATCCCTTTGTACTGCAGCTGCCCACTGTCAATATTCTGGTTTGTAAATATTTATACATGTACGCATGTGTATCGTAGAATTTTGTTCCTTGCAAAAACTAGAGTCATATTTGCATATTGTTTTGTAGGTTGACTATTCCTAACCTAAAATTGTGAACATCCTCCCCATGCCATTAAATATTCTTCTACATTCATTTTTAAAGACTACATAAAAATATTCTGTAGAATGAATTCATACTTTATCAGTGGCCTATGGTTGAATATTTAGATTGTTTCCAAGTTTGATTTTAATTAACAGCACAGAACTAAGCATCCTTGAAACCAAATAGTTGCACCCATCCATGATTAAGTGAAATTTCTGGGTCGATGGGTTACATATTTAAAGACTTTTCTAAGATAACTGCACCATGCACTTCATCTCAGCTCCATCATTGGGCAGTGGAAACAAAGGTATTAGAAATCTATTTAGATTAATATAGAGGGCTAGGCTAACGGAAAGGCACCAGTTGTCTTTAAGTTGTCTTAAAAAACCTGGGAGTAGGATGACCAACTGTCCCAGTTTGCCCAGGATTGAAGGGTTCCTAGAATATGAGTCTTTCAGTGCTAAAACAAGGACAGTCTCAAGCAAATCAGGAAAGTCAGTCACCGCACCTGGGAAGACCAGAGGCTGGCTAGCCACACTGGAAAGATTTCAGTGTATTAGTAAACACTGAGAGGAAGTGAACCAGCCTGGGCATCTGACTTGGACTAGAGTCATGGTCAGAACATGGGGAAAAATTTAACAACATCAACAGAGCCAAGATGGTAGAAGGCAAGTCTTGGATTAGGTCAGTAGCCGTATTCAAGAACTTTGAAAAGTAAAGGTGTAGTCATAATTATGGGGTAGGAAGCACAGGCTGGACAAGAGGAGAGTTTCTAGGAGTCCCATGACAGTTTTAGGGGATGCTGGAAAGCATGGTGTTCTTCCCGTGGTAGCCTCTATTGGAGTCTGTTTTGCCCTTTAAGTGATGAACAGTGTTGATTTGAAAATTTTTCTCTTTTTATGTTCTCTTCTTTAGGAGATTTTCTTGATAATTGCAGAATTCTGAATGAAATAGATGCGTATATGTTGCCATTTTGGCTTATATAGTAGCAATGTGGAATTCTCCCTATTCTTAGCTTGAGAAAGCATTAGTTTGAGCACAAGAAGATGAGTCAAAGTGGCCCATGGCAAGGCAAGATCAATGCTCAAAACATCATAGTTGTTTCTAAATTTGAGTCATTTTTATTCTCTTGAATCAAAGGGCCACTTGACAAGCATATGTTTCCACTATATATGTCTTGTCTTTTTTCTAATATCACACAGAGATTCAGAAATCAAAATTCCAGACAAATGTCACTAATTTGGGGAAATATGGGCAGAGTTATATTAGCACCTGGATACTCTGAATGCAGTTTTATATATAAACAAGTCCTCTTCATAAATATTTATGAAGAATTAAGTATCATTTATACATTACTTTTTATGGTATGAGATTAGTGCTAAATTATTTTCCTTTGCATGTGGGTATCCACATTTTCCTTCTGACCTTTTTCTCAAATCTTACATGCTTTTAATGACTTTGCATTTGGTCCTAGGAGAATAGATGTTACCTTAAAATAGTGCTTCCCCATTTGTTGACTGGGTGTGGACGTTGGAAGTATAAAGTATATGCCATGTGTATTGTACCAAAAATTATTCAATGCAAGAGGTATTGATTCGTTCATACACTCAGCAATTATTTATTAACTGCCTACAGTGTACCCAGCACTAGGGATATACTGATTATCAAGGCAGTCCTAGTTTCTGCTCCATGGAAATTACATTCTAATTGAAGATACATATTTTTAAAAAGAAAAGAAAAAAAAGAACCACAAATGAAAATAGAGTATTCTGACAGAAGTTAACAGGGTTCAAAGAGGATACATAAGAGACAAGGGAACCCTTTTGGGCAGCATAGTCAAGATAAACCTTTCAACTTGCACGCAAATGTTCTCAGTAGCATTTATCATAACGGCCAGAAAATAGGAACACCCAAATGTCCTTCAATGAATAGTAAGTGGATAAATAAAATGTGGTTTATCCATACAATGGAATACTGATGAGCAATTAATCAAAGATGAGGTACTGATCCATGCTACAACATGGATGAATCTCAAAAACATTACGCTAAGTGAAAGAATACAGACTCCAGAGAACATATATTGTGTGATTCCATTTATATGAAATGTCCAGAAAAGGCAAATCTATAGAGACAGAAAATAGATTACTGGTTCCCTGGGACTGGGGAAGGGAAGAATGAGTTTCTTTCCTTCCTTTTTTTTTTTTTTTTTTTGGGTGTGGGAGGTGGTGTGCTAAAGTTAGTTTATGGTAAAGGTTGCACAACTCTGAAAATAAACTAAGAACCACTGAATTCTGCCTTTTAAACAAGTGAATTTTATGGTATGTAAGTTGCATCTCAATAAAGCTGTTAACAAAACAAAAGGAAGGAAGAATGAATGCAAAGAAGAAAGGCCTTCCTGTGGAGGTGATAGTTAAACTGACATGGGGTTTATACAAAGAGGGGGCTTGACTGGGGTTAGAAATAACATTCCAGGAAGTCTGTGCAAAGACCCTGAGATGAGAGTGGGCTTGGCATGTGTCATGAATGAGTGGAAGGCAAGGATGGCTTGATTATGTTGAGCGAAGAGCAGAGGTGGTGAGAGGAGAGTGGGGAGGCCAACAGCAACAAACTCCCACAAGACCTTGCAGCCCTGATGTGGAGGGTGCCCCAGGGACTGTGGGGTCATTGAGAGACTTTAACTGAGGGAGTGACATGCTGTGATTTACAGTCAACAACATTTTTTTTAAAGAATAATAACAGCCAGTGCTGTGTCCTTACTATTCTAGGGATTTTACACATACAAACTTCTTTATTCTTCACAATAATCCTGTAAGGTACATACCATTAGTACGAGTAAGGAATGTAAGACACAAAGTAACTTACTCAAGAAAACTCAAGAGAGCTATGATTTGAGCTCAGTGAGTCTAACACCAGAGCTTGAAATCTTAACCACTGCTCTACACTTGAAAGTAAGGCTGGCTTCACGGTCCTACAATGTGTACGGTCACACAGGACCCCATGCTTAAAAGGGTCCCATATTTGGTTTAATGCTCTGCTGTCACCATTTTTAAATGCTTAATAATTTTTCAACAAGAGGCCTCTCATTTCCATTTTGCACAGGACTCTGCAAATTACTTAGCCAGCTTTGCTTGAATGGCCTTCCAGAGTTTTCACTATAGGAAAAATTGTTAACCCACTGAAGGTCACAGACAGGCTGGCCAGGGAGGAAGGAAAAGCTCTTAGAACTAAGCACGAAATTTCTTATGCACGTCCATTTGGGGAGCAAAAACTCCCAACTCTATCAGATACTCAAGGGGATCCAAAAATGCAAAAGGGAGATGACTCGTTGATTTACCAGTGGCCACCCATTCTAATATTTGGGAATAGCTGCATGATGGAGTGAACTATCTTTTTCTCATCATTCAGCTTCTTGTTGTCTTATATTGATCAATAGAGAATCTTAGCATTGGTAACACTCTTTCCAGAAAACAGAAAAAAAATAATAATAATAAGGATGAATGAAAACAAGTGAAAAAATTATGAGCGAATGATTTTCTTTGATGTGTTGTTTTCCTCAAGAGCACCTAAAATTGTCTTTGTCTCCATTAACATAATTTTTTTTATCCCTAAAAAAAAAGTAGTTTTCTGAATTTATACTAATGAATGTATTCTAACATTTTTCACCAGATTGTATAAATTCAGTTTCTCTGTTTCAGAGACAAACTCAGATTGTATGACTACTTTTCAACAATCATTATTATATAGAAAAATATTCTGCACCCAGAGTATATTAATAATAATAATATTAATTGCTAGTTTAAATATTATAATTAACTTATTCAATAAGTTGTTATTATTATAATCTTATACCCTGGGCTTCTATATAACTAGAAGAGAACTAAATTTTAAAGGCAAGTTTTCAATTCCATTTAAAATAACCCCCAATTAATTTCTAAGCTGCTGAAGACTAATGATAAAAATGTTTAGCTCCTGGTGCAAAATCTTCTGGAAATTGTTTGGGTTCAAAAACAATTCCATACCCATGAAAATGGAATTATCCATTTTAAGAATAATAGGAATGACAATAGGTCTCTGAGTTTAGAGTGAGAGGCTTACTTGCTCTTGCCTGTTGGGATGCTGATTTCTCTGTATGCCTAACCGTGGTTGCGTGAAGTCCCCAAGATCGCTGAGCTTTCAGATGAGTGATATTTGTGTCTCCCGGGGCTCTCCCAGGGCGACCCCACATGGGGACCTCCTGGCTCTGTTTATTCTTAGAGTGAGCAGTTGCATACAAATAGAAGATACTATGACATAAGCCACCAGAACAGAATACAGAGACAAGAAGATATCTCTATGAAAACAAAATATCAATTCTACTCTAAACCCAGTCTGAAATTTTCGCAGTGGAAAACTTTTCCTAGAAGGAACCAGAGATGGTTTTTCTTAGTTTCATTTTCACATTCACCACCACAAACTCCTGTCTCTTTGAAGGGCGATCGATGATGCACCCAAGACACAAAGACTGTGGTCGTGAGACAGACAGAAGCAACGTTTTCTCATTTGCTGCCTAATATTCTTTTAATATACGAGACAGTTTTCTTTTCTGTGTCTTTATGGAAAAAACAAAAAAAACACAAAACCAGCTGTGAGTTGTTTCCATATAGTCACTGAACCTGGTAAACTGGAAGAGGACCGTAGCGATTGAAACCAGAGCGAAAAAAGAGTTCTATTCATTTTTTTTTCATTTCCATTTTCATTCCCATTTGATGGGGTAATTTACCAAATTTCTGCATAAATTAAAATGGTAAATTAGACTTCTTTGGAAAAATAAATTGTATAAACCATTCATCTTTTCGAGATGTTTTTTAATGGTCCTTTGCCACTTGATGAAGCAAAAATAAAACTTTACTCAGCTGGCAGATAACCCAGGCAAAAAAATCCTTCTTCCTTTCCTTATGTCATGAATGCTTTGGATGTTTTTGTTTTAAAAACCAAAAGTCCTATGAATGTTGTTTTTTATTTTAAAAACCAAAAACTGGGCTTCCCTGGTGATGCAGTGGTTAAGAATCTGCCTGCCAATGCAGGGGACACAGGTTCGAGCCCTGGTCCGGGAAGATCCCACGTGCCGTGCAGCAACTAAGCCTGTGCACCACAACTACTGAGCCTGCACTCTAGAGCCCACGAGCCACAACTACTGAGCCCGCGTGCTATAACTACTGAAGCCCTTGCGCCTAGGGCCTGTGCTCCACAACAAAAGGAGCCTCCGCAATGAGAAGCCCGCGCACTGCAACAAAGAGTAGCCCCCTCTCTGCAACTAGAGAAAACCTATGCGCAGCAAAAGACCCAACGAAGCCAAAAATAAATAATTAAAATAAATTAAATTTAAAAATAATAATAACAAAAAAATAAAAACCAAAAACCAAATATCTATTGTGGACACATGTCTAACAAATAGAAACACTGACTCCTCTTTCCAAAATGACATGCTTTTTCTAGTTAAAAATATTCCTTATTTAATACTTTTCCCTGGTTGCTCTCTTAGCCCATATCCATAGGTATTGTTTACTGTGTTTACTGTGTACCAGGTGTTTTATACATTTATCTCATTTGACCTTACCAACAATTCCATGAAGTAGGAGTTATAATCCTGCTTTATAGACAGCAAAGCTCCGCAGCATGGACCTTCCTTCCCAAAAAGGCTGCAAGAGACGTCCTTACACACAACTACGATCCGTTGTTTATCTGAAATTCAAAGGTAACTGAGCATGTTGTATTTTTACCTACTAAGTCTGGCAACACCAGCTTTGTACCAATGCTAATCTGGCAAAAAAGATTGAACTGTGCTGGCTTGAGATTATTATAATCTTTATTTGACTGATATGGTGCAGGTTTGGGGGAGGGGGGGCAGCACTCACAGCAGCTCAGAGCCACGTGCTTGGTATATTTGACAGAAAGAAAAGCACAGGGAATAGAACAGAAAGATGGGCGGAGGCTCAGGGAGAGGCCCAGGAGATAAAGTCAGAGAGGAAGGCGGCCAAGAGCCAGATTGCATGCTAACAATGTGATGCTCACGGGGTTACATGGTATTTCAAAGTCTCACATCAAATTAGTGACAAAGCCAGGATTCAACCCTCGGTCAGTTCTATCAGTACTTTCGCCAGTCTCTCAACAAACATCACGGGGGAAAAGTTATCCTTAAGACATCATTATAAAGATGTCCTTGGGCTCTGGTTCTAATGAAAGGATTAATAAATATGGCGGCCACTCAACTCCTACATTGACTTTGGCACCTTAAAGGGCTGCAACTTCAGTCGACTTTCTTTCGAGGTGGTAGCATTGATGCTCACGGCAAAGCCCTTGCTAAGTTTCTCTGTGACAGGGGAAGCATCTTAGTGAAAAACCAAGACTTCAGAACGAGGGGAGAAATTTTGTAGACAGAGTATAAATATATTTACATTATAAACACAATATAATAATGACAAAATAATTTAGTATCAGACTGTGCCTCATTTTATCCCTAATCGTGTACTCTGCTTGTCACACATATCACCTCCTTGTACGTCCTAGGATGTAATTTCCTCGGGGCTAGAGTTAGTGGAATGTGGTTTACCTGGCAAACCTACCTTGTGTACTTTGACCTGAATTTTCTACCTTTTTCACCCAAAATCCATACATTTTCTTGAACTTCTACTCTGCATCAAGCATAGGGCTGGCCACTCGAGTCCTAGAAGTAGAGAAGATACTGTCCTGAATTCACAAGCTTGTAGTAACTACAACTGGTTTATTCTCAGCATGCCAAACAAGTGATATTTCATTGTCCCCAAAAGTTGATATTGTCCCGATTTTAATAATAATACCAACATTTAGCACATTCTTACAGTGTGCTTGGCACTGTGCTCAGCGTTTATGTGGATTATTTTACCTAATTCTTACAAAGCCCCAAGTTTAGCATTATCCCCATTTTTCAGATGGGGAAACTGAAGTGCTGAAGATTAAGTATCTTATTCAAGACCCAGAGCTTGCAAACGATGGACCTGAGGTATCAAACCTTGACAAGTCTGACTCCAAAGCCAACCCTCTTAAGCATAGTGCTGTGATACAATGTATATTAGAAACTTGTGTGTCCAGTTCAATGCCTAGAGCCAATCTCCCTTCCACTTTAGCTAATATGGTCTTTTACATAGAGAGGCTGCCTCGAGCCTCTTCTTTGTCTCATCTTAGAGGGCTTG
Source organism: Delphinus delphis (assembly GCF_949987515.2). Taxonomy (NCBI): domain Eukaryota; kingdom Metazoa; phylum Chordata; class Mammalia; order Artiodactyla; family Delphinidae; genus Delphinus; species Delphinus delphis. The sequence goes on along the minus strand of NC_082697.1, from coordinate 8,561,647 downwards.
TTCAGGCTTTGCTTTTGAACTGATGAAGCATAGAGAATCCACACTCACCACATGCTCCATCCTGGCTCTGCACCCCCCTGCCTGCCCAGCCCCCAGGATTTGCCCAGCACGGCTGTGCTCACTGACCCTTTCCGTACTGTCGCTGCTGAAGGGCTGGTAAATAGAGGACACACCGAAAGCCTGTGAGATTCTTCTGCACTGGTGCACACACCCCAATGATGAGCTAACTCCTCTATCATTTGTCCAGTATCTTTGAATTTAGATGCTGGGTCAAGAGAGAATGACACTTTTGCAGGAAACTGTTCTTCAGGAGAAGTGATATATTTTAGCATCTTCCCCAGGCCTGCAACATAATAGGCAGGTATTCCCCTGGCGATAAATGAAAGTTCCCCCAGGAAACAATGACAGCACTGTGGGTCGTAAGCTGAGGATTCTCCGGCATTCCTCTCTGCTATGGAATGAGGAGGAATCTTGCCACCAAATCAGAGGCACCTGCAAAACCAAAACTCTCTTTCCTGTGACTCAATTTTTCATTTCAAATTCCCATTCATCTTAGTTAATAGGAAATTATGTCTCAGTCATTCTTGGAGTTTCCCACCCACCCTTTCTTTAAATCAGCATTTTGTAAATGGGAGTGATACTGCCCCAAGTGGGGATTTCCAGAAATTATTTTGGGGAGTCAGTAGCCACAACATAGAGATGACATTAGCACTTAGTGGTCAGAGACCAGATGTGCCAAATGTCCTGCAATGCACGAGACAGTCCCATGCCATGAGGAACTGTTGGGGAACCCGACTTCTGAATGTCCACTAGACATTCATATGGGTGAAGCACCCGATTATGATTCTCTGAGCCTAGACCCTAAGTCCATTTGACATAGGCTCACAAAGTATTCTTCACGGAATTTTAATACACACTGAATTTTACAAGAATGAAACTACCATATAAATTGAAAAAAAACTATACGTTGTTCTACCCAAACTGAGATTTGTTCCACATATCAGAAAATCATGTTGTAAGGGTCATACCATGAACGGCATTTGAGTCTTCAATGTAACGCGCAAGTCTTGATCTGTATTTGTGGCGTTGAGCTAAGTGTTTCTGTGTGTGAGGCCAATTGCTTTATTGTGTATTCTAGCGTGTCGATCCCGAGTATTTAAATGCTGATATATATTTTTTATTATAAATTTGTCCTCTTATTTGTTCTTTAAAAAATCATGATTGTAGATAAAGGATTTTAGGTTTGTAAGTGGGGTGTTTAACAGACTCTGCCTATGTCCTACCATCTCCGGAACACTCATTCCCACACAGAGAAAGATGTCCTCTGCCACCACCTGCCACCCTCGGCCTCAGGGCCTTTCCCTTGACCCTGAAGCAGCCCTTGACCAATGGCACATGGCGAGCTGATGGTGAGACACCCCTAGAGGTCTCAGTGGGAATAAGCCTCAGTTGCCTGTGGTGGTAACTCTCTAGATCAGGCATCCTGAACTGGCCTCTGGCCCTTCCCTGTCTCGCTGCACCGGTCATTCCCCTGGCAGTGCCTCCAGGGATCGTCTCCCATGTACACTTAAACTCGTGTCTTTGTCTCGGTCAACTTCTGGGGAACCCAAACCAATATATAGGCTGTTCCAATGCATTTGTTTGAAAAGGAGGACGTTGCATGTGACAGCACTGAGAGCCACCACTCCAGGATCTGTCGAGCTTGGAATATTGTGCAATGCCAAGGAGCAGATCCCTGGGATATAGATTACCCCTCCTCATGTGGCTCCTTCAGGACTGAGATTCTCTCCTGATTCTGGACCAATCTTTTTTGCTTTGAAGTATAGTTCATGTACAATATTATATAAGTTACAGGCGTACAATATGGCAATTCACAATTTTTAAAGGTAATACTCCATTTATAGTTATTATAAAATGTTGGCTATATTCCCCATGTTGTACAATACATTCTTGTAGCTTATTTTATACGTAACAGTTTGTACCTCTTAATCCCCCACCCCCTATTGCCCCTCCCTCTTCCCTCTCCCCACTGATAACCACTAGTTTGTTCTCTATATCTGTGAATCTGCTTCTTTTTTGTTATACTCACTAGTTTGTTTTATTTTTTAGATTCCACATATAAGTGATATCATAGAGTATTTGACTTTCTCTGTCTGACTTATTTCCCTAAGCATAATACCCTCCAAGTCCATCCATGTTGCTGGAAATGGCAAAATTTCATTCTTTTTTATGGCTGAGTAGTATTCCATTGTGTGTATATATATATATATATATATATATATATATATATATATATATTCCACATCTCTATCAGTCCATCTGGTGATATACACTTAGGCTGCTTCTGTATCTTGGCTATTGTAAGTAATGCTTCTATGAACATTGGGATGCGTGTAACTTTTCAAATTAGTGGGGTTTTTTTAGGGGGGGATATATGCTCAGGAGAGGATTGCTGGGTCACATCATAGTTCTACTTTTAGTTTTTTGAGAATCCTCTATACCAGTGGTCCCCCACCTTTCTAGCACCAGGGACCAGTTTGGTGGAAGACAACTCTTCCACGGATGGGTGGGGGGGAGTGGTGGTTCAAGCGGTAATGGGAGCGATGGAGAGCGACAGGGAGCCATGGGGAGCGACGGGGAGCGGCAGATGCAGCTTCTCTCACTCTCCGGCCACTCACCTCCTGCTGTGCGGCCCGGTTCCTAACAGGCCGTGGACCCGTAGCAGTCCGCGGCCCGGGGGTTGGGGACCCCTGCTCTATACTGTTTTCCACAGTGGCTGTGCCAGTTTACATTCTCCAGCATTGAAGAACCCAGCTGCTCTGGCCTCCAGGGGTTGCTGTGTCAGACCCACAGAAATGAAGCAAATAACAGGAATGAGCAAAGCTCTCTGGGTGCAAGAAAAGTCACGCAGGTTGAAACATCTTTTGTTTCCCACTTTCGTTCAACAGTATTTATTGAGCACCTACTCTGTGTCAGGCACTAGACACACAGTGATGAACAAAACAGACAAAATCATTTCCCTCATCAAATTGGGAAAGGCTGATAATAAACAAATACATAACATGTGGATTATATTAAACAAAAAAAAAATACTATAGAGGAAACGAAAGCAGGAAACGGAAGCAAGGGGGAGCTGGAGGTGAAGGTGTTGATTTTTTTTAAAGGCAGGTCAGAGAAAACCAAGCACAAGTGTGACAAATGGCAAAGACCCTCAGCCTTAATGTCCAGGGTTTGGTTCCTCACTAAAGGAGCGGTGGGCACGGTGGAGGGTTGGAGAGGGTTCACCCCATAGAAGAGGCAGCAAATATCTCCATGTCAGAAGGCAAAGCCCAGACTTGCAAGATCTTCTGACTTTCCAAGGAAAGCCTAGGGATTCGTCACCTCTGTAGAAGGCTGCCAGCCAGCAGGGCAAAGTTCTTGGCAACTTTAGGATGTTCAAACTTTCCTTTCTTCGTAGTATTTTTAAAACAAAAGCCAGGAAGTTATGCAGGTGGCCTGTCTTTTACATCCTGCCCAGCCTCCCCTGAGCCATGATTCCCCGTCCCCCGCAGGATGGAGAGGGAAGAGGGGAGGGGAAAGCAGAGAGAAAACAAATCATAAATTAGGATTATCTGGCCTCACCTATTTTCTCTTCTTTTCAACATACCGAGAATATTGGAAGCACCGCCTTGCAGTATCCGTATTTGACAGGGAAGTTTGTGATTTTTCTTTCCTCCAACGCTTCGGGATGGCGTGTTGCTAGAGATCCCAGTGGGAAAGCCCCAAATAGAAAAGCCATATTGGCTCGTGGAGCTTCAGGCTTGGCATAGGGCACTGCCTTGGCAGAGCTGGGCCGACATTTCCCGGACGCGATTGCCAACTCCAGCGGAACTTCCAGCGGGAGTTTTACAACCCTCTCTCATCCAAGCTGCTATTTGGGCGGAGGCCTGATTGCTTCTAATGACTCCGTTTCTGCAGCCATGACCAAGTCCTTTGTCATCCTGCCGTGGCCTGGAACGGCTCAGGTTTTAGGAACGAGATGCTCTTTGCGAGTCATGGAGGTGCTAACGGCCGCTCTCCGGGATGCTGGTCCGGTGAGCCAAGAGCAACAATGCAAGTGCGCAGAAACCATCCCTGAAACGGGAGGGGTAATTAGTTTGCCTGTTACTAAAGGTGTCCCAACTCTTCTCGCGTCAGGAAAATCTTTGTCCTTGAACATTTCGGTATTTCCCCGGCTCCTGAAGAAGCCAAAGCCAGAGAAGGAAGGGTGCTTTTGTCATGAAGAGTGATGGTTGGGCAAAAACAGTTGGCCCGTTTTCTGGTTCTAAAGCCTTCTCCTAAGTGTTCAAACTGGCTCTTAAGCTCCCGGGGTAAGGCGTGCGCAAATAACAGGGGTGTTGCCAACAGTTCGCCCAGGTTGGGGGTCTGTAACTGGTTCGTCCAGTGTGCGATCCTGACATACACACACAGGGTTTCTGCACCGTCCCCTCACTAGATCACCACACCTCCTGCTTTCGGAGGGCTCACACTGTCTGGGGCTTTGCAAGTGGGGATTTCTACACAGAGTAAATCGAATGCAAACGGAGCGATGTCGTAGAATATGGATGAATGCTGCTTTGGCGAGGAAGTGACTAGCTTGATGTTGGGTTCTGAAAAAGTGAAGTTGTGGTGACAAGCAGTGGTCCACAGTGACGATACGTGGTGGCGGCTGACAGTGGCTCCACAGCTGCATGGCTTCCGTCTTTCTACCAATGCGCCTCGCTGCTGAGAATTCTGTCAGAGCCACCCATCCCCGTCTAACCCCTTCCGAGCATCGATTGGTCTCTCGTCTCAAGAAGCCTCACCAGCTCAGATAGCAGGGACCCCTTAGAACCCACTTCCTTCTCTATCAGCTCAAATCCCTTGTGAGTCCAATGCCACGAGAATCTTTCTTTTGCTGGAGAGCAGAGCTCCCGTTGCCTCCATCACAAAAGCCTTCCTTCCTCTCTGTTCTTCCACGATTCTAAATCTTGAAGGTTCTTTGGGTCCAAAGCCAGAATCAGCCAAAATTTAGTTCTGTTTTGCTCCAAGGAAAGGAGGGCTTAGCATTCAAATCTTCTGATGTAGCAAAGAGAGGGTAAAGGGAAAAGTCTCTACATTAGGAGAATGTAAACTCTTGTATTCCACCTCATCAAGCAGAGAGAGTTACTTGGGTCATTCTCCCAGTGTGTTATTTTAGGGTAAGTGGCAAAGGGCAGAGGGTTTACTGCCTACTGTGGAGGCCAAGTTTCCAGGATTCCTTGATCAGAGCCAGGAGTCAAGACAACCAAGACACCGTCCACAATTTCACCGAGAATTTTCCTGTAGAGTTGATACATCATTGTCCTTGTCTGTTCGTAGGTCTGTCCATCTGTCATGAAATTTAGGAAGTAAGACATTTAGCCAATTTAAAGAAATAAATCCTCTAAAAATAGTTTTGCCCTTTTTTTGCATGCAGACACGTGGGTTGATTCCAAACATGATAATCAACGTCTCAGTGCTGAATTTTAATGGCCTGGGATCTAATTCCAGCTCCACCTCTTACTACCTTTGTGGAAAATGACTCAGCCTGTGCCAGTCCTCTGTTTTCTCTTTCCCAATGCAGGTGGCAACAGGTTTTCCCTCGTAGAGCTGTCGTAACTGTTAAATGAGAGAGGCTACGTCAAGGGCATAGGAAATAGGGAGGATCCACCGTGTTAGGTGTTGGCTATTGTTACTATTAAGGGGAAACCGATATAGACCAGACTCTGCTCTATATTGTTCCCCTTGGTCAATAGCTTATGTTATTACATATTCTCGAAAGTAACAGAACCACATGTCCTTTCAAATAATAATAACCAAAGATGTCCGTATTCGCTTCTTACTCTAAGCCAGGCAATTTGCACGTATTGTTTCATTCAATCCTAGCAACACTTCCATGAGTCGCCACTATTGTCAGCTCAGCTTTGCAGGTAAGGGACCCTGGCCACACAGCTTGATCCGGGACTTACAGCTTTAAGCCTCGACACCAGGATCCAAACCCAGATCTGACTCCACAGCCCATACCCTTAACTAGTACTTGAGATGTCCTGCTTTTCAAATGCCAAACAATTCAGAAGTTTGCTAATTCTGCAAGCACTTTCTTCTACTTAATCCAGATTAGACTGGCTCTCTGTACATCTGCTTTCTATGACAATCCTGAGACGGTAAGCACTGCTGAGAATAAAGTTACAGTTTTTCTTTCTTCTTTTTTTCTGACAAGCTGTTGACTAGAAATGAAAACCAAAGACAAACTATTTATTTTTAGAGCTTCATGAACTTCAGATATTAAAAAATGATGAACACAGATGCAATAATGTAATTTCAGCACACTTGTTTATATGTGATGTATACACTTTGGACTCGTGCATTATTTTCCCCCTGCCCTGGGACAGAAGGTCATTATAGAAGCTTGTAGAAGCCCCCCTAAAGGATTTCTGCCCAGTGGTTTGTTTGGTGATTGTTTTTTTGGTTTGCATGTTTTTTGGTTGGCGGTGGGGTTCTTTTATGGGAGGTTGAGTAGTCAAGGCTAAAAGATCTTTACACGAAATGATAACTGCTATCCCAAACCAAAATACCAACAGGGATTCGGAACCCAGGGGAATTTTATCACCACAGTGTTATCCAAGAGTCAAGCCACAAACTGGTAACAATATTGGATCACATTTTCACCTGTCCTGAGCAACATGAGGGGAAGTAAAGATGATGTTGGGGACTTTCAAATAAGTGAAATGTAGTCAATACAGTTCAGTATACTTTATTTGATCCAATTCAGTAAAATGTATTAAGTATCTTCTTGCGCCAGGCACTCTTCTAGGCATTGATGAAAACAGAATCTTTGTTCCCCTGTAGTTCTTATTAGAGTGTGAACAAATAAACAAAAAATAAATACATATGGACGACGCGTGTAGTAGTAAGAGTCCAAAGACAAGCACGCACAGGAACCCAGAGAATGTAGTCAAGTGAGGGAGGGCCATGCTCAGGAGGTGACATTTTAGTAGAGACTTGAGTGACTTAAGAAAGTGAGCCTTGAAGCCCTCGGGGAAATGTGTACTGGGGATAGGGAACAGTGAAGGTACAGTCCCTGAGGCAGGGGTGACGTCATGCTTTCAAAGAACAGCAAGGAAGCCGGTGTGCGGAGCAGAGCCAGGTCTGGGGGTGAGGAAGGAAGGAGACGAGGTTTGAGAGAAACTCATGAACAGCCTGTTTGAGCCAACACAGTGTTAATTTTTACTCTGAGCTTGTGTGTTTCCTGCTTTGTTGGTGATAAAATCACCTTTTTTTAAGGAAAAAATGGTAATGGCAGTGTTGGGTTTTTTTTAACCTTCTTTCTTGGCAAAATAAAATGTGGGAAACTCTTTGTCGATTCCTTGAAATTTTGGGAAGATGGTCTGTGAAATCTAGAAGTGTGCGCTGCCCGCCCCAGGGAACATCTTGTGGCATTCTGTAGGTGGGAGCAGCACGGAGCCGTAGGAAGTGGCTGGACCCCAGGCCCCCTCTATCTCAGACACGCTGGGTGACATGAGGCGGGGGATGCTATTTCTGGGTTTCACTTTTCTACTCTCTAAAATGAGGAGCGCAGTTTAAAAGAATCCTGAGTCAATGAAGGCATAAAGGACAAAGAAAGCAGAGAGTAGAGTTAAACCAGCCACGCACACCTGGCCTTGGGGAGTGACAGTGGCCCCGGAGCTGAAGCACGTGGACGTTTACAAAGGGGCAGAGCTCTGCTCAGCTCCATGGTCACCACGCGTGAAGGAAATCCCAGGGTTACTGTTACCTCCAATTTTCCAAGAAAAAACAGAAATCATGGTTTTTATGTGAAATCTCCCTGTGTGTAAATATTAACAGCTATTTCGATTTAAAAATAAACAACCCTGTGTGAGACCACAAAACACATCTGCGGGATGGGTTTGGCTGTAGAATGGCCCATCGGTGTCCTAAGGCTGCCGTGATAAATTACCACATACTGGGCGGCTTAAAACTGCAGAAAGGTATTCTCTCCCAGTTTTGGAGGCCACAAGTTGGGAATCGAGGTGTTGGCGGCGCCCTGCTCCCTCTGAGGGCTCCGGGGGAGGGGCCTTCCTTGCCTTTTCCAGCTCCCAGCTCTCCGTGGTATTCTTTGCGTTACAGCTGCGTCCCACCAACCTTGGCCTCCTCCTTTACGTGGTCTTTTCCCTTATGTGTCTCTGGGTCTTCTCTTCTCCTCATAAAGGACACCAGTCATTGGTATCACCCACCCTAATCCAGTAGGACCTCATCTTAACCTGATGACATCTGCAAAGACCCCACTTCCAAATGAGGTCCCATTCACAGGTACCACCGGTTAGAACTCAAACATAACTTTAGGGGGGGGATGTAAGTCAACCCTCGACAGGTGAGTAGGGCTCTGTGATGAATTCTTAAGAAAGGAGATTCTGGCCTAGAAATCTGGGAACTGTAATATGATTAAAACCTGCTCTGTCAAGTTTAGGATGACCATCTCTCCAGGAGGTGAACAATAACTGGAAGAGAGCTGGTGTGGATTTCTAAAGTGGCTTCCTGGCTCTGAGACCTAGATCAAGTCAGGCACACCCTGTTTTTAGAACTCTGTTGCATGATTTTTCCGAGTTGTCATACAAAGCACCACACACTGGGTGGCAACCACAGAAATTTATTCTTTCATAGTTCTGGAAGCTAGAAGTCTGAAATCAAGGTGTCAGCAGGGACATGCTCCCCTGGAAGGTTCTAGGGAAGGATCCTTCCTTGTCTCTTCCTAACTTTCTGGGGGCTCCCAGCAATCCTCGGTGTTCCTTGGCTTGTAGCTTCATCCCTCAGAATCTTCCTCCTTCTACTAGGTGTGTGCCTATGTTTTCTCCTCTTCTCATAAGGACACCAGTCTTTGGATTGGTCCGCCCTAATCCAATGGTCCTGAATTTCGGGGCAACTCTATTCAACCCAGTACAGATTCTATTAGCAATAAGATCCCTTCCAACTGCCTGACTCTGTGAATCTAACTTTTCTAGCTTTCCTTGAGAGTCATTGCTGATCTTTCCACCCAGCTACGTCTTCAAGACGCTTGTATCAATTTCCAAACCTCCACACCAATTTAAAGTCCAGTGTCAACTTGAAAATGCCATTAGTGGTAAAATATTTCAAGAGAAAAAAGACTTTGTTTCCTCTGCCGTTTTTAAATTTGGTATCTCCTGACTTGTAGACTTCAAGCTCCAGTAGACCCCTCTGCAAAACTACCTACAGAAATCATGATATAGTGTGTTCAGAGGAAGAAAACCAAACCACTTTCTCCACTTTCTTTGTCCCAGACAATAAAGAACTTAAAGAAAAGTGTTCCATGCCTTTTCCAATCATATTCCTTTATGGCCTTTTCTAACTCCAACTCTTTATGAGTTTCCTTTCCATCACATTACTGATGAGTCTTTTTACTGCTTTGCATGACAAAATACAACAAGCCCTAAAATACGGATAGCTTGTTCTTGGGAGAAAATGGAAAAGTTCACAAGAAAAGAAAATGACATAAGATGAGTGAGTCCATTCTTAGCAATGGTATTCAAAAGTAAGGAGATTAGATAATGATGCAATTAGAGCCCATTTCTTTGGTTTTCCATAATTCTGAACATTTGCTGACTCTTTTGACTGGCTTGGTATTTATTCTTACATCATAACAATTTAAAATCACCCTGTATGCTATGTCCACGAGGGCTGACACATTATGTGGAAAATACATTCAGTGAAATTTTAAAAGGGACTCTCTGATTTTGACCTGAGATGTTATTATGAGGCCACCCAATCACTGTGGTCTTTTTTATCCTATCATTTGTGTTCCAAATGTTTTAAATATTTAAATTGTCTTTCTTCTTATTTCCCTAATGAGAGTGTATTTGCATCCATTACATAATAACTGACTAGAAATGGCTTCCTTCTTTTCAATCCAGTGAGAATGAGGACCCCAGTTAGGAGGGCAATGTAGTCAACTCAAGGAGAGACGATGATGACTTAGAGGAGGGCGGAAGTCATGAGAAATAGTGGGATTGGGGACATATTGTAAGTTGAGTCAACAGGACTTGCTGATGGTTTGGCTGATGGTGGAACTTAGAGAAAGCAAGGAACTGAGGATGTCTTTAAGGTTCTGTGAGTGAGGTCTTTATAAAGTCAGAGCCACAGGGGAACGGCATCAGGCTTCTGGATCCAGGAGCTGGTGGGGTTCAGGTGGAATGTAGGTTAAAAGTCTTCCTGGGCCAGAGGTTACCTTTACAGTAGCGATTTTAAGTTGGCTTCCTATTAAAAGGAATAGATCGCCTTGGATTCTATCATTGTTTTCCAAACTGTGATGTATATAGTACCTACACTAGTAGGATTATTTTAAGTTCAGAAAAACTCTAACATCGCTCTATCCCAAGTCATAATTCATGAAATTATGGCTTGATGGGCATGTTTTTAATTATAATTTTTAGACATTTATTTCACTGAGAATTGTACGCATATATGCACAGACGTGCATGCACGCGCGCGCACACACACACACACACACACACACACACACACACACACACACTAGCTCACCAAACCCATGATTACATAAATTATGACCTAAGGGTGAGACTAACGTTTTAAAAACTGGTCAATTTTTTTAAGTATTAAGAGAATAATAATAAAATAAGTTCTGGGATATGGCAAAAATATTATGAAGGTGGCCCACGAAGGATGGCAGTTTGAAAAACACAGAATCATATCAAATCTTATCTGCGTGTATATGAAAATGACAGGAGAATAAAACGCAAGTTCAGTTAGTGAGAAGATCTTCCCATCCACAGTCTACCTACGTCTACAAATCAAGACGACAAACTAGCATAAAGCACGGAGATGAAATGACAGAATCGGAGGGGTGATATGAGTGGTACTTATTCCCCAAATGAAATAATGACTTACTAACGGAAAGTTGAGTGAGGAAAAACATTGATAATTGTCCAATAAATCTTTCTATAACCTCCCATTAGTCATCCCAGCATTTCTGTCTCTTTTGAACCTTCTCAGGAGGATAAGTAAGACATAGCACACAGGCAAGCAATTGCTGGAAACCATGCAATGGGGCTGCAGAACTGCTGGTGTTCCCTATGGGCCTTTCCATTCCCATGGCATCAAGACCTTCAGATACGACATTAGCTGATTGTAGATTGTCCTTTGCCCTCATTAGAAAGATTGAGAAATACTGTTGTGCACTGAAATCATGTTTTCTGCCCCGGCCGTGGGACCTGGGTCAATTCAGGCCATCTCCTTATTACTAAAAGGATTTGAAAGGTTCTGAATCTTTACACCTTTTCCCTCCATCTGAGACATAAACTGAGATTCTGGGTGCGAACCAGCTTTGCCCGTTTGCCTTCGTTTGTTCATTAACTCTTTCATTTATCCACTGCCTCGTAGGCCAAATACTGACATGACAGCAGCAGCAAGAACAAACTCAGTCCTCACAGGCTTGAGCCTCACCGTGTAAGGTGTTCGTTAGAGAAGATACTCGTTAGATAAATACATAAATAACCAGCAATCGAGTTTGGTGTTTCTAAGAAGCACAACGTGTTGTAAGAGTCTTTATTACACGGTCTTGGGAGTTAGAGAAGACACCCCCAGAAATCGAAGTAAGAAGGGGAGAAGTCAACCAAATGAGGAAGGGTACAACAATAATAATACAATAATAATAAAATGCCTAAGGCTCTGGCCTTGAAGGAACTTGATGTGTTTAAAGATGAGAAAGAGGGACTTCCCCGGCAGTCCAGTGGTTAGGACTTCCACTGCGGGGACGCGAGTTCTATCTTTGGTTGGGGAACTAAGATCCTGCAAGCCACGTGGTGCAGCCAAAAAAAATTTTTTTTAATAAAAAATAAAGGTGAGGGCTTCCCTGGTGGCGCAGTGGTTGAGAGTCCGCCTGCCGATGCAGGGGACACAGGTTCGTGCCCCGGTCCAGGAAGATCCCACGTGCCGCGGAGCGGCTGGGCCCGTGAGCCATGGCCGCTGAGCCTGCGCGTCCGGAGCCTGTGCTCCGCAACGGGAGAGGCCACAACAGTGAGAGGCCCGCGTACCGCAAAATAAATAAATAAATAATAAAATAAAATTAAAAATAAAGGTGAGAAAGAAAGTCTCCATGGCTAATGGGTCGTAAGTCAGGGGGACCAACCGTCTCGTGGTTTGCTCCAGAACAAGGGGTTCCCCAGGATGTGGGACTTTCAATGCTAAAACTGAGAAAGTCCTGGCAAACCAAGATGAATGGGTCACCCTAATGGTAAGCAATAGGAAGAATGGTGTTCATTTGGGGCTGAGTGTTGGAATCGTTGTTGGTTACTCCTAGCAGATCCTGCCACCCTCTCTGATGCCTTAGGGGCTCAGGATAACAAGGATATGCTCTTCCATTTATCTAATGCTGCATAACAAACCTCCCCAAATCCCAGTGGCTTAACAAAATAATGCGTTATTCTCTCTCACGGTTCTAGGAGTCGACCTGACGCAGCTAGTGGCTCTCATTTGGGGATCTCTCATATAACTGCAGTCAGATGACACCTGGGGCTAGAGTCACTTGGAGGCGTTCCAGTACCGGGTTGAAAATCCAAGATGGATGTAGATTTCTCTCCTCACATCTGGCATCTCAGCTGGGATGGTTGGAGCAGCCAGGTGCTAGCTGGGCCCCTCTCTCTCTCTCTCTCTCTCCCTCCCTCTGCTCTCTCTCTCTCTCTCTCCCTCTGCTTTCTCTCTCTCTCTCTCCCTCCTTCTGCTCTCTCTCTCTCTCTCTCCCTCCCTCTGCTCTCTCTCTCTCTCTCCCTCCCTCCCTCTGCTCTCTCTCTCTCTCCTTCCCTCTGCTCTCTCTCTCCCTCTGCTCTCTCTCTCTCTCTCTCTCCCTCCCTCTGCTCTCTCTCTCTCTCTCTCCCTCCCTCTGCTCTCTCTCTCTCTCTCTCCCTCCCTCTGCTCTCTCTCTCTCTCTCTCCCTCCCTCTGCTCTCTCTCTCTCTCTCTCCCTCCCTCTGCTCTCTCTCTCTCTCCCTCCCTCCCTCTGCTCTCTCTCTCTCTCTCTCCCTCCCTCTGCTCTCTCTCTCTCTCTCTCTCCCTCCCTCTGCTCTCTCTCTCTCTCTCTCCCTCCCTCTGCTCTCTCTCTCTCTCTCTCCCTCCCTCTGCTCTCTCTCTCTCTCTCTCCCTCCCTCTGCTCTCTCTCTCTCTCCCTCCCTCCCTCTGCTCTCTCTCTCTCTCTCTCCCTCCCTCTGCTCTCTCTCTCTCTCTCTCTCCCTCCCTCTGCTCTCTCTCTCTCTCTCTCCCTCCCTCTGCTCTCTCTCTCTCTCTCTCTTCCATTCCCAGCCTCCCCAGATGGCTAGTTTAGCTTCCTCACACCGTGGAGGTGTGGCACGGTGGTCAGACTTCTTACACAGTACTGACTGTCCCTGAGACCCACGGAGGTTGCAAAGTTTTTTATGACCTAGCTTGGAAGTCACTTCTGTTGCATTCGGGTCAAAGTGAGTCACAGGCCTAGGCTACATTCAGAAGCAGCGGAAGTAGAGTCTTTTTGATGGGAGGAATAGCAAAGCAATTTGTGGCCATCTTTATTCTTCCAAAAGATGCTACAGGTCAATTTGCCCCATACAATCATGGTGAACTTGACTGACAACCAGACATGTTTGGCCCCATGGGAAAAGGCAAGGAGTCATCACAAGTCTAGCTCAAAAGTACATATTTTGACTAAGGCTTGTGTAAGTCAGTTCTCATGGTACAACCTTTTATAATCCCTTTCAAGAACATTACCCTTACTCTCTTCACATCAGCAAAACATCTCACATGATGGTCTAAAGAAGGAACAAACCTGTGAATGAAACCCCAGTTCAAGATATTCGTTTGCCTTGAGTGTCTCCTGCAGTGATTTTGCCATCTTCTTGCAGAACCTTAGCATCTCGGGAAGTCCTACATCCTCTCCTTCCCTGACCGTTCTCGTTCTCCTAAACGTTCCCAGACAAACCAGAGCTCTCTCAGTACCTTGGAAGCAAGATTATGCTTGACTCTTCCTTATTTGTCACAATCTATTCATTATCACAGGTCAGCAAACTTGTTCTGGAAAGGGGTAGATAGTAAATATTTTAGACTTTGCAGACCTCACAGTCTCCGTTGCAACTATTCAACTCTGCTGTTACAGCCACAGATGATACATAAAGGAGTGGGTGTGCTAGTGTGCCAATAAAACTTTATTTGCAAAAACCAGCTGCTGGTCAAATCCCATGGGCCATAGTTTGCCCACTTCTGGATTACATGACAGCCTCAATTATATACATTCTCTATTTCTCCTAAGGGAAATGTGAAGACAAAATATCCTAAGGTATCCTGGGAGGAAGTCCAGCTTTCACAAGGTGATTCTGTTTAAAAGATTAAAATAATGGACAGGGCTTCCCTGGTGGCGCAGTGGTTGAGAATCCACCTGCCAATGCGGGGATACGGGTTTGAGCCCTGGTCAGGGAAGATCCCACATGCCGCGGAGCAACTAAGCCTGTGCACCACAACTATTGAGCCTGCACTCTAGAGCCTGCGAGCCACAACTACTGAGCCCACGTGCCACAATTACTGAAGCCTGTGCACCTAGAGCCTGTGCTCCACAAGAGAAGCCACCGCAATGAGAAGCCCGTGCACCGCAACGAAGAGTAGCCCCCACTCGCCGCAACTAGAGAAAGCCCGCGCGCAGCAATGAAGACCCAACGCAGCCAAAAATAAATAAAATTTTTAAATTATAATAAATAAAATAATAGAACATAATGCAGAAAACTAAGATAAAATATTAGCCAAGGAAAAGGTCACTCAAAATTTCCCTGAACCTGGAAGCCAGAAAAATATCACTTCAAATTCATGCTGAATTTGCACTTTTAAGTCCCAACAGGTTTTCTCCCTGTTTTAGTGTAGACTCTGAACATTCATAACACAGGTAAATCCCCATATAGTCCTTTTCTCATGACAAGAGTTCAATGAATGCATTTGAAAATTAACTCGCGTTTTCCAAAATGTAAAATGTACACCTCTGGTAATAAGTGAAAAGACTTGAAGTGTATGGTTAATGAATACTTTTTATTTAAATTGTCCATTTATTTATTATAAAATTTATTTTAACATGTATTTTAAAAATATTAACTGCCACATAGAAGCTATTACTTCACTGATGCTGCTTTGGACAAGCTAAAGAGTATGATTACATTTTTAAGTGAATTGATATAAATAAAATTACTAAAGAAAAATAATATTAGAGATGACCAAAGTATGGAAAAATTGTGAAAAAAATAAATTATTCTTTCTTAGGAAACACTGGATTCAGTGTTTCCTGTCCCACCCTGCCTATTCAAGTACTGGACTAACCACCTGGTGAAGATTGGTACCCTGGGATATGTTTTTGCTTATTTGTCTGTTTTGCTTTTTTCATCTCTTTTACCTAGCACAGTGCTTGCTACATAAAAGGCCCTCAAAACACAGAATGAGCAAGTAAACTAATTAAGTTGTCATTCAAGTTATTAGGTTAATTTTGAGTCATGGAAAGTAATCTGACACAAACTCAAGGATATAGTATTTCAGAGGCTCCTAAGCACAGTCAGAAGTTCACAGAGCGGAAGAGATGCGCTTGTTTAAAATCAGTCAATTAGAAGTGGACAGTCTCTTGGGATGTCTTTGCCAGGATAAGCCCAATGGTGCCATAAATCAGGCTGTCTAATTGAAACAATGTTTTAGGAATTAAGCAGCAATTAAATCAAATGAGGAAGTTTCTAAGGGACACCTTTGACACAAGGGGGAAAAAGTCAAAACAACCCCAAGAGTCTATGGGGAAAAATGGTTTCCTTCCAAGGGGCCTTGCTGGTTAATAACTATCAGAGACATCTGTGATTAAAATCCTCTTCCTTCCAGAGGCTTTATGATCTTGCCATAGATTTCTCACATGTAAGATCGTAAGCCAAAGTGGGAAAATCACTGAGGTGTCAAAAATGTAGCAAACCGTGGAAAAAGGGACTTGGAAAGGGAATATGTAGCAAAAAGTTTGGGCCTGTCGAAAACTAGTTTTGAGAAAGCAGTTCCCAAAACAGTATAATCTGTGTCTGTTTACCCAGTGAAAGTAATTCAGGTCATTTCAACATCAATGTCACCAACTTCAAGGAAAGCCCAGTTTGAAGGCTGATAAAGTGTGTGTGTGTGTGTGTGTGTGTGTGTGTGTGTGTGTGTGGTGGTGTGTTATGAAAGGGTCGTCTAAAACTTGGTAAATTCTTCCATACCAGTGTTTTCCAAAAATGTGGGGCTGTTACTACTATCTGCAATAGAGGTGATTTTAGGTAACAGGTAATATGTGGTAGGGGTGGATTTTCTTTAGCAATTATGTACTATTTTGTATAATTAAATAAAAATACATCTCGTGCATCCATATGTATTATTATGAATTATTCCTTAGAATGAGGTGAAGTTTCTTAAAAGTATGTTAATTTTTCTGAAAGGAATATCAAGGAAATAATTGAACACAGGGATAGCTCTCAGACATGGCAAAATTCAAGAAAGTTGTTTCCCAAATTGTTGAGGGTTGTGAAGCCTTAATCTGTACAGAGCTGTGACTGTTTCTTGCATACAGTGCAAAAGGGTGGTCCACATCCTTCATTTAATAAAATCTAATGAAAAGAGTAATAGATGTAGAGGGTGGGTATACAGATTCACTTTTCAAGCTTAGGTTAATCCAGGTTAATTATCCAATCGATTGGTTTGATTAGAAGATTCTTGAAAAATAACCTTCATCGCTAACATTTTACTGGGCACGCGGATAACCTCTTTTTTGCAGATTTAAGAGGGATTATTTACGTGAAGCTTCAAAAGAGTGACAGTTGCGCACATTTCTGTCTTTTTAATAATAATGACTATGATTATTATTATATTATTAGTTTTATTAGGAAATCCTCTCTATCTCAAACAACTAGGAAGTATTTATAATAAAAGAGATACTATCATGATGACTATGCTGGTCTCATCAATTCAGATTCTATTTCAAACCCATCCTATGCAGACTCTTGTGTTCATAGTTCTAACCCAGGATCCAGCATTTAGTAGCTGTGAAATTTTGTGTGACTCATTTATTCACTAGGTCTTGATTGTATCATCTGTAAAATGAGGATAATAATTCCCACCTGACTGATGATTAAATCAGAGGATGCAGACAATGTGTATAAAATACCAAGTGTGAAGCAGGTCCACTGTACATACTAACTCTTCTTCAGAGAGAATCAGCACATAGCAGACCCTTGATTATTCAAAAGATGGGTTGTAAACCCTTTAAGGATACCAATACCACGCAAAATCCCCTCCACGGATCTTTGATTTCTTGACTTAGAATCATCACTCTCTAGACCTTTCACTTTCTCTTTACCGCCATTGCTCACTTTAATAGCTGACTTCCACTGGGCAGTCATTTTCACAAAGGAACAATGCTTTCGCGCTTGAAGAGTTACATATGTGAGGATGAATGGAGAACCACAGAGGCACGGCCATCGTGAGACGTACATCCTGGCTGATCCTCCAGGCTCGCCGCCGGCTGGGTGGCTTGCTCTTTCCCATAGAACCTGGCTTGCTTTCTGCCAAATTCACAAATGAGCTGCAACTAAATCACAAATAGGAGCATGCCATGGACATTCAAGGTTGTCCCTAAATACCTAAAACTGTAAACTGTCAAATCTGTGATTGACAGAGGTCAACTGTATTTGACAAGTGCCCCATAACGTAGAAAATGAACGCGTTTGCTTGCCAGTAAAAGCCCGTCATCTCTAATTTTCTGTGATGATCCAACTGGTATTGGCATCCTGAATCCCCCTTTCTTTCTTTTCCCCTTCCTTCCTTCCTTCTTTCTTTCTCTCTTTCTTCGTTGACTGTTTACTGCCATGCCGTATGCTTGCTCCACGGTGGGAGAAACAAAGCATTCAATGCACAAGGCGGGTACAATTTTCACAGAGCACAACCTCCAGTGTGTGAAATGTATAATCTGCTTCATGTTTATCCTATAAATTGATTTAATTCTTTCTTTGAGCCCGCATTACATCTGGAGGGGAAAAACATACCTTAGTGAACGCAGGGTCTTCTCAGTTAATCCACGGGTTTCCCGCTTGCCCTTCTCTTGTTGCTTCCAAGTGCTAAGGGATTTATGTAGCGTCGATTCATGGGGGGAGTTGGGAGTTGTTCTTGTCCTGGGTTTTCATTCCCTCCCGATAACCTCTGGTGTCTCTATCTAGTCCTGATTGGTCCATAGTAGAGATCACTCCTTCCACGCTGGCCTCCACTGAGATGTCCACGACCCCAGATCCATACAGCCATCCGCTGTCCCATCTCCTGGTCCCCTGTGAGCACTCACTTTGTCAGCCAGCACTTTCTTCTTAGTTAAGTTCTGCTCTCTTCTGGGACTTCGCTGGCGGTCTGGTGGTTAAGACTCTGTGCTTCCGCTGCAGGGGACACAGGTTCAATCCATGGTTGGGGAACTAAGATCCCACATGCTGCGCAGCACAGCCAAAAAAAAAAAGATAAATTCTGTATCCTTCTGGGAGACAAGGGAAATGTTGACAGTTTCCAAAAACTGCTCTCAGACCATGAAAATCAAGACAGGGCTGACTCACAGCCTGGTGGTGGACGGAGCTCCGAGGGCCTTCCCAGAGCTGCAGGGAACGAGTCTCCTTTTGAATATTCATGTCTACCTGGGGGGACCCTTTCATTCCCTACCTAGATCTAACCCACTGTGAGGGTGGAATAGGTCAAACGTCAGAGCCCCTCCTCCGAGACCCACCCCACCATCTTTTTTTCCTGCTTCTTGAGATACTCCTTTTTCTCACCAAATCCTGACACTTCCTACCACCTCTGATGCTGAGATTGGGGATGATGAGGAGAAAGACCAGCTCAGAAAGTATTTTATCAAATCGATTGTTTATGTCAGGCCCTTGGCGCCCTTGAGTTCCTCTGGGACTGTCCCCCAACCAAAGGGGAAGAGTCAGAGGGGTTAAAGGATCTGGAGAAAAGAAGAAAAAAATCAATGAATCATCCCAATGTTATCCCACCACCTGAGCCAGCACAGCACAGGTGCTCAGGTGTGGGTGAGCACGAGGGACCCTAGGGAACCCAGACAGCTGTGGGGGGTGGTCAGACGAGACCAGAAATAGAAGGTGAGGATGATGATACTCAAGGTGCTCTCCTTCAGCCCTGATGCCCTTTGCCAGGACTGTGTGGGTCCTTTGAGTCTGCAGTTCTGTCGGCCCTGCAGAGACTTGAACCATATAGTCACACGGGATTCACAGCAACTACATATGCGACCTCCGAGCCCCAAACTCTAAGGCCAGAGAGAAAACCTGCATGAGGAGAAGGACAAGGTTCTACAGCTTGAGTTCAAGACACTACTTCTCCACCTCCCAGTTTTAATGACCTTGGGCAAGTCCCTGCTGCTTCCTCAGCCTCAGTTTCCTTATCTGTAAAATGGGATGCTAATCCTTACTTTACAGGGCTTTTGAAAGACTATCTATGAAAATGCTTTGTACACCAAAAAGACTACACAAATATTAGGCATCATTTTACTTATGGTTTGCAATCAGCCTGAATACAGCCCTAATCACATACCCCTAATCCTGGCATCTACCCTAGACGTTCAGTGGGGGCCGATGAATCTATATGACTTTTAGTTTTATAACTGCCTGACTGTTTCTTACAAAAAACATGCACGATTCCCATTTCCTCCTAAATACCTCATTTATTTAAGCTTGCTAGTTATTTCAGTTCTGGAAGTTTACCATGTAAATGATTGGCTGTTCCCTTAATACAATTTTGGGAGGTATCTAAAAAGCTTAGGCTTCCTAAAGAAGCCAGATCTGATATTTGCAATTTGAAGTGTTCCCAGAACAATCCTCAGGATGACGTGGGAATTCCACCTGAGACTCTGCGTTTCACCCTTTTGCTGTATGGGAAACCTGAACCAGTTAGTGATGCCCCTGGGAAGGCTCCTGTGACCTTGACCAAGGGGAGGTGTGAGAGTCAACCAGATTCCCTGAGGAGCCGTGAGATGGAGGGATTTCTTCCAGAAATACAGGGAAATTTATGCCAGGAGCTCACAGTTGGGAGCTGTGAGTTGGTTCTTGCTTACAGACAAATAGCAGGAAGGGACGAAAGCGGCAGAGAGGAAGCCATTCATTACTGCAGGCGAGAGATTTGACTGGGGCTAGAGACCCCAGAAAGAAGGAAAGCAAAAGTGCAGCCCACAAATGGCTTTGTGAAAAAAGCCATCCTCTTCTAGCCACGTGCGGCCATATTTATTAAATCAAATTAAGATTAGAACACAACGTCTTTAACAATTTTATTCTTTGGTGGAGAGGGTGTCACACGGTCCACATCTTCGTTCTTTATGGCCTCACTCTTGTGACACTCCTGCAATCCTGCCAGAGTAGTAGCTGTGAACGGTGTGCTGCATTTGCCATCGCTGGTCCTGACCACTAATCCCAGCCTTACCGCTTCCCAGCTGTGTGACTTCAGCAAAGGAGCCTGACCTCTCTGGGCCTATGTTCAACAAGACAAAATGATTGTGATGCCTGTTTCACCTGTTTGTAAGTAAAAATACTCCCTGACCAGAAAACAGATGACTTAGTAATGGGCCATGTGGTGTCTATATTACTCAGCGTCCTCGAATTAACTTTTTTTTTTTTTTTTTTTTTGCGGTACGCGGGCCTCTCACCGCTGTGGCCTCTCCCGCTGCGGAGCACAGGCTCCGGATGTGCAGGCTCAGCGGCCATGGCTCACGGGCCCAGCCGCTCCGCGGCATGTGGGATCTTCCCGGACCGGGGCACGAACCCGTGTCCCCTGCATCGGCAGGCGGACTCTCAACCACTGTGCCACCAGGGAAGCCCCCTCAAATCAACTTTTTGGCCTTAAACAGAGTTTACATCTAATGAAAAATAAAGGAATCAATCCAGGAAAAGTATTCCACGTGCCACAGGAATAATGTGGAAACAGGAGGCAGAAAGGAGATAACCCTTTCTGAAAAGGGATTTTGATCGCTTTGGAATGTCACTTTACTGCCTTCTGATAGATCAGCTTCTCAAAAATAGAAAAAAAGAGGAAAACTCAGGAGTTAGTATTGCACACACACCCTGGCTAAGTAGATAGGTTCGGCCTCACAAGAAGAAAAAGGCTAATTAATGTGTGATCATGATATACTCCCAAGGACCAGTCCCGTGCTCCTCTGTGTGGTAAAGGACAGCCCCATGCTTACCGTGAGCAGAGGATGGGCACACATTCTCCATTCCTGGGGCTGACAAGCCTTTCTCACAATTCATCCTTAATATTTTACTTATCTCCCTGTCACCACAGAGGCGTTTTTAAGGTCACCAGTGGACCCTGAGCTTTAATCCAGGGTCCCCAAACAGAGCCAGGCAATAACTGGTCCACAGGGAGCTTCTTCCATTCATTCCATCAATTTCATGTACCTCTTCCTCGGCCGCTGGGCTAGGTGCTAAGGTTAACTAGGAGGGACAAAGCCCAGGCCCTGCCTGAGGCAAGAAGGAGCTCGGAGCTTTTGAGATTCTAAAAAGCAAGCTCCAGAAGCTAGAATCTAGGGAGCAAAACAGGAGAGTGGCCCAGACAAGCGGGGGAGGAAAGCGCGGACCACATCACACTGGACAAAACGGTGTCGCCCCAGCCCATAGCGTCAGCCTCCCCCCAGTCTTTCAGAGGATATTTCATCCTCGGCACTCACCAGCCCCTACAGGAGCCTGCCTTTTCAGCATAGGAGGAGGCTGGACCCACCGGCACGTACAGCTCGTGTCTCAGCGTGGCCTGAGACTCAATTGCAATGACAAGGCTCTGTATTTATATAACAAGCCTTGCTCCAGTATTTTTAGGCCTACTGTTTAGAAACACACGGGGGGGGTGGGGGGGGGAGAAAGAGAATAAATATGGAAATCAAATGTAAAAACTTCTGCTCTCGCAACCAGCTTCCTGGGGGAATTTTCCTCTGTGTTCTTTCCACTTCTTCCACTCAGCGGAATGACTGCTAGTCATTAAGGAAACCTGTGAGGAGCTCACGGTACAGGAATTGTACACCGAGGCTCCCGTCCTCATTTGCATATCCCAGGTTTTGATTGGCAGCTGTACATGAAATGCCATATCAGTTGAAGGTATGTTGTGAGCTGGCACTAATGATCCTATAGCTCCAGGGAAACCTGCCATATTGTAATTTGGCTATCAGGCATGAAAGAAATAATTCTAAGTGCCAGGAGTGCAAGACTGAATAAATGTTTCACTGCTGCAGGTTGCCAAGGGTGACACTTCTGATTTAGTATAAACGAATGCCCCGTTGCCTTTGGGGTACCGGGAGTTTGCATTGTATCTGAGCTGTGTGTATAAAACATTAGTCTAAGAAAATGGCTTCGGTGTAAGATGGGAAACAGAGGCCTGCTCCCAGAAGGCGGCAGAATGTTTACAACTAATCACTGGATGAAAGGATTTTGCTACCTTCTATAATGACAGGCAAACAGGATTTGCTTTTCCTGAGATGGAGAATAATGGTTATGTGAACTCTGCCTCGCCTCGCCTTTTTTTTTTTTTTTTAATGAAATGCTCTTTTGTAGAGAAAATCACATCTGTTTCCTTTTATATATGAAAGGGTTATAAATTCTTTTTTTTCCTCCCTCTGTGTGAATAGCCCACTGGTGTACCTTGGAATTAAATAACCCTTTCTGATGTCATCCGGATTTCAGAGGTCTGGAAAGATGGCTGTCACTTCCTTCTTCCTGGCTTCTGACTTCATACACTTGCCTCTACACAGAGGCTTTAGAAGTGACGAGGATCACTTTTGCTTGAATTTTCATTAAGGTCCCAATGCTAATTTCAAGCATATCTAGCTCCACGGGGTCTCACTTTCCGTTACAAAAGCCCCCTGCGTCCACCGTGTGAAATGCAGAAAATGGTTGTCTAAGAGCAGTGCCTTTACTGGAAGAAACGACCCAGGAAGTTTTCTCCTGTCCGTGGTCTCAGCTGACCATCTGGATCCTGGCTTCAGGATCCTGTTAAGATCTGGGGTTTTTTCCCCTTGATTCTGTGTGGGCATATTCTTCAGAAATGGTTTCTAGCTTTGGCCTTTCTTCCTTGGACATCTTTAAAGTACAGATTCAGGAACCTGTTAGGACAGAACAGTGGTCATAGAAAATGCCACGGTCATTTTGCACTATAGGCAAAAGTCATTGGCGGGGTAAATCAAATCAGAGTTGGAGGATGTCCAGACATCTTGTTCTCAATTCTCCATTTGGGAAAAGACCAACCTGACTCTTCGCTCCCCTCTTGTTTGAAACACCATTATTGCAATTTTCTTACATGCTGATGGATTTGGCAAAAGTGGTAGTGAAAAGCTAAGGGTACATTAAAAGAGAAAATTAAGAGTATGGTCAGATTTACCCATCTCTACCAAACCAACTGAGAAGACTCCCTTCATACCAACCCCTTGAGCATTTCCACAGTTGCCATCTTTCCCCTCTACTTTTAGAATGTTGTAAAGACTCAATAACACAACAAATACTTGTTGGGCATGTCCTATGTGTTGAAGAATAAGTTATATGCTTTTAATACACTACACAGATCCCATAACCTATAACATCTTCCAATGTTTCTATTCAGTAGGGGAAGAATTTTCAAATTGGAAGTAAGATGCAGGAGATGTTAATTAAAATTCACATTTTTTTATGCCTTCATTTGACACGCAAATTATTGGGCATTTGCTCTGTGGCAGGCTTTCAGGAGACAAAATAAATGAGGCAGGGCCCCTGTCCTCAAGTAACTCATAGGCCAATGGGAAATGCCCACTAAAACACACACACAAACAAACAGGCACTTAGAGGGTCATGAGAAAAAATGGGTCAAAAGCTCGAAAATTGTGGTCACAAAAGAAAATGCCAGTTTAGAAATACACAAAGCAAGTGGCCAAGCTCTTCTCTAGAACTTTCAAAGAACAGTGTAGGGAAAAATTTTTTTTCTTTTCTTTTCTTTTGTGCCTATATGAGATGATGGGTGTTGCTGTGCTTATCATTTCATGGTGTATGTAAGTCAGATCACGATGCTGTCCACCTTAGACTTGTGCAGTGCTGTATGCCAATTATATCTCAATAACACTGGAAGACAAAAAAAAGAACAGATTTAAATTTAAATTCAGAAAACCTCACTGTGCACCTACCTATGTTCCAGGTTCTATGTATAGGTACTTTCACAAATGTTATCTAGTTTAATTCTTCCAATGGCAAATTATTCACTGATATTAAAATTACAGAGGTTCAGTGTTAAAATGAAGTAAACCCTGCAGGCAAGCAGAGACATACTGTTCCCCATTTGTGATCAGAGATTTTCTAAAAGTACAAATGTGTGAAGGTCCAGACATCCGCATGTAGATTTCCCTAGTATTCCTTCCTTCAGCGTAACTCATTACTTCTTAAACATTAGCAGGCATAACAAATGACGAAACAGAGTTGACTCTACAAAACTCTATATGTAAGGCGGATTTAGGGGATTTCCCAAGGGTAATTTTGTTCTGTGCAGTTTCTGCTTGAAACCCTACCTTAGAGACTAACCCCTACGTGATATTGTCTCCACTGCTTGTCGAAAGGGTCATGAGAGCCCAGAGGAAACTGTGTCTAACTCCACATTAGGCCTAGAGGAGGGGTAGTCATGGAAGACTTCACTGAGGAGGTGGCTTTCCATAATGGATAAATTAGGAGAGAGAATTCCAGGCAGAGTGACCAAGACAAGCAAATGCCAGGAGGTGACAGAGCATGCAGGCTTTGGGTTGAAAGGCTGAAGGCAAAGTAGTGAGAAATGGAGCTAGAAAGGTAGACAAATGGCCATGCTCTGCTGTTTGGACATTACTGGGCTGGCTACTTGCTTGTTTCAAGATCTCTAGATCTGTGGTTTTCAGCTAGGGTGAGTTGACCCCCAGGGGACGTTGGACAATGTCCAGAGATACTTTAGTTGTCACAAGAGAGAGAGTTGGTATTGGCACCAGGGGTAGAGATCAGGGATGCTACCAAATATCCAACGATGCACAGGACAGGCCCCCATGACAAAGAATTGTCTGGTCTGAAATGTCATAGTGCTAAGGCTGCAAAAGGCTGCTCTGGACCACTTGCTGCTAGACCGTTGCCGGAGTCTTGGAGGTAAATGAAAAGCTGGTTTAAACTTTGTACCTTGGAATAAGGATGTCTCCGGATAAATATTTATTTGGAATTCCTGTTTCCTTTTGAGCTGGGTGAGGGGTTAGGCAGGGGAGAGAGTGACTTTAGAGAGAAATATTAACCTTGCAAATGTGCACATTTTCAATTCACATCCTAGTGACAGGCTACAACTTGTAATCAGTATAAAATGATTTTCCGGGAGAGTAAATGCTTATTTTCACTGTCTTGATGTTGGCACTGGATTACTTGGTATTAATCCCAGAGTGACACAGTCACATTTGGAAGCTGTGAGATTTATTTGGATGTCTTGTGAGGCCAGGGGCAGCCTTCATTTTACATCCTTGATCTTGGAGAATTTAAATCATAGAGCTGCTTTTCTCTGTACGCCAGGGGTGCGAAAAGGAAGTTATCCACCAAGGACAAATTCCAAGAGCCATGCAAAGCCCAGAGAAGGGAGGGGGATGTTGCCGTATACATTATCAGCCCCATGCTGAGCAGCAAACAACAGGCACTTAGTAAATACCAGCTGTGTGCTTTTCGCCAGGCACAAGAGAGCAACAACTCTGAGACCTGTATCCACAGGCTTCGCCGGACATTTTTCCAGCCTCTTCTCCCACATGTGCCCACGCTATGAGGCTGTGCTTGCTCGGTATAACTGTTCTGACCAAATTTGCCATTGTTAGCTCTTATGCATAGCTTTTATCTAGAGCAGAGGCCAGCAAAATTTTCCATAAAGGGCAAAATAGTAAATATTTTTAGTTTGCTAGCCATATGGTTTCTTTTGCAACTACTCAGCTCTGACACAATATGAAAGCAGTCACAGATGATACGTAAACAAACGAGCATATTTGTTTCCAATAAATATGCTGTGTTCCAATAAAACTTTATTTACAAATCAGGCAGCAGGACTGGATTTGTCCCGGAGGCTATAATTCACCAGCCCCTGATGGAGAGTAGCATATTTTAAAGACGTTGCCTTACAAATATTTAAGTGATCCTATTAAGAATCATACAAATTTTCTTATGTTTTGACTCAATAATTTGACATTTCAGGATCCAGCCCTAAGAATATCTTTGGACTTTCACATACAGGTTTTTGTACAAAAATGTTCACGATAGCCATACTTAAAATAATAAAAACTTGGAAGCCATTTTATTGGTCAACAATGGGGCCTCAGAGAAATCTTGTTGCATTATGGAACAATGGAATTTGGGGCAGTCTTTGAAAATGATCATTCCGAAGAGTCTTAATGATGTATACGATGTGAAGTCGAGAAAAAGTGAGATAGAAACTGTGCCTAGAGTTTCATTCCAATTAAGTTTAAATCTGCATATTCATAGAAAAAGACTAGAAGGAAATATACCAAATTGTTAACTATGGTTATCTCTGAATGGTGAGATTACGGGGTGATTTTTCTTGAAATGAATCCCAGCGTGGAGTGATTAAAAGAGGGCAAGTGTAGGCATCCAACAGCTTTAGCTTGCTACTTCACTGCCTTGGGCAGGTGACCTTTACAGGGTTACTTCAGTTCTCTGAGCCTCATTTTACTTCTTTGTAAAACACATGTAGCTTCTAACTTGCCAGATTGTTGTGAAACTAAATAATGTTATATATATAAAATGCCCAGCAGAGTGCTTGTAACATAGTACATACCCAACAAATGGTAGCTGTTAATATCATTATTTTTTGTTCTAAGCAGTTTTGTATTTGATTGTAGTGATGGTTACACAGATCTACACAAGGGATAAAATTGCACAGAACCACACACACAAAAATCTAAAAATTGTCAAAACTAAGGTCTGTAGCCTAGTTCACAGTATGTACCAATTTCAGTATCCTGGCTTTGATACAGTACTACAGCTATAAAATTGATGACACCCCTGGGGGAAACTGGGGTATGCGTATATGGAACTCTATTTTTGCAGCTTACTGTGAATCTATAATTATTTTACATTTAAAAGTTTTAAAAACACGTTAAATCTTTTAAAAATTCCAACTGCTCCCATAATTCACATTTGTTTTCTTTTATAAGAGGTAAACCTGAGGTGCTGAGAGACTGCTCTTCTTCAGGTCAATCAGAAAATCAGCAGAAAAAAAACAAGTCACCGACCATCCAGGACTCTTCCCAGATGCTAGCCCTGGCTCACAGTTGTCCTGTGTTTTACAAGGTTGATGTTTCCTCAACAAGGAATGTGGCCTCTGAGGTTTAAGGGGAAACTGGTTGTCCTTCATATTCATATTAGTTTTATTTTTTCACATGAACTATTAAAAATGAAAATAAGTTTTATATAAATTGAGAAAACTGGCTTAGAATTGGTAGAGCTAAAGCTATCTTTGCCAAAAACTCAATTCGTTAATTCAACAAATATTTGCTGAATGTCTACCATGTGTAGGCACTGTTCTAGGTGCTGGAGATGTGCTAGTGAACTAGACTGATCCAATTTCTTCTCTTGAGAGGGATGCAGTTTAAGTCAAAAAGCTGTCAATTACAGCCTGAGCTCTCCCACTTGCTTACCATGTGCCTTAAAAAGCTACCTGGGTGTTAACCTCCTCTATAAAATACATTTTTGGCCTTGTATCATGATGACAAACACACATACTCCCTAACTCTACCTCTTGTACCTAAGGCAGACATCACTAATCAATCACAGTATTCTTTTTTTTTTAACATCTTTATTGGAGTATAATTGCTTTACAATGTTGTGTTATTTTCTGCTTTATAACAAAGTGAATCAGCTATACATATACACATAGCCCTATATCTCCTCTCTCTCGCGTCTCCCTCCCTCCCACAATCCCTATCCCACCCCTCCAAGTGGTCACAAAGCACCGAGCTGATCTCCCTGTGCTACGCGACTGCTTCCCCCTAGCTATCTATTTTACATTTGGTAATATATATAAGTCCATGCCCTCTGTCACTTCGTCCCAGCTTACCCTTCCCCCACCCCGTGTCCTCAAGTCCATTCTCTATGTCTGCGTCTTTATTCCTGTCCTGCCCCTAGGTTCTTCCTTTAAAAACTAAAAATAGAAGTACGATAGGACCCAGCAATCCCACTACTGGGCATATACCCTGAGAAAACCATAATTCAAAAAGAATCATGTACCGCAATGTTCATTGCAGCTCTGTTGACAATAGCCAGGACATGGAAGCAACCTATGAGTCCATCGACAGATGAATGGATAAAGAAGATGTGGCACATATATACAATGGAATATTACTCAGCCATAAAAAGAAATGAAATTGAGTTATTTGTAGTGAGGTGGATGGACCTAGAGTCTGTCATACAGAGTGAAGTAAGTCAGAAAGAGAAAAACAAATACTGTATGCTAACACATATATATGCAATCACAGTATTCTTTCCCACTGAGTTTCAAGGAAGACACAGACTTTGAATCCTTCAGAACAAATTGGCACTATTGGCATTTGGGTAGGTAATTCTTTGTTGTAGAAGGTTGGCCTATGCCCTGTAGGATGTTTAGCAGCACCCCTGGTCTCTACCACCTAGATGCTTGTAGCATACCCTGCCCCCATTCCTGTTGTAATGTCTCCAGGTATTGTCGGGAGAGGAAAATCACCCCAGTTGAAAATCACTGCTCTAAACGCTACCATTGATTAAAGCTTACAACTAACAAAAATGATTTGCCATCTCAGGACCAGCTAATTTCTTCAGATCTCTTCTGACCCTTATGGTCTATGATTCCATCAATTTAGAAAATGTGAACCACATTTCTTTATCTAGAGGAAACCAAGTTTTTTGATAAGGAAAATGAGGTGCAAAGAGGTTAAGTAACTTGCCCAGGTTGCATAATTATTCAGGGCAAACTCAAAATGCAAATCTACAACTTCTGAACCCAACAAGCCCTGTCCATTGTGTACTATGGGTCTATCACCAATGACTTGAGCTGAAAATCCAGACAACCCAGAAGGCATTCAGGACTGTGCACTCATCAGGAAGCATTTGTCTCTAAGATATGGACAAATCAGCACTTTTCACTAAAGAAACCAATCAGGAGCAGGGCCTCATGGGTAACGTGAATAAAAGTGGGACCCATGCTCTGCTTTCAGGAAGCTTCCTAGAGTATGTGTGTGTTGAGGGATTGGGGTGAATACATACATAAATTCTAGTGCAAACATCAGCTCATTAAGGTCAGGCCCGTTTTGACATGGGTGCTCTACTAGGAGAAGTGCCCATCCATCATATAAAGATGTTTGTAGAACAATATAAATCCTTACTGCAGCCTCTCCCAATATGCCAAAAGGGTGCGAACATCCATTCATTACAAACTGCTTTTTGATTCTTTTTATTCATCCACTTCTTGCAAAGCTCCACTTTTCATGAAATACCAACTTGTCCCTAGCAACTCACCCAAAAAGTGCTTCAAAATCCCTTCGAAGCCCAGCCTCCTGTGGTTCTGTTTCTCCTTGCCACTTCCCTCACCTTCCAGTTGCCTTTCCACGTGTAATTTTTCTGCTTTTCTTTTTTAACACATTCATTGATGCTTTTTTTTTTGCTTTTTTTTTTCTGCTGCAAAGCTTTTGGGATCTTAATTCCCTGACCAGGGATCGAACCCTGGCCCAGAGCAGTGAAAGTGCCAAGTCTTAACCACAAGACCACCAGAGAATTCCCTAACTTCTCTGCTTTTTAATTGTAAATGAATCAAGATAGCATTGGCTCCTTTTAATATTCCCCTCACCCATTTCCCAGATTTAAAAAACAAGACCAGGATCCTGCTGGTAGAGCAAAGGTCCCTTGAGCACACAGGGAAGGCAGAGAAGCTTTAAATCCTATTGCGGGAAGGAGAGTTCAGTCCCATGTAATAGAAGGTGAATTCATGTAAAGAATACAGACAGATATCATTCAACCAGATTAATGAAATAATACCTGCCAAAGCACATCAAAAAGTGTAAAGCACAATATAAATACATGGTATTGGAGAAGCAGTTTCTGGAATAAGAAAAACGTGACTTTTAGATGAATCTTGAAGAATTGATAGACTCTGGACCCGTGGGATGAGAGGTGATGAGCGTGCGAAGGAGAAGCAGGTCCGGAATTCAGCAGCAGCAGGTGCAAAGGTCCTGTGCAGGAAAGGGTTGAGCGTAGTAAAAGAGCCTGTATCAGTCCTTAAACTCAGGCTTCTTAAGTTTATTTCCTGTCTGGGGCATTCTGTGACACATTTCCAGATGAAAAACTCATTCCCAGTTGAGCTAGCCAAATGAATAAATAATGCAGAAATTATTAAGACATTTTCCAGAGGACCCCAGCATTTCCTGTCTTGACAATGGGGCTGGATTTGACATTGGCTACCTCAAGAGGTTAAAAATAAAATCTGTGACCAATCCAAACTTCCCTTCTAACGGTTTTTCAATAATCTGAGATTGGGCTGAAAGACAATACCTGTAACCAACTTCTTCGGACCATCTTAACATCAGTCATTAAGTCATGAGCATGACCAAGTGGACGTGCCATCAGCTAATCACCGTCCTGGGCTGTGAGAATAGAAAGGGATATGGAAATAAATGATGACTTCGTTGGTCAAGCTACAGGATGTTAAAAGAAGAGGGGGCTTTTAAAAATGGAAATGTTCCAGTAACACGTTAGATGACTTTGGGTTCATCAGACAAAGTTAATCAGTGCGAAGGATCTTAAAGGGAAAAAACAAAAATATTAGCTCACATGTATGCAGTGTTTCCTGCATGCCAGCTACTACCTAGTTTATCCTACCTCGTTTATTCCTGACAATGACCCTAAGAGATGCACGTACTTATTTCCACTGTACAGATGAACAAACTGAAGTGGAGGAAGTCAGGTGACTTGCCCAAGGTCACACAATGGGTAAGAGAAAGAATCAGCGTGTATATTGTCTAAAAAGCCTCCAGAGACAGTGATCAGGAGAGAATATTGAGAAAACCCCTGCCCCTCAGACCCTAAAAACCACAGAAGCCAGAGCATAACTACCTCATCGTATCCAGGAAGAGTGGTTGTCTCATAACAAATGGTGGCAAAACGAGGGCTCAGACAAGGGTGTCTCACTCACAGGAATCAATCAGCCTCCTGGGCATGAGTTTTCTCATCTGTACGATGGGTGTCAAACTATCTACTTCCCAAATGAAAAATTATCTAGGGAAGCTCTTCAGAAAGTAATAGCATGGTTAAAAAATAATAATTATATTTATATATGTATATTTATTGCAATTAAGAGTATCTGAAGTCAGACAAATTGATTTGAAATCAGCCCTACCAATTATTATGAGTCTTATCTATGGACAATTTAGATCCCTCCCTAATTATCAGGGTTTTCACCTGGAAAATGAGAATAAGAATCAAACCTATCTCATGGGCTTCTGGTGAAGATTAAATAATACTATGTATGCAAGGACAATATCCTTTGCACTATCCTCTGCACACAGTAAATGCTCAATAAATATTAAATAATAATAATAACAATAAAGAAATCATAGCTACAACATGTTGTGCTTAATTACCACAAGGTTGCAATACCTATTCTGATGAACCAGAGCATGATAGCTTGAGTAAGAAATAAAATAAATATGCAAACGACGAAACTTTAACCTAATAACGTGACCACTCCCCAAGTTTAGCATATTACTGGAAATCGCTAACGGAGCCCTGCCCATTATTCATGATCCGAGCACTAAGGAACCATGCATAATGGAGCAGAGTCCCTGCTAACAGCAGATTCACGCACGATAATTTAAACTTGTTTGTATGGAAATAAAGGACGAATCTTTGAAGTGAGCTTTAATGAGATTCTGCTTGATCTTCAGTGTATCCCGGGAGAAAGAGTTCAGTTTTTCCGCCAGCATCCGGCTCTTGCTGGTGGCGTGTAGGAAAGAAAGGGCGGGCTTAAATTATGAATGGCCCGTCTTTGTGGTAACAGGTAAGGAGCAGGGGGTGCTCATCCGGGGGCACCGGGGAGATGGAGAGAGACACCCCAGCTCTCCTCCAAGGTGGTTTCTGAATCAGAAACTTACAGAAGGGCTTGGGGGACGGGAGTCTCAGAAGACATTCCTCATGGAAAGGAGAGTGTTACAGACCCTCGGAGATAGAAATGAACCAGTGGGTCCTGGCGGGAGATGCTGGTGTATCAGCATGGCCCCTGCACCTTGTCATACTGTACAGGTGCAGAATCCCACGCCTGTGCCAGAGGAGACCTGGCAAACAGTTGGCACTGCCCCGTGACTGCTGAGCTGGCCGCGGCCAGTGTCTGAAGAGGGCTGGTGTTTGGTCAACTTGGCCTGACTGTCAGAAGCTCCCAGGAAGTGAGTCTGTGTTTTGATTGTCAGGTGAAGAGTTTCTTAAATTGGTGGTTTAGGAAAAGCTCGATTCAAGCCGCGGGCGAGGTCCACCTCCCTGGGTGGCCGTTGGATGTGTGGCGAGGAGACCGTGGTGGCCGGGCACAGGCTGGCCACACACTGTACAGCACTCAGCACGTAGCAACTGACATTTGTTCCCTTTTTACCTTTAGCATCGACTTAGGGCTTTTTCATGTCTGCGGCCTTTCAGGCTCAGTTAATCGTAACTAAGCCTCTGAGGCAAGGTGCTTGTTGAATTCCTTCTTGAAGGAATGGACAACGCGTGTTGAAACTTTCTCTGCAACATGGTCCTCGCTGGGGACTCTGCTTACATTATCTCAATTGATCCTTACCACAGCCCTATGGGGGAAAATATGCTTCTTTAGTCCCATTTTGCAGATGAGAAAACTGAGGCCCATGAGGTGCAGTTACTCACCCAAGGTCACAAAGCCAGGAAGCAGTGGGAACCGGGATTTTGAAGCCAACACCTGTTTGATTCCTGGGTCCACTCTCTTATAATCATGCTCTGTCCTGCCTTGCCCTCAGCTGCTTCCCTGATAGAAGGCTGCCCTGACCTTAACTGAACTCTCAGCTGGGCACAGTGAAGGGGAGGTGCTCCGTACACACTAAGGAGTATATGTCAATCCCTCCCCAGTATACAGATGTATTTTCTACAGATGTGCTGGGAACTCCAGCACACAGCAGACCCGAGCAGGAAGGATGCTTTCCTGACCCCCGTCACCCACCTCAGCTGTCACCCACGTGCAGACAGGAATTCAATTCTCAGCCTATTTTGTCTTGATTTGCTAAAGAAAAACCTCCCATTTTTAAGCCACCACGTGCTGAGCACTTACTTATCCCATGCCAGGCACTATGCTAAGAGGGTTCCGTGCATTCAGTCATTTAATTCTTAAAACTCTTATTCCCAGTTTACCAACGAGACTATTGAGGCACCTACGAATTAAGTAACCAGCCCCAAAACATGCAGCTGGTGAATGGGGCACCAGGATACACCCCTGCATCGTTCCTGTGATGGGTGCGTGTTTCCCTCTATGTGCCTGACGCTGTTCTCAGCCTGGGGATCCAGCAGTGAGCAAGACAGATCGGGTGCCTGCCCTCAGGGAGCCTGTGTTGTAGACGGGAGAGACGGGCTACAGAGAAATATACATCTGCCACAATAGATGAAGAAAATCAAGGCAGAGGAAGGAACGAGAAAGTAAAAGATGCGGGAGGGGTTGCTGGTTTACGGGGCAACCGGTGAAGGCTGCCAGAGGATACTTGAATTGATATTTGAGCCGACACCTGAGGAACAAAGGAAGTGGCAGAAACATATTTCAGAGAGGGGGATTGTCACATGCAAAGGCCCTGGGGCAGGAATGAGTTAGGGTTATTAAGAAAACATCAGGAAAGCCCTTCTGCCCCAAGTGGAGCTGAGGAAGTGAGTCAGAAGGGGGAATCATGCAGGGGCATGTCCAACTCAACAGAATAAGTATCCTGTTCTTCTACCCACGACACTGTTCTTCATCTCCAAACCTGCAAAATATCAAGTCCATCGCTAAAATCCGCTCTGCCTGAGGGTCCTCCCCTCTAACTGAATCCCTGAGTCCCTCTTTCCTTTATGTTTAGATGATTACCAAACGTAGAGGCTCTGGAAACCATTCTCTTTTAAAGTCATTTGAATTAAACTAGGATAAATGTCCACCAAGAGATGAGGAACAGAGAGGAACTCTCTGAGAAGCATCCATGCAAGGTACATGTTCATATTCACAGATGTCCCCGCTGACAGAGATGCCAGCGTGCATGGGGTGAGAATATCATGTAAAGGGGGCATCAGTGTCGCTGCTCCCACAGAAACTTTTCCATCTCCAAGAGCTATAGAATTAGAATATGCATTGGTACTTTTAATACTGAAACAAATCAATAGCAAAGTTGCTACAGTAGCTTCTCATTCAAATATAGGAGTCAAATATTTCTAGCTGAAGGTCTGAGGCTCTGGGGTTCCTTGTGGCATTCTACTCCCTCTTAGAACAGTTACCCAGGTCTGATTTGGTTATTTCCTTCTGCTGAGTAGATGTATTCTTTTCACATTTGATTACTTGCCACAGCCATGAGCCAAAAAAATTATAATTAAATAAAATAAACAGGTCATGGGATGAGTCTTGGAAGAAAAGGTTGTCTTTTAATAATCAAAATCTTTACTCATTTCATCTCATCTTCATGCTAAAATGCTGAGAGAACTGGATTTTTAGAACATGACTTGGTCTTTGAGCTCAGAAAAGAAACACATTCTCCCATTTAATCTGGCCTTGACTCTGTGTCTTCTCAATGACAAATTTCAGCTAATCACCTCAGTGTCTTGGGGATAGCCTTTTTTTCTTCCTTTTTTTAAAGAGCAGGACTGAAATTTCACTGTATTGAACATAAACGGGAAAAAGTACATGGTAGAATAAAACTTAAAATGTTTTTATGGAATTTTTATTCTAAGGCTGCCTGTAATGGAGCTGACCTCATATTCACCTAAGGTTTGTCTGGCTCTGAGTTCAGATTTCATGCCAATTAACATGTTAATGACATATATCATTTAAAGAGCCCATCATAACTTTTATCACACCATGTTACATCTATTTCCTTGTAATTAAATCAGAATTACAGGGTGTAATTACTTTTCTTTTCCTGAATACTCATGCCTTTTCAGACATTTAAATTCAAGTACAAGTACTAAAAGACACTTGCAAGTAACAACCTAATAAAAATATTATCAATTAATGAACGTGTTGGGTTTCTCCTATTATCTGGTTTCTTTCTGACAAATTCCTTTCTCCCCCTGCGCTTTGGATGACATGTTATGTTTGGTTGTATCCAGTCAAATGCCTCATAAGTTCTTTAAATCCTCAGGGCCCTAGTCTCCATTAATATGCAATGTTCTCACGCGTAAATATAATTACATACAATTATTAGGGAAAAGGATCAGATAAGGTTTATTAAGGAAATATCCTATAATTACCCAAGTCCAAGACTTCCCTTTACATGCTAATTCAACTAAGGGTTGGGGTCTGCAATCACTCCACCTGCAAAACGGCTATTGACTTTGATTTCACTTTAGGAAGCTGATAATTCATGGCAGGACCGGAAAAGGGATATACCTTGTTATGTCCTTGTTTTAAAGACATAACTATAATAACTCTAGAAAGAGTATGGACCCAGAGGTGATCATCTGGCCACTTCTGGTCTTCCAAACCCTTCCAAACATCGAACGTAAAACTTAAAGTGACATCACACTTAATTTTTGAACCTTGTTGTAACTTCAAGGGATAGCTAAGAACATGCAACTAACATACAAGCATGTGATCTATAAGGATCTGTAAGAATTACATTGGCAGAACTACCAGGGACTAACACATATTATTGGAGGAACTGGGCACTGAAAGATGAGTAGAAAAGCAACTCCTTTGTTGTCAGATCAATTCAATCATTCCTTTGAAAAGTACTTATTGAGCATCTATGGTGTGCTATGTAGTGTTCTAGGTATTGGCAATTAATAAGATGGTCAAGGTCACTGCTATCCAGGTGCCAACATCCTAGGGAAGGAAAACAGACTGTAAACTAGTAAACAACAGAACGAATAAGAGAATTACATCTAGTGATGGGAGCCAAAATGAAGAGATAACAGAACAAGGTGATGTGATAAAAAGTGATCGTATTTGGGGCGGATGAGTTTAGACGGATTGTCAGTGAATATGTCTCTGAGGTGCCTGATCTTTGAGCCGGGGCCCCAGTGATGTGAAGGAGACATTCAAGGGAGACTTGGGAGGCACAGAACCTCCAAGTGTCAAGGTCCTAAAGGGAACAGAGTATGATGTTTTGCAAGAACACAGTGGGTAGGGATGTGGCTAGAGCACAGGGAGCAAGAAAGTATAAAGATGGAACCATTTAGGTAAAAGCTCAGTTACCCCGGGGAGCCATGAGAAGCCGTATAGATTTTGTTCTCAGAGTGACAGGAAGCAATGAGAGAGTTTCAAGCCAGGAAGTGACATCATCCGAATTACATTTTGAAAAGGATAGTCTGTGGCGTAGAGCCCAGATTTGGAGGGGGCAGGAGTGGAAGCAGGTGGTCATTTAGGAGACCGTTGGTGTCTTCCAGGTGAGAAATGGCTCGGGTTTGAATTAAGGAGGGGCCAGTACAAAGGTACAGCCCCCGATGTGGCAGGTGGGCCAACAGGAGCTACTCCGCAGGCTTGTGGCAGTGAGTAGGGACCCCTGCATCTCCTGGCCGTTTGCTGAACAAATGTATTCTATCTAATACGTACTGGGCATTGTTCTAAGCCCTGGAGATGCCGAACTGAACAAAACGGACGACATCCCTGCTCTCTCTCATGGACCCTAAATAAGGGAGAAGAGACATCCAACACAAAATCAAATAATTACATAAGAGTATGTCAGGTGATGATAGGTATCTTAAAGAAAACTAAAACAGGGCATAGGGATTGGGAAGGATGAAGAATGAGGGAAACGAAGCAACTTAAGTATAGGTGCCCGGGGAAGGCCCCGCAGAGGGCACGGTGTCTGCTCAGACCTGAATGAGGTGCCGTCAAGATGTGAACCAAATGTCAGCCACGTCCCCGCATTTCCCTAAGCCTAACACGCCACCTCTAGTTTCACTTGATGCCAGCCCTGAGCAGGACAGGGCACCACGTCAGTTTCCCTCACAAGCACCCTCCCTCACCAAAGCACCAACGAATGAGCAACGGAGATGGCAGTGAATTTCACAAGGGGAACACAGAAGTGGGGTGACCTCACCCTGCCCTGGGAACACCTGAGAAAGCCGCTCACACATTTCTCTGAAAACTCAGAGATTTCTTTTCTCCCCTCTCTGCATGGGGCCCACAGCTTTCTCCTTGATTCCTTTTGTCCCCGCCAATGCCCAGTCCTGCTTTCTTTCTGCTAAGTGAAGCAATTCAGCTCAGCCCCAATTCCTCCCACAAACACTCCAACATGCTCAGCAAAACAAGGCCTTCTCTAGAAAGGCAACCAGTGACCCTTTTCGCTCTCAGGAGACCTCATTTCCCCACTCATATCCCAAGTTGCTCAATAAAGTATTTCTCCTTAGAACACTCAGCGCCTTCACTGAGGGAAATTCTGGTGAATGCAATTGTCACCTTGCGAATCGGTTATGGATCAGCCCAGCCCTACAGGCTCCCTTCTTACTAAGCCCAGGATGTGGAATTTCCTGTCCACGGAGCTTCTTCCTGTCCGTGGTTTCCTATGTTCCCTCTCTCTCGACCTGATAATCAGTCAGAGATGAAAAAGGAGCTGAATCCTTGCCTTGAACCTATGGACTGTGGTTTAGGCAGAGTTGGCTAACTATGAAAACCAGCAGAAAAGTTGTGCTGGGAACACAACCACACCCATTTCTCAGCAGATTGTTCATGGCCGCTTTGGGCTGAAATGCAGAGCTGAATCGTTCCACAGCACAAAAGCAGCCACATGCAATGTGACTGGGCACTGCTGTGTTCCAACACCACTTTATTTCTAGACACTAAGATTGGAATTTCACGTAATTCTCGCATGTCACGATATATTATTACAATTTTGATTTTTTTTTTTTTTACCAAATTAAAAAGGTGAAAACGATTCTCAGCTTTCGGGCCTTACGGAAACAAGCAGCAGCGTGGATTTGGCCCATGGGCCTGCGGTTGCCACACTGATATGAGGGACTGTTGACAAACGTGAGGCTCTCTGGTTCTTGAATCAATCTCAGCAGCGCAAGTTGCCAGCATCCTCCTGAGGAGAAAGCTGAGCCGGTGTCCAGCTGTGCCTGGATCCTTCCTCTGCCTCCACGCTGCCAGCGCCTGGAATGCATGTCCTTCCACAGAAATGCATCCCCTTCAGTTCTCCAAGCCTGGAGCCTGAGCTCTTTGGGGAAAGGGGCTGCTTGTTCACCCTGAGATCTCCAGCATTCAGCCCTGAGCCCAGTGCCCAGAAGACACTCAAACCACATTAGCAGAGAGAAGAAACCAAGGAATGCACAAAAGACAGAGCATCTTTGTACCGTTCTCAAGCCGGTCTCCGATATTGTTCACGCTTATGATAAGATAAAGCCATCACTTACTAGCAAAATGAATAATTAACCATTTCTCAAAGCTTAGTGGGATGGACAACAAGGGAGACTGCCGTGAGCGATACGTCTAAATGACTTCCTGACACACAGCTCACAGCCTCCACTCCGCACGCAATATTTCCATCGATCGCCAAATGAGTTGAGGCCGTTTCCTGACAGTTTTGGGGGAAAAGGGGCAAACCGTTAGGCTCTTATTCTGTCCTCAGCATTTTGCAATTAGGAGCTGGTCTTGGGGCTTCCCTGGTGGCTCAGTGGTTAAGAATCTGCCTGCCAGTGCAGGGGCCACGGATTCAAGCCTTGGGCCAGGAAGATCCCACATGACGCGGAGCAACTAAGCCCTTGCACCACAACTACTGAAGCCCACGCGCCTAGAGCCCGTGCTTGGCAACAAGAAAAGCCACCACAATGAGAAGCCCGCGCACTGCAACGAAGAGTAGCCCCTGCTCACCGCAACTAGAGAAAGCCCACACACAGCAACAAAGACCCAACGCAGCGAAAAATTAATTAATGAATAATTTTTTTTTAAAGAGCCGGTCTTGTTTAAAGTTCAATCTATCATTACCTTTAATATCGAGATAGGACGCTTTGATCCAAGTGGAATCTGACTGCCTGGTATAACCCAAAGGTAAGCTGCTTCCCAAGGCATCTTTCACTCTGTACATCACCCAGGCCAGCTGATGTCTGTTTCAACCGAGTGGTGGGCTGTTCTCATGATGGTGCGATGGGGAACTGATGTCGCCTGAACTTTTCTGCAGTTGCTTCTTTTCCGACTGACAGCCTTGCCCAGCACCCTCGGCCTGCCTGTTCATCTCACAGAGATGGGGCCCCGGTTCCCTCTCTTCTGATTAGCTTGGGTAATGATTGGGATAATTTAGGACTTGCACTGCATGATCATCTGTACAGTTACAAAAAATAAAACATTTTAATATGAGCAGTCACTGCATGTTTACTGTATCGTATTGCTGAGAGCTGAGCGGATGCCAAACGCTCTAACACAAGGGGAGATGTGAACTCTAGAATGATGACATTAATAAGGAAATTACAAAAGGCCCAACAAATGGCATTTGTGTTAAATCAATAATGCTCTGTTTGTTTTTTTTTAATTCTAATCTTTCTTCAAAAAAGAAAATTATCTTTCTAAACAGTTGGCGATTCCTATTCTTGCTCGTCTTCCTGAACATAATTAAAAACATGTTGTGGTGTCTACTTAAGACATCAACTTTCCCAAGGCTGTCTTGTCCACTGCGCTTTAAACAAAGACACTTGTTTTGGCATTGTTCCCTTAATTAATCATTGGAGGTTTTATTGCTGTACCAAAAAAAAAAAAAAATGTGTCTCTGTTTAATGATTCATCACAAGTCCAGTTTCTGCAGAACTTAATCAAATACAGAACCAACTTTCTAATCAGCTTAAATACCAAGAAAAAGTAATAATAATGCAGGCCGTGTTTTTAGGATGGTATTTGATAAGAAATGTTGGTATATGGCAACTTGTTAATACAGGTTGCTTAGGAATTCTTTCACGGAGTTGAGATGGGCCCTTTGCTTTTGGAGTTGAGGACGGAAGCTCTTTATTTATTGAGAAAAATAGAACCTTTGACGGCTCAGTGAATATCATGTAGCACTTGGGGCTGCTGAGGAAGAGGTGAGGCTTTGAGGGGCCCATTGGAAAAGAGCCCAAAGAATTTCATATCT
Organism: Delphinus delphis; assembly: GCF_949987515.2. NCBI lineage: Eukaryota > Metazoa > Chordata > Mammalia > Artiodactyla > Delphinidae > Delphinus > Delphinus delphis. Next base: position 8,521,306 of record NC_082697.1, on the reverse strand, counting down.
TCATATGCAAATTTTAAGGTTCACTCTGAGAATCAGCCCATGCATCACAGGGTAAGGTTGACTCCAGGAAGTGCTAAGTCCGCCGTTGCTGACTCTGATCAGGCCACGGATCCTTCCCTGCTTTCACTCTGCCTTGAAATCACTGGGATGCCTGTCCACCGAACTTCCCTTTTCCGGGCACTTCCCTGAGCACGACCCACACAGAAGTCCCTGATGCAAGAAAAAACAAAACAAACCGAGCCATCTCTAAATCGCACCAAGTCAGATCTAGGATTTTGAAAAAAGTCTCAATAGGAAAACAAAATTACTGGAGGAGGAGGTATCTCCTTTGAATTCAATCAACCTACAAAACACATCCTCTTCTGGACCTGCTGTTCATGACACCCCTGGAGAAGTTTTGAGCTGCTGAGCTTTTATTATTCTAATAATAATATTCCATTATCATCATCACTGTAGTAGTAGTAGTAATAATCATAATATCATCTCTGCTGTATTTGTGAGAATTTTAAATGTGACATGTTGATCATTGGTATAGTTTTGAAAACACATTAATATAAGCTGTAACTCAGTGTCCCTTCAACTCCCATTGCTCGAGTCAAATATTATTGCAGCTGTCATTTATGGAGCCCTTGCGTTATGCCAGGCATGCATACACACACTTGAACACTGCTTGTCAAGAACCCAGAGCCGCCACTCTGAAGTCACATGCCTCTAGGAGCCAGGCAGGAATGAAGCCAGAGAGCCAGTATGGAAGACAGCAGGGAGTGGTGGGGAGCATGGCAAACTACAGAGCACTTGCTTAGTCCAAAGGGGATAAGGAGCTAGTCATGTCCATGCAGAAATTTGGACCCAGAGTTGCCAGTTTTTAATTTTTTTTTTTTTTTTTTTGCGGTACACGGGGCTCTCACTGCTGTGGCCTCTCCCGTTGCGGAGCACAGGCTCCGGACGCACAGGCCCAGCGGCCATGGCTCACGGACCCAGCCGCACCGCGGCATGTGGGATCTTCCCAGACCGGGGCACGAACCCGTGTCCTCTGCATCGGCAGGCGGACGCCCAACCACTGCGCCACCAGGGAAGCCCAGTTTTTAATTTTTTTTAGAAGAAGCTATTATGTGAGAGTTTCTGATTTTTAACTTGTTGGCAACCACTCCATATTTTTCAAATACCCTGTGCAGTTCAAAAATAAAAAAATGTATCTTCAGGCCAAACACAGCTCTCCAGCCAAAAGTTTAAGGCCTCTGGTGTCAAGCAACATTTGAGATAAAGAGTATTTCTCTTTCTCTATCATCTTCTACTTTATCTCCTTTGATAAAAGCCAGAGCATTCCATATTAATTGCACAAATAGGTTTGGCCACCAAGAGGCAGGTGGAGGAATGTGATGACCTCAGCTGATATTCCACACGCCAAGAGTTCTGTTCATCCAAACGAGCCACTAGCTCTCTTGGTGTCTAGGCACATGAAGCCCCTTTGCCAGCAGCCTTCCTCTCTCCACATCATCCCCAGCCTCCTTGATCTGCTTACGCCATCAGCTAATTAATGTGACTCAATGGTAATAAGAAGCTCAGGTGTCTGCCTGTGCTAAGCACTGTATGAGTAGTTCCGTGTGTGCTGGTATGGTTGCTAGGCAGCTAGCGAAGGTGACTTCTCCGCTGGGGCAACACAGGAGAGAGGCTTGTGGGATAAGATTATTCTGCCAGAGGATGATGAAATCAAGACAGTTGAGTCACACAAGATGAACTCAGGTGGCTTCCGTTCTGTCCAAAGGAGAGGCACACTCCTTGTTAAGACAGGAGCCCACTCCATTTAACCCCCTGCCATAATAAAGAGCTGACACGCCACAGATGGGACCAGGCACTGTTGCTGGCAGCAGAAATGGTTTTACTTTTTAAGGAGGAATTTGGCAATCGCTGACAAAATTTGAAGCATTAATTCTCTTCAACCTGTAAGTTTATGGCTGGAAATTTATCTTTTACATCTATCTGGGCATGTGTACGAAGACGTGTGCGTAAGGATATTGCCTCCACCTAGAGGGCAGTGGTTAAAACCATGGACTCTGGTGCCAGACCCACTAGCTTGAATCTTAGCTCTTCCACTTACAAGATGTGTCATCTTGGGCAAGCGTCTTCACTTCCTTATGCCTCAGTCTCCTTGTCTGAAGACTAGGACTATTAAAATACCTATTTCCTACGGTAGGTAGGAGATTAAATGAGCTACTACAGGCACAGCACTTTTAAATGTGTGGTGTTTTCTACCCGTTGGAATTGCACAAGCATTTTGCAGTTTTCCATACCAGACGTTTCAATAGAGCCCTTTAAAAGAATGAAGTGAATCTCTGTGTGTTGATAGAGAACAATCACAAAGATTTATTATTTAATGGAAATACCAAGTGTCCATAGCATTCACCTTTGTGTTAAAAATAATATGTAAAGGGCTTCCCTGGTAGTGCAGTGGTTGAGAGTCCGCCTGCCGATGCAGGGGACACGGGTTCGTGCCCCGGTCCGGGAAGATGCCACATGCCGCAGAGCGGCTGGGCCCGTGAGCCATGGCCGCTGGGCCTGCGCGTCCGGAGCCTGTGCTCCGCAACGGGAGAGGCCGCAGCAAAGAGAGGCCCGCGTACCGCAAAAAATAATAATAATAATAATATATAAATCATTCCCAACAAAGAACCTGTTATTAGCCACTGAGCTTAGTCCTGGTTTTCCTTTTATATAAAACTTTTACTTAAAATCTTATTTAAAGAAGATTTAACGTGTGTGCATACACATACACTTAAGTTTATGGAGAGAATATTTCTGCACTGACCAGAAGGGAGCACTAGGGTTGGATGGGGCACTTTTGATTTTTGTGGTGTTTGATATTTTTGACCAAGTTCTTGTGCTATTTTTTTTTATCCAAGAAAAATCTTATTTGAAAGGAAAAGCCAGGACTAAGCGCAGAGGCTAGGAGCAGTGGACGTTAGCCCAGGGCTCGTGAACTCATGTTTCCATGTGGACCTTTCTGATCGTCCTTATTGATAAGGCTGCCTCCACCCACAGTGAAGTAACCCTGGCTCCCGAGTGGGGTAGGTCTGTGGGAAGCCCTGATTCCACCCCTTCTGGCTGGGTGAACTGACACAAGAAATGTCCCTTCTCTGTGCCTCCTCTGCTTTTTTTTCAATGAGCACGAACAGCTCCTTAAGGATTTTTAGAGGACTGACTGAGAGAAGGTTTGTGACGCGCCGGGGACAGGGCCTGTCATATATAAATAAGGGTTATTATTATATATGGTGGCTGATTTCCAACTACCAGCTTTACAAAGGTGGCAGTGAATCAAGATGTTCACTATTGTCATTTATGCAAATTAAGAAGACAACACCTAGGGAAGAAAATATCTTTCCTGTCTCTCTCTCTTTTTCTTTTTCTTTCGACTTTAACATGCCCCATTTCCAAAATCCCTCAAGGCTTCTGTTGATAATTTACACAATAAACACATTAAAATCAGCAAAATGCCAGGTAGGCTATTGTCTAAGATTCATCTTTTTAGTCCAGTGCACAGCTTGGGAAATGCCTGTTGGGGGAAAACTTAAAAATATGCAATGATATTGTTGATTCTAGAGAAGCAGGCATTGCAGCTCAGACCGGTGTGCCCTCTACCCTGGCTCAGGACCCCTCCTTCCTCATTTTCTGCTCCTTCCTCTGCTCTCCATCCATCCCCATCACCCATGCAACCCCCCCAACACACACAACCTTCTCCACACAGGCTTCCTGAATAATGCAACCTTTATTACCCTAAAACTGTTTTTCAGATAATGCACCTATCTATACCTGCTTCTACAGCTCCCCTGAAATCCACATAACCTCTTAACCCCATAATATAAATAATAAGCGAAGACATAGTACATTATAAGAAAACAATGTGCTATATTATATATGCATGTATATACATGTTACGTGTGTACATATATTATATATGTGTCCATGTATACACACACACTCAGGCACCACCGCATTAGGGCACATAAGCAAAAGTCTGGATTTTAGAGAAGTAAGCCCATATTTAACCGACAGTCATTTGCACTTTTTATATAGCTATTTTGAAATAAAAGCTAAATAATACGTGTGTGTGTGCACATGCGTGCATGCATGTGTGTGTGTGTACACATCACCGTGAAGCCAACAACTACCACAAGGGCAGTGGAGTCAGGGAAGGATTCAAGCAGGGTTCACACAGTCGGATTTGCAATGTAAGAGGGTCACCCTGGTGCCCGTGTGAAAGGCAGAGGCAGGAGGCCATCTAAGTACATCGTAATCATCACGCTCACTGTTAGTTACAAAGGGCTCAGAGGGAGAGAAAAGAGCGAAGACTCTTGGTGACCCCACCACGGAGCCCAGCTGCTGCTTTGGACATTGTTGGAATTCTCAGTGGTCCTCAGAATGATGGTGGTGGTTAGAAGAGCCTTCAGATATGGAAAGAACACAGGTCAGGCTTCATTAACATCGTTGACCAAGTTGACCAAGGGAACTGGGCCTGATAACAATATTCAGAACATCTGCTAACCAGGCCTCCTCTCTTCATACAACAGTTGGGCTTTATTCACCTGTCAATTTCCCCTAGACGCTGAGTTCCCTGAGAGGCCAGTCTTTGCTCTTTTCATCTCTGTGGCATCAGGGATTAGGATACCAGGTCTGGGGACCAAATCCTGCCTATTACCTGTTTGTGTAAATAAAGCTTTAGGGACACAGCCACACCCATTCGTTCACATGTTTGCCTTAGCCCTACAATGTCAAGGTTGAGGACCTGATACAGAGACTCTACAGCTTATGAACTCTAAAATATCTGGCTCTCTAAGAAAGTTTACCAGCCCCTGATCTAGCATCATGCAGAGAACATATAAATATTTATTCAATGCATAAATGTGAATAATAATCATAGTAGGACTCCCATTGGTTCCTTCTTGGTCAACACACCCCTTGAACTGCATCCCCAAATGTGAAACCTCTTTTCTGTGTCACACTCACTCTCCTAATTGTCCAGTCCTTTGGGGAATCCCTGAACAGAGCTGGATTCAGTGGGGCCCTTGAAGACAGCAAACTGAAACATCTCGAACAGATGTTTTCTCAACCTTGGCACTACCGACATCTTGGGCAGGACAATTCCCTTGTGGGGCTGTTTTGCACGTTACAGGATGTTGAGCCGCATCCCTGACCTCCACCCCCTGGACGGCAGCAGTGCTCTGCTCCTGTGCATGACCTTCAAAACGTCTCCCAGGAGGCAAAAATCTCCCAGTTGAGAACCATGGTTCTAGAGAGAGATTGCAGATAAGAGCTAAGTACCGGGGTCACTTGTAAATGTCCCTGAGGATATTCCCCACATTAAAAAAAATACTTGACATGGGACTTCCCTGGTGGTCCAGTGGTTAGGACTCCGTGCTTCCACTGCAGGGGGCACAGGTTCGATCCCTGGTCGGGGGAACTAAGATCCTGAATGCCATGCAATGTGGCCAAAAAAAAAATACTTGACAGGAGTTTACACAGCCTCCCTCTGTAGCGCAGTCTAATTACCCAATTCAGCCTTAGACAGGAAATTTCTGACGTCTAACCTAAGTCCCATATGCTGCCTTTGCCCCTCTTTATTCTTACTCTCTCATTAATGAAAATTAAAAATAGAATCGGTGCATATGCTCTCCATATTAACCCTCTCCCATGACAGTCTCTTTACAGAGAAAGCTGGTAAATGCATAACGCAATCAGTCAGTCATTCAACAAACACTACTGAGTAGCTCCTCTATCCAGCACTGGTTTAGATGCTGAAATAGAACAAGGAACAAGACTGACCAGGTTTCGGATCTCATGGAGCTACATGAGATCTTTTAGTTCCTCTTTTGGTGAGAGGAACAAATTAGCAAACAAATAATCAAGACAACCTCAGTTATTGTTGAGTGTTTGATGCCATAAGAGTGAGTCAATTATGTCTCAATAAAGCTGGAGAGAAAAAGAATAGGTGGACCCTTAGCTAGGACGGTAAGGAAAGCCCTTACTGTGGAGAAGGTATTTAAACAGAGGCCTAAATAACACTAAGGATCAGAGAGATAGAAGTGGGCAGAAATGCCTGGTTTCCACGCGTTACCCTTTTGGAGTTTGTGTCCTGACGCGGGTCCGCGGAGGCCTCACTCCTGATGTTCCCCCGTGTTCCCTTCCTTCTGATGTGAGGGGAGGCAAGTAGTCCTGGACTCTCTGAGCAGCTTCATGAAACAGCTGGCTCTGCCCGGGGCTCTCATGCAGATTTCCTCAGTGACTGTGGTCAGCGCCAAAGGTAAGGGACCCTCAGGTTCGCCAGGAGATGAACCGGAAAATGAGGTCTTCTCCTCCCCACTGCTCCCAGCCCAGCCCAGTCCCCACGGGCACCAACAGTAAGACAGGCACCTGGAAGGGAGTGAGTGAGGTTAGGATGGCTAAGAGGATATTCAATCAAGTCAGGGAGGCCTCTGACCACCTCCACTAGACCAGAATATAAAAGTCTGGCGTCGAGCTTCCCTGGTGGCGCAGTGGTTGAGAGTCCGCCTGCCGATGCGGGGGACACGGGTTCGTGCCCCGGTCCGGGAAGATCCCACATGCCGCGGAGCGGCTGGGCCCGTGAGCCATGGCAGCTGAGCCTGCGCGTCCGGAGCCTGTGCTCCGCAACGGGAGGGGCCACAACAGTGAGAGGCCCGCGTACCGCAAAAAAAAAAAAAACAGTCTGGCGTCACCTTCCTCTCTCCTCCAGCCCCTCCAGTCAGTTCCCTTCTTTCATGCAAAGGATGAGCCACCTTGTACCATAAACCAGATCCCAGAGGTGAGTAATAACATGAGAAAAATTCAGACAGGTTGGAAAGGTGTAGCTAGTTGTTGGAAGGAGCCAGGAGGGAAACATCGATTGTTCGGGTATTTGGGCAGCTTTACGGACAAGCTGTTCTGTTCTGTTCTGCCTGTGACTCTGCCTCCTAAGACACGCAGCAGACAGGAGGGTGGGCTCTGGGGTCCTGCAGATGTGAGTGCAAACCTGGGCTGCACTTACCAACTGCCAGACCTTGAGGAAGGCTTGAGTAAACCCTTGACCCTTCGTTCTTTGTCTGCAAAATAGAAGGTCTACTCTGGAGGGTTGTGATGACGATGAGACATAGGTATATGTTAATAATAATGAGTTTATTGTTATTATTGAGTTTCTACTGTGTACTAGGCACTGTGCTAAATTCTTTTCACAAATATTTAATCTTCACACCAGCCCTAAGTGAAGGACCCATTTTATGGATGAGAAAAGTGAGGCTTAGAGATGTTAAAGAACATGCCCATGTTTACCCACTTTGTAAGGAGCAAAGCTAGTATCTGAACCCAAATCCTGGGTTCTTACCACAGGTCCCTGTCTGCTATGGGCAGTCCATAAAAAATACTGCGTCATGTGCCATGGTTCTCATCCCTGGGGGAATAAGCATGTGCGTGGATGGACAGAAATCTGCCCTCGCTCCCCACAAACACAGGCAACGTGAGCAAGCTGCTCGGGCCGAAGGAGCATTTCACTCAGAGCGAGAGCAGCTGTTACTAGAAGGCACACTGTCCTAGGGCCGGAGGACACCATGCTGCTGGTTTCCCAATACACCCTGTTGAGCCCGATGGCTGATGTAATCACGCCTGGATCATATGTGCACTCCGCCCGTCTCTGTGTCTCTGCCCTGGGCGTAAAGCAGGAATTCATAAATTCATTCATTCATTTAGTCAACTATCATTTATTTATTAAGTGCCCTCCACCCCTCAATGCCCGGCACTGCTCCATAGAGAAGTGCGTAAGATGGACATAAATCCTGTCCTCAAAGAGCTCACGCTCTGCAGAGGAAGAGAATCCAGAGAGTAAAACATATAACAGGTGCATGGCCATGCAGGAAGAATCAGGAATCTGCATCAGCAGGAAGGGAGGAGAGGGAGTGTCAGGTGCAGGAAGATGCTCAGGATGAAATCGGGGTAGAGAAGGGGGACAGGTGAGAGTGAGCTGGGCAGAAAGCTGGGAGAAAACGTTCCAGGCAGAGAAAAACTGCGAGAGGAACCAATGGCCCCGTGGTGAGTCGGCAGTTAGAGGAAAGTCTCACTGACTGCATTCCTCAGAACACCAACCCCACAAGATGTTCGTTTGGAAAAGGCTCTGGGGTCCAATAACTTTTGCAAATACCGCACACCCGATGTTTGGAGTTTGTTTTGCCCATCAGCATAAAGAAAGACAGACAGTGAGGTCCTGAATTGGAGCCTTGTTCAACCTAGCCTCAGGCCAGCACATGTGACTACACAACCATCTCTTCCCGTAACACCTGTTGGCATCCCACAGACCTACGTCTCCATGGAAACCAACTGGGGGATCTCTGGTTTAAACTAAGGGCCGTTCCTTTACAACGATGCACAGTTTCTTGACTCTCTGTCCCACGCGGGATCACTCAACAAACACCCGTTGAGCACCTCTTTGCCAAGGGTCAGACACTGAGCCAGACCCAGCTGGACACGGAGCAGGGACAAGACCCGCTGTCTCCTCTTAAAAAGTCACGTCCACGACACAAGCACATGTAGGCCCAGGAAGAGAAAAGCGCGTGGCTGCTGACACTTCCCTGGGAATTCAGTGACCCAAACTTTCCGGTGGACGGTTTTGGGGACCGAATGGAACAGACCTATTCCAAATCCCTGCTCTTGTCTCTTGAGATGCTTCCTGGACTCACCCATACTAGGAGGGCACAAAGATGATCCTTACCACATCTGGGTGCTTTTAAAGGAAAGAAGTGGTCATTGCTTAGGGATAAGACAAAAGGAAAATCGCTCCGCAATTGGTACCTCCTCCACCCCTTCTCAAGAAGAAGGGGATTGCAAACTTCAGGACCACCCCCTGCAGATCCAATTTCAAACGAACACCCACATAAAACACCTTAGCCCTAAGTGGTCTCTGAGTTAGAATGAACCGACTTCCGCCACCTCGTACACACCAGCGGGTCAGGCCTCTCATTTACCACCTGCATAGGATTAATTTTCAAAGGCCGGGCTTTCCTCATAATGATCTAGAGTCCAAGAACAGGAAGCAATGCTGGGGGAGGGGAAGGACAAAACCTTCTTTATTGACTTGTAAAATATACTTATTTTAATCACCCCTGAACATACTCACGTTCAGTTCAATATACTAAGTCTCATTCGGTTAACGGTCAAGACGTCAGGAGCGACGTGACAGTGTTAAGAGCATAGAACACAAATGATAACAGCTACGCTTGCTAGCAGTAATTTAAGTTCCTGCTTTGGGCCAGCTGCTATGAAGGACGTTACCTATTTAACTCTGTGCTGCATTCTTAGCCCCATTTTACAGATGAGAAAACAGAGGTTTTAAAAGGTGCAGTAGTTTACCCAAGGCCACACGGAAAGACACACAGCCAGATTAGACACCGGCCTTGAGTTGCCTCCTTATGAGAAGTATATATCTGGACCTTGGTGTGCTTGAATTTCCTGCAAGGGCACCTTTAGGAAAACCTGCCAACCTCACTGTGTTCTCCAGACGCTCTGAGAACCCACACACATCACCTCATTCCTCCCTCTTCATCCATGCTGCAATATTGAAAGGTCCATTGGTTTCCCCCCACTTTGGCCAGTCAGGCAACTGATGCTTCAAGACCATCCAAAACTGGTCCAAAATAACCAAGCTGCCGAGTAACCAGTTCACACTTTAAGCCAGCAGTTCTCACCCAGGGCAAGTTTGCCCACCAAAGGACATTGCATTAAGTACCTGGAGACGTGCTGGGTTGTCATGACTGGGGCTGGTGGTACTGCTGGCATGTAGCGAGTAGAGGCCAGAGGCGCTGCTACACCCTGTACAATGCACAGGGCAGCTCCCCCATCCCACTACAAATAATTATCCAATCAGAGGGCCGTAGTGGAAAGGCTGAACAACCTTGGTTGACTCAGGTTTATGTAGCACCAAAGTTGATAACCTTGCACTACTTTGCTTCCCTTAGGGTTTCTAAACCTCAGCAGTATTGACATTTGGGGCTAAATATCTCTCTGATGTGGAGGGTGTCCTGTAGAACATGTGCAGGATTTTAACAGCATCCCTGGCTTCTACCCATTAGATACCAGTAGCTCTGCACCCTCCCTGAGTCATGACAACCAAAACTGTCTCCAGAGGTCGCAGAATGTCCCCAGCACCCTGCTCATAACCCAGAACTCCCTCTCCTTTCCCTGGGTGGGGTGGGGAAGTCACCCCCAGTTGAGAACCATTGTCCTAACCCAAAGAAGATCAGTTTAGCTATGAAGTAAGCCTACCAAATGGCCCTGGAAAACATTGAGAGGGACTTCCCCGGGGGCAGTGGTTAAGAATCCTCCTGCCAATGCAGGGGACACGGGTTCGAGCCCTGGTCCACGAAGATCCCACATGCCGCGGAGCAGCTAAACCCGTGAGCCACAACTACTGAGCCCGCACGCCTAGAGCCCGTGCTCCGCAAAAAGAGAAGCCACTGCAATGAGAAGCCCACGCACCTAAACGAAGAGTAGCCCCTGCTCACCGCAACTAGAGAAAGCCTGCATACAGCAGCGAAGACCCAACGCAGCCAAAAATTCATTCATTCATTCATTTTTTAAAAATTGGCTTATCACCATAAAAAGAAACGAAATTGAGTTATTTGTAGTGAGGTGGATGGACCTAGAGTCTGTCATACAGAGTGAAGTAAGTCAGAAAGAGAAAAACAAATACCGTATGCTAACACATGTATATGGAATCTAAGAAAAAAATAAAAAGGTCATGAAGAACCTAGGGGCAGGACAGGAATAAAGACACGGACCTACTAAAGAATGGACTTGAGGATATGGAGAGGGGGAAGGGTAAGCTGGGACGAAGTGAGAGAGTGGCATGGACATATATACACTACCAGACGTATAGACATCTACTAAAATAGCTAGTGGGAAGCAGCCGCATAGCACAAGGAGATCAGCTCGGTGCTTTGTGACCGCCTAGAGGGGTGGGATAGGGAGTGTGGGAGGGAGATGCAAGAGGGAGGGGATATGGGGACATATGTATATGTATAGCTGATTCACTTTGTTATAAAGCAGAAACTAACACAGCATTGTAAAGCAATTATACTCCAATAAAGATGTTTAAAAAATTGGCTTATCAAAAAAAAAGAGAAAGAAAATATTAAGAGAACATTCTGGATAACCATTATTTAAATATGTTAAGAAAAATGTAGGTGGATGTGTGTGTGTGTGTGTGTGTGTGTGTGTGTGTGTGAAGATACGTTAAATACCTGGGCACGTCTGGCAGAAAGATATATTCTCTTTTATGATTTCCTGCCCTAGTATTGTTGGGGCCACAGATTGGCCAACCTCTGTATTTCCCAGCTCTGCTTTATCACTTCCGTCACGTTGGGTTTCAGAGACTATACAGCAGAATAGAAATACAGAGCGGTGTCCCCTTTTGTCCCATTGTTGTGGACAATGCTCTATTTTTGGAACCCCATTATTATTCCAGAATGAATTAGATCTTAATTTGAAGCAATGTTACAAGGAGAGGAGCAGCAAGCAGCCCTGGAGGCCCCGTGGTTGACCCCACAGGGGAGACTGCAAGTCTCTCTCCCTTAGAGAAGCTGCCTGTCCTCAGACACTGGGCCACAGAAAAGGCAGGTGAAAACCAGACAAGCTCCGAGTTCTGGTACCACGTGAATGAGGCACTCATTTCCCTGGGAGGAAGCTTATCCTTCTCCAGTAAACTAAAAATATACATCGGAAAAACCCGAGGGATCGTCGCTGGTGATCTTCTATTAAAATCGTTCGGGCTTCCCTGGTGGCGCAGTGGTTGAGGGTCCGCCTGCCGATGCAGGAGACACAGGTTCGTGCCCCGGTCCGGGAAGATCCCACATGCCGCGGAGCGGCTGGGCCCGTGAGCCATGGCCGCTGAGCCTGCGCGTCCGGAGCCTGTGCTCCGCAACGGGAGAGGCCACGGCAGTGCGAGGCCCACGTACAGCAAAAACAAAACAAAACAAAACAAAAAACGTTCATACAGCAGGATCTCATTCCATGAGAAAGAAGGAAATTCTGTTTGCAACAAGATGGATGAACCTGAAGGACATTCTGCGAAGTGAAGTGAACCAGACAGAGAAAGACAAACACTGCATGATCTCACTGAGATGTGGAATCTACCAAAAAAAGGCAAACTCATAGAAACAGAGTAGAGTGGTGGTTACCAGGGGCTGAGAGATGGGGGAAATGAGGAGATGCTGGTCAAAGGGGGCAAGCGTTTAGTTATAAAATGAATATGTTCTGGGGGTCTAATGTACAGCATACTGACTATCGTTAATAATGCAGTATCGCGTACTTGGAATTCGCTAGAATAGATCTTAAGCATTCTCACCACACACACGAAAAAGGTAACTATGTGAGGTGATGGATGTGTTAATTATCCTGATAGTGGTAATCATTTCACAGTGAGTATGTTTCTCAAATCATCACACTGTACATTTTAAATATATATAGTTTTATTTGTCAATTATACCTCAATAGAGTGGTTGGAAAAAAATAATTTCCAGGGCTGGGGAAATTGAGGCACAGCTAAGATCTAGCAAACTTCCCATGATGATATAAATCAGGGGTCAGCAAATGTTTTCTGTATTGAGCCAGGGAGTAAATACTTTCTATTTTGCAGGTCCTACAACCTCTGTTGCCGCTGTTCAGTTCTGCAGTGTGCAACACAGCCACAGAAGGGAGGTAAATGATGGGCCATGTTCCACTAAAACTTCATTTATGGAATCTGAAATCTGAATTTAGTGTAATTCTCAGATCAGGAGATAATCTTCCTTTCATTTATTCTCAATCACTTAAAAACGGAAAAAAACATTCCTCGCTCCTGAGCCGTAGGAGAACAGGCAGCAGCTGGGTTTGGCCATCCACTTCTTACATGAAACATGACGAAAGAGGGACACCCTACCATCTCCAAAAAAAAAAAACCTCGTATATTCCCACTTATCTGTCCTTAAGATGAAGGAGACCACCCTGGACATTTGGAACTTGGTTTGGTTAGCACTACAGGAGTTAATCTTTCCAGTACCTGCATTTCTGGAATGTTCTGTTTTTATAGGACTGGATAAACATTGTAGGACAAACTTGGAGTAACTTAGTGCTGGCTTTTGTCTTTTCCTGCTATGAGTCCATGAAATAGGGGTTTACAGTAGAAAGTAACCAATGAACTGGATTTCCTTAGGACCTCCCAGTTAAAAAATAAAATAGAGAAGAGGAAGAAGGAAGAAAGCCTTGGGTTCTAAACTGTATAAAATACAGACATCTCAGGTCCCGTGTAAAAGGGGACTCAAAAAAATGTGCCGCCAACTGTCTGTCTCTCTGTAAAAAGCACAGACGAACCTCCAAGCCGGGAGGAGAGACGCTTAGCTTAGAACTTCTTGGTGGTGATAAATTCTTCATCAACACTGGATTAAGCTTCCAAAAGGGATGCTTCTACTTTTTTTTTTAAGTTAACATGATCACAATTTTCAGATTTTCAACTACTTATAAAACTTTTTCTTCCCCTCCTTCTCTCACAGAGAAGGTCAATCACTTTTTAGATATAAGAGAATTGGAGAACAGATTAATGACAAAGACAAATGATGATTTTTATTTTAGCGGAAGTTTCGGTGCATTTTCTGCCCGGCCCGGGTACTGATAATAAAGTACACTTGACATATAACTGCGTAAGTTCTTTGCTTTCAAGTTCAACGATGGATCAAAAGAGCGAATCCTCTCTTTAAAAAGAAATGTCCTGGAAGGAAAAATAAAAGGAAGGTTGGGGGAAAACTCATACATCCCTTTTGTCTTTTTCTCTTCTTTGTGGCCCAGAGACAGAGCCTTGAGTGACTTCTTCAGAAAAGAGATCAGTGAAATTGTCAGTTGATTACTTCTCCTTGATTAGCATTTATAAGAGCCCTGTGATACAGTATTTGCATTCCTATTTAGCCGTGATTTTTGTGGGGCACCAATGATTAAACTTGTCATGGGGCTTGATTGACGGGGTCAGATCTTCACTTTCTACTCTTTTGAAATTAAAAACAAATGTGTCAGCTCCCTTCATGGGCCGGAGCGCCGTGAAGCTCGCCTGCCTTGTCATTGCAGATGGGTCAGGAATGTTTTAATTTTAGGGATGGATTCTGCTTGTCAAGTAGAGTGTGATGGCGTGTGGTTCTGGAGATGAGATGTGAAGGGTGTAAAACAAAGAAGGGGAAGAACAAAGACAAAGACACTCACATTATTAGACAGATTTAATTAGTCTGAATGGATATTATGCTAGATGAAGCAGTGAGCTGTGAAATTAACCCTTGATTACAGGTTGGCGGATCATACTCAGAAAGAGAATCAAAGCTCTGTGAAGAGATGCGAGGTGTGATTTCAGTTTCCTCTGCCCTCCTGGGTTGCGTGCCAGACCCCCACCGACACCTCCACCCCCGTCTACTTAAACACCAGAATCTGTGGGGAAGTTCGTCTTTAGCGTGTGCAAGCAGGTGTACATAGACAAGGGATCCTGGCTAGCTTTCCTCCCTTCAACTTCGGAGAAAGCGACAAGCCAACGGTGGTTGGGTGTGAAAGCTAAGAGGCTCACAACGATCCAGGTTTCCGAATCCAAAAGACAGACTACGAATAGCTAAGTTTGAATGAGGGTTGTTTATGTTGAGTATCTGCGTTGAATAGCTCTATCAATCGCCGTAGAAGGTCACCTCCTAGGAAAGTCCCTGATACAACCTTCCCCAACATGTCCCTACATGTCCACAGTCTTCTCCAGTGCATCTCAGCTACATTGTGATTCCCACGAATTCCACGCATATTAAGAGAGAGATGGGAGGCCTAGACACCTGGTGTCCAATTAAGCAAAAATCGCTTATACCAAGGACCTTAACAAGAAGGGGACAGCTGTAACAGTGCACATAAGAAGGTATGTGGGTCTGAGATTTATGCAAATCATCAATAGGATATGAACTTTGCTGATAAAAGCCTTGTATAAGCTGTACCAATTAATGTCTCTACTTCTAAGTGACTCCATCTAGATTATTCCCCAGCACCAGTCCCAGGAATGTGAAGGCTCTGGGGGCATCATACACAGGAGGAGTGTCTGTTAGGCTGGCCCAGAGTCATGTGGAAAGTCAGCAAATCAGGGGGAAGTGGAGTTACAGAATTTGCTTTGAGGTCCTTCCCCAAACCCTTCTTGTCAGCTAATGGGGCGTAAGCCTCCTTCCCTAACAACTTCTCACCATTGTGCTGAGAATGGAGTCTGAACTGTGCACTTAAAAGGGCCAGAAAGACATCCCGTGTCATTACTATAGGTCAGTGTCAAAAAAACATGGCACTAATTCTAAGTCACTTTTCTGGCTCTGGCTCCAGTCTTCCTCATCACAGCTTCTCACCTTCGTGTATAAGTGGCTCCAGTTTAGGAAACTCCTGGTTGAGGAACTCCCTGAACAAACAGTTTTCAACTGGGGTCTTGGGATTCTGGATCAATTACAGTCAACTGCACATAATTCATTCCCAATCGTTGCTGAAGGTTGAGGGTGGCCAGTGAACTCACTGGCATGACACTGGAATTCTCTGAATGTTAGAAATGGAAGGGAAATTGTGATCTTCACCCTGCTGTGCCTACGGGACTCTTGTGTGTGTGAACATGTTCACAGGTCAGGGTGAGGGAAATGTGGAGAATCACTGCTCTACCGGGAAACGTGAGGTCTCTTTCTTAGTAAGTGCTCTGAGCGACCAGCCAGTGGGGGGGGCACATTGCTCCAGGCAGATGAAGCTCAAGGTCCTTTGATTTATGGTCTCTGGAAAGTCAGACTGTTTCTACAGGTAAACACAGCTCCTTGGAAATGAGGACTGTTTTCTTCCCAGAGACAATGTAGTGTTTCTGAAGAAATTCCTTTCTTAGCCCTAAGTAATAAGAGAAATAGCCTACAGTCTCCAATTAGACTTCTCTGAGTTTCAGAGGAAGGGGGGACTTCAGTTCATCAGGGGATGCCCAGCATCACCACCCCTGCCCCTGAACACACACAGTGCTTTACACGGCACTTGGACCGGATCATCTGTTTTTTTTTTTGGATGGCTATACATTTGTTTTCAAGCATATTCAAATGTGTGTACGTGTCAGGATTTCTCAGCGTCGGCACTATGGACCTTGTGAACTGGATCGCTCTCTGCTATGGGGACTACTGTCCTGTGCATTGTAGGGTATCCAGGAGCATCCCTGGCTTCTACCCACTAGCCATCAGTACCTTCACTACCCTAAATGTTTCCAGGCATTTCCAAATGTTCTCTGGGGGTCAAAGTCATCCCCAGTTGAGAAGCACTGATAGATATCTATAATTCCGTGGATGCTATCGCTTAGGATAAAACGAAAGAAGAAAAAAGTGAGTCAAATTAAAGAAGAATATTAGGTTAAAACAAATAGTAGAGACGATACAGGTGATCATGATGTGGCAGAAATCAAAAGGGTTGTATGTGACCAAAGAAGTTTACGAAGCACCGATTTGGCATTAAATTCACATTTTACCAATGGGGATAATTGACATCCAGAACATGGAATGGGTTTGACCAAAATCACCCAGCTATTTGTCCCTGTGTTAATCTCACCAAAATAACGCAAGAAAAGCACTTAACACAGTGCATAGCACATAGCAATTATAATAACCCCTAACATATATTGAGCAATGCTATGTGACAGCTTTTTACCTGTAGTAACTCATTTAATATTTACAAGCAGCCCTGTGAGGTGGGAATTACTATCATTCTCATATACGGGAAGAGATACGGAAACGCGTGAAACAAATCCACGTTGGGAAGAGGAAGACAATAAGCCGTGTGGTGGAGCTGTGGGAGGGAGTGTGCGATTTATCATTCGTGCTTTCATACCATAGTTTAAAATATTTCTCTTGGGAATTCCCTGGCAGTCCAGTGGTTAGGACTCCGTGCTTTCACTGCCGAGGGCCCAGGTTCCATCCCACCATTCCACGGGGAACTAAGATCCCACAAGCCGTGCTGTGCGGCCAAAAAAATAAAATACTTCTCTTAATGCCTACCATGTGCCAAGTAACATGCCACAACTGACCCAGAATAAGTACCCAACTCCTAGCCTCTATGATCAGTTATTATTCCCATGGCTTGGTGTGCTCTTACTGCATTAGTAGAGACAGCCTGTACCTGCCATTTCTGCATATTCTTCCTGACAAACGGGAGAACTTGTTTTTTCAGTTGGGCTTCCAGAGGTTTTTTCCTGTCAAAGAAAAGCAGGAAGGGACTTCCCTGGTGGCGCAGTGGTTAAGAATCCACCAGCCAATGCAGGGGACACGGGTTCAAGCCCTGGTCTGGGAAGATCCCACATGCCGCGGAGCAACTAAGCCCGCGAGCCACAACTACTGAGCCCGCGTGCCTAGAGCCCGTGCTCCGCAACAAGAGAACCCACCGCAATGAGAAGCCCGCGCACCGCAACGAAGACCCAACGCAACCAAAAAAATAAATAAATAAATAAAGTAATAAAATAAAAAATAAAATAAAATGCCCCCAAAAAAAGAGAAGAAAAGCAGGAAGGTTAGAGATGCTTTCAGCTGCAGATAAAAGACAACTTCACTTAGAGTGATTTAAATAAATTGAGATTTTCTTTTCTCACTATCATAGCCTCCAGAAGTAGATAACTATGGCGCTGCATCAATGGGTTAATGATGTTAGAAGGTGTCTCTGTGAGTCTCTTCACTCTTGTCTCACAGTCGCAGGGTGGCTGCTGCCATGAGACAGGATGTCCACATCCAAGGCAGGAAAAGAAGCGAAATAACTATACCAGCCACCTGTGTCCCCTCTTCTTAGGGGGGGCAAATCTTTCCCACAAACCAAGCCGAACTCCACTTAAGCGTCCTCAGCCAGAGCTGTGTAACTTTTTGTCATCCCTAGAAGCAAGATCCTGTGACGTGAGTGTTTCGTTGGGCGCATTGCCACAGGGAACAAAGCCAGGATTTTATCAGCAAGAAGAAGAGGGAACTGGATACTGAGAAGACAGCCAATAGCATCTGTCCCAAGAACTATCCCGGTAGCAAGGATGCTCTGTGAAGCCTGTTCTCCTTTCCTCCCATGTCCCTTCTCATCCAGTGGCTGGCAGTTGGCAGGAGATCTTTCTTCCATTCTGAGTTAATGTTAATTAACTGACAAATGTGAACTAAGGAAATATGTCGACCAAAAATGTCCTGAGTGCAATGGACAGTATGAGGTGCTATCGCTACCACCACCTCCACGACAAAGACGACCCCCTGAGCGCTTACCTGAACACTATTTCACGTACACTATCTCAGGTAATCATCACAATGACATAGGTGTTATCATCATTCACATTTAACAGAAGAGGAAATTAAGTTTGCAAAAGGCAAGTGGTTCGTTTAAGCTAGCTCAGTTTAGAAGTGGCAGGTCTGGGTTTGAATCCAAGCCTGAGGACCCCCAAAGCCCACTGTCTTCACCTTCAAAGTACTAACAGTACAACCGGGGAGTCAAGTTTAACTATCGTGGGAAGTAGTTTACCAGCACTGCAGGGCAAAAATAGAGTAAGTGTTAAGACATGTGGCCCTAGAAATAGGTTTTGGAAGAATAACAAGGAAGATAGGTTTCATGAGGGCCAGATGTAGTCAAGAAAGACACTTGAGTTGTCCCTTAAGAGATATTTGACTTGGTTTTCCTATGTAGTGGTTACTAATGTCAGTGCTGGCCTCCCAACTACAGTAAAAACAGACACACACACAGAGCTTAGGAAATCTGGATGACCACAAAGCAAGCAGAGACCATTATACCCAGTGTAGATGTATTTGCAGTCTGTGGGCATTTCTGAGGTTTCTCAGGGTCCGCTGCCAGTCCTGTGACCATCCGCCTACACCAAGGGCTTCGGTGGTTGTCCGTGCTTTGGCCAGGCTGAGACCAGGCAGACCTGGAGACACAGCTGCCGCGGGCATGCCGGGGGCCCTCTCTGCCTCTTGAGCGTGTTTGTTCAGACTAGTCTGCCTAAACCCCATCCAGCATTCCTCCAGGCTGGAAGAGGAGAATGTGTGCTTTCCTGTCACGTAGCGTTTCTGAATGCCCATGAATGTAAAAGAGAGAAAATAGAACCCAAAAAAGACCAGGATATGTGATATTCCCAAACCACACGAAAGACAGGAAGCTTTTGGAATGAGAAATCCGGTCCTTTCTAAAGGGATTTCCCTGCTGGTTTGGGTACCATACCGGCCCTTTAAAAACTTTGAAAAGGAACAATTTTAATTTGCTGCAGCTCAGTTTGACCAACAATTTCTGAGTACTTACTGTGTGCCAGGCTCCGTGCGAGATTCTAGTGTAACATGTTAGTGGATGCAAAGACAAGTAAGAACAAGAGGGATCCTTATGGCAGAGGAAGCCATAAAGGCCTCACTGAGACCATAAAAAGAAACGAAACTGAGTTATCTGTAGTGAGGTGGATGGACCTAGAGTCTGTCATACAGAGTGAAGTAAGTCAGAAAGAGAAGAACAAATACCGTATGCTAACACATGTATATATGGGATCTAAAGAACAAAAAAAGGTTTTGATGGACCCAGGGGCAGGACAGGAATAAAGATGCAGATGTAGAGAATGCACTTGAGGACATGGGAAGGGGGAAGGGGAAGCTGGGACGAAGGGAGAGGGTGGCACGGACATATATACACCACCAAATGTAAAACAGATAGCTAGTGGGAAGCAGCCGCATGGCACAGGGAGATCAGCTTGGTGCTTTGTGACCACCTAGAGGGGTGGGATAGGGAGGGTGGGAGGGAGATGCAAGAGGGAGGGGATATGGGGATAGATGTATACGTAGAGCTGATCCGCCTTGTTATACAGCAGAAACTAACACAACATTGTAAAGCAATTATACTCCAAAAAAGATGTAAAAAAAAACCAAAACAAAAAGACCTCACTGAGAGAGGACAGGAGGTGACATGGAATATGCTACGATGGCCTGAGAAAAAGATTTTCCTAAGATCTAGGCCCAGGTCCCCTACTTATTCACTTGTTTGAATGAGTCACTTTACCTCTCTGAGACTCAGTTCCCTCAACTATAAGATGGGCTTGGTAATACTCTCTACCTCACAGGGCCGCTGTGAAAATTTATCGATATCATGCAAGAAATGCACTTACGGGACTTCCCTGGTGGCGCAGTGGTTGAGAGTCCGCCTGCCGATGCAGGGGACACAGGTTCGTGCCCCGGTCCTGGAAGATCCCACATACCGCAGAGCGGCTGGGCCCGTGAGCCATGGCCGCTGGGCCTGCGCGTCTGGAGCCTGTGCTCCGCAACGGGAGAGGCCACAGCAGTGAGAGGCCTGCGTACCGCCAAAAAAAAAAAAGAAATGCACTTAGCACACTACCTGGCGCACAGTAAGCTCTCCATTAATTTTTGTTTTCAGTCAGAACAGTGATGATAATGTACTGTTATCATCTTTAAGCTTAGCGCAGTGTCTGGAATTTAGGAAGCGTTCAGTTATGGTTTGCTATGACTATTATTGTTGCTGCTGCTGTTCAAGTATTTACCACTGGTGTCTGGCAAAACATAACCACTCAACGGGCACAGTGATGATCGTTCTAGAGCCTGAATGAGTAAGCGTGACTCCCTCCCCGTGGGAGAATCTCTGGGAGACTGACCCTATGGAATCCTTACCCATGATTAACCATGGGAGGTGATGTACTTCTTTTCTTTCACCTCCAAGAAAGTACCCTAGCCACCTGATCCTCCCAAAGTCATCATAAATGTAAAAGCCAGACTGCCCTACACAGGCCACATGCTACCGAATGGTGTAGCTATGCTTCTAGGCTTGACACCATGTATGACTCAACTAGATAAAAGATGCAAAGGGTCTGGCCTCATGTTTCATTTCAGTTGGGTTTTCCTTCCTTCATGTATTGTGACCTAGAAACTCTGCGATCCTGCTACAAGCCCTACGGTTTCCTTGGAATTCCACCTTTTTGCTTCCTTTCTCCTCCTCTGCTCCTCCCACAGAAAGCCTTCCTTTATTTCAAAGTCCTGCTGAAGCACCATCTCCTCCAGAAAGCCTCCCTGGATCTTCTTTCTTTTCCCAAACTAGAAAAGAAATCCTCCCTGTCTCTCAGTATCCTCAGAACGTTCTTGTGCGACCTGTGTCAATCCGTATCTTGGTTTATAACCGTGTACGTGTTAGTCAGGACTATGGATTGCACATGACAGAAAATCCACTTAAACCAGTTTAAGCACAGAGGGAATTTATCAGCTCCTGTGAAGGTCAAGGGTGTAACTAGTTCAGACAAACCTGTATCCAGTGTTTAAGTGGAGTCACTGGAAATCTAGCCTTAGCCTCTCAAATCTCATTTGCTCTGCAGCAGCGCAATCCTCAGGCACGGTCCCCACCACGTGGTGGCTTGGAAGCCCCAAGCTGAGCCTCTCCAAAGAAAAGAGTTCCAGCGAATGTCTTTCATTGGACTGACTTGGGTCCTGCATCCATGCCTGGACCAATCACCATGGCCAGGAGAATAGAACACAGGGATTGGCTCGACTGGAGGCACGTGCCCAGCTCTGCAGCTAGAAAGCGGGGTAAAGCCCCATCCAAGACACTGGCCTGAGAAAGAGAGGTGGTTCCCCAAAGAAAGATCAGGGTTGGTACCCAGAAGAAGCAACAGCTAGGTATAAAATCCCTGCGGTTTCATCTTTTGGTACCTCATGGAGCCTAGTCTTTTGTTCCTCATAAAGTAGATGTTCAATAAAATTATTGAATGGATGAAAAAAAGGCAGGAAGGGATGAAACAAAAATACTTACCTATTGGATTTACATGTTTCCTCTTTTGACACAGTTATACTGGCCAACAAGAGGTCACACATCCGAATATTTCTCTAGCTAACTCTTGAAGGGAAAATCTTAGTAAACCAGACATCACAGACCTTCCATCTGGAGTCAGAAATGATGTAGAAGATACTAACATTGAATAATCCAAAATGCCTAACTCCCTATTTTTAAAAATGTCTTTAACCTAATAAGAGAGAATTCACCATGACTTAGTCCTTGACCCATCTGTTTGAGTCTTTTCTTTCTAGCCATTTCTGGTCATGAAAGAAGGACAGGATTTCTGGCATCCTTTATGCTTCTTTGTTATTAAAAGCAGGATCAGTTAATAAATAATTATGATGCTCAGTTTCTAGGGAACAAGGAGATAAGGGCAGGAACACGAGTCTCACAAATTACATGCTGTAGTATAGATTTTCACCCAGAGTGGAGAACAGCCTAGCGTTCTTTCTCTTTCCTGTGGCATAAATTGTTCTAATTATACGTGCAAGATCCTCTATCCCCAAAGATATGAGTTGGAGGCACAGTGTCTGTTCTTTTAATTCCAAGAAGCATTTGCAGTTACGTGTTCCCAGCCCCCCTTGTTTTCAAACTGAATTGTTTCAGTGGTAGCTTGGTGTGTCAGCTTGTAAGTCTATAAAACAGTTTTATACCAGCTGGAGATTCAACATGCTGCATGAATACATAACAGTGCCTAACCAAGAAGGTTTGTAATTCAGTAATTAGCTGTAATTAATGAACACAAAGTGAAGACTCATTTACAGTTTAAATTATCACATTAGCTCCTGTCACCCTCTATGTACACAAAACAGCAGGAATTCAATTATTTTTATTCTTCAAAGCTAATTTAAAATTTAAGGGATGCCATTACATGAAATAATAGGTAGGAAATGTAATCGAAATCACTGGGAACAGTTGGCCGTCCTTAGAATAAAAAAAAAAAATGCAATCGCTGACGATTTGGAAATGCTTTTTCATCTGTGAACAGATGAAGGATTGAAATCTCTGCTCTTTTCAGTATATTTAATTTAAAAGAGGAAGCAAGTTTGGTGAGTGCTGAATCTTTGTGCAGAGAGAATCATTGTACATAATTGTAAAAGCGGTTGATAACTGATAATGCTGTTGATAGTAACAAGATGACAGCCTGGGAGACTCACATTCCATTATCCTTAATAGGGGCTGAGTCTCCTGCAACTGCACAGGGTTCCTGGAATTGTCACCCATTTTTGATGCATGATTTCAGCTCAGGAGACCTTATGCCATCATCCCATGGCTGTTGTCCTCAATTCCTTGTACATATATATGATAAGTATTCTTTAATTCATTCGTCAAACATTGACCCAGCACCTCCTCTGTCTCAAACACTGTTCCAAGTACCAAGACCACAGCAGTGGGCAAAACGGACCACATCCTTGATCTCAGGGAGCCAACATTCCAGTGGAAAGAGCCAGACAATAGCCAATCAAGCTTGGCTGTTAATAAAATCACAGGGGAGGCTTTAAATTTACATGTATATATCAATGTCTGGGTCCCAATCCCAATGAACCAAACCAATGGGCATCGGTATTTTTAACAGCTTTCCAGGTGATTCTAATATGCATCAGAGTTGAGAACCACTGCGATCAACTAATAAATTAGCATTCCTTGGTGACACAGGCTGTGATGAAAACAAAGCAAGGGAGGGTAGAAGGTGACTCGAGTGAATGTGCAGGGAAAACGTCTCTGGGCAGTGACCTGGGAGGAGACCCAAATGGTACAAAGGAGCCAATCCCAAGAAGGTCTGGGAGAATGTTGTTAGAACTCAGCCACCAGCCAAACTACTACTTCTTCTTCTCTTCCTTCTTCTCCTTCTTCTTCTCTTTTATCTACTTATTAAGTTATTTATTTATTGGCATTTTTAACCCCTTAAAAATGTAAACGCTTTCTTAGCTCAAGTGCTGTACAAAAACAAGTGGCCAACCAAACATGTCTCACTCAAACCAAGTTCTAGGGGGAAAAAGGGGGTCCACAAGTGCAAAGGCCCTGAGGCAGGTATGAGTTTAATGCATTAGACCAGCAGGAAGAAGGCTTGAGTCAGTGGGGCTTAGTAGGTTAAGCAGAAGAGGAGGCTAGAATTTTAAAATGTGGGCAGAAATTCAGATTTTATTTTATAAATGACGAAAAGGCACTGGAAGATTTTAAGCAGGGGATGAATAAGTATGTGTTTGCGTGTGTGTAAAAGAGACACTTATGTTCCCCCACTCGCCACAGTATATCTCCCAGCAACGTCCACTAATCTCCTTTCATGGCAGTTCCAGGAAGGGAAGGAAAAACAAACCTCGTGTGAAAAGAGCGCTGTGTCTGTTGTTTTCGACTTTTCCCTTACTGTGCTCTCCGCTCCTCTTCCTGTGATCATTTGTCTTTTCCTTTAAATAGGCCACTCGAAGCCGCACTGTCTAATTTTTCATAGGTGATCGACTGCTGAGTGCCGGTTTAGGTAGACAGAGGGAAGCCGCTGATAAGCCAGAGCACGGATTCTATTAGGGAAATGCGGTGGTAATTAATGAATCCTGCCAGTAATTGGGAAGGTGTGAGTCCCCGTAATATCGTAATGATAGTCATCCGTCTGGGCAGCCCCCCGTCACTCTGAGCCATCTCTCATCACTCTCTGATCTCAAACTCTTAGCCATGCAAATCTCCCTGACAGGACGCTGCATCTCTGTCTCCCTAATTGGCCGGTATAGAGTTGTTTATGAATATTGTCGGCATTTAGGCCCCAGCTGGAGCTTGCTGGAAACTCTTTAGCAAAGTTGCCTTAATAGCATTGTCAAGTATGTTTCTATACCTGTTTCGATATCTGTTTTTAAGCCAGCAGAGGTTCATGATGAAATGAAGTGATGCATTGTGTGGACTGGAGCTCTGTGTGTAATGGTTATTAAACCGTTTTTGAAGTAAAAACCAATTTACCGTAATTTCTCATCCCGCTTAGGGTAAAACTTCGGTTTGTGTGCAGGAAGAGGATGCCTTCCTTAAGAGCATGTCCTCGGTTCTGAAAATCACATTGAGTATGTTAATGCCATCTTCAGACACAACCATTTGCAAAGATTACAGTTTTGCATCGAGACTGGTTTCTAAACATCCATCACCATTAAGTTCCAAATGGGCACCTTTACTGGAACCATTGGCTACGTTTTCTTGCCAGTAATTTTTCCTGCACGCAAGTAGCTATCCTTTTGTCTCCCCCAACCAAACTGGGTGATGAATTGTTTGAAATGCTATGAAATTTCTTTTTAAAGTCCTTATAAATCTGGTGAGTTTAATGTGTCTGTCATGATGTTTAAGAGGGATCTTTTAAATATTTAGAAAACATGGGAAATCGTATTTTAATATATAATCAACACACTTTTAAAGTATTCAAATATGAAATAGTACAGTTCAGAGTGCATCTTTATCAATTCCAAAGAGCAGAGAAATTTAAGAAACTCCATTTTTCCCACGTGGAGGAAGAGAGAGACTTGGGTGCAAAGGGCAGCGCAGATCCAGAAAGAAGCCTCAGGCTCAGCTCTTCCGCGCGCCAGCTCTGTGCGGCCTCGATTAAATTTCTCGGCCTCACTAAGCTTCAGGTTTCCCATCTGTGTCCCCACCCTCCGCAAATGTAGTTTTCAGGCTTACAACACATTAATGGCTATGAATGTACATAGTACGTGGAAAGGGCTTTGCAATCAGACCTAAGTAGCTCTGCCACATACTGGCTGCAAGAACGTGGACAAATCATTTAACCCCTCCTGAGCCACAGTTTCTGAATCTGTAAAGTGGGCCAGATAATACAAACTTCGTAGGGTAGGTCTGAGGAGGAGAGATCATGAATCGAAAGTACACAGGATGAGTTTGACACCCAGCAGTTCCTCCACCAATGGTGGCTCAGACTCATTGCAACCCCTGGAGAGCCAGGCCTAGCACAAAGGGCGCTCAGTAAAAATTCACAGAGTGAATGGAGGAACCACAGGCACCATCGACATTTAAGACATGGTTGCCACTGTTTTGCCCACTTCTGCAGTCTCCACACTTGACCTTCATGTCGGCTTTCACAGCTGCTGGGGAAAACGTTAAAGCAGGGGGACCAGCGGTGTGAGGACCGGGGAAGGATGGAGTGAGGAAAAGCATCCCTGGGAATCTGCACTCTGGAGTTTAAATCAGGGGACCAACCATCCCAGTTTGCCTGGGAGTGAGGGGTTTCCCAGAATGAGGAACCAAAACCAGTACAGCCCAGGCAAACTGGGATGATTAGTTCACCCTAAGTTCAAACAAAACTCCTCTTTTAGCCTCAAGCACAAGCCCTCGGCAGGCCGTGGTTTTCTAAAGCCCAAAATTCTCAGAAAACCTTCTCTTCCATTTCTAACTGTTTGCAGATTAGTTGCGTTTCTCTGTAGAACAATCTAGAATGTTCCAGGTCCTCACAAGAAATAGAAAGGGCTGCTAGGCAGTGCTATCCCTCCACAGAGGGTTCCATCTCAACTCCTCCAGAAGTGTCTGTGGGTACCAGTGACAGAGCTACTGACGGCTGCTCTTATCATCTGTGTCTCTTGTTCGATGTTTGTGGGGGGAAACGGTGGGAACAGGCAGGAAAAGGTAAGGGTGAGTCTGCAGGGCCAGCATCGCAGCGTTCTGCTGGGAATCAGCAGGAAGCAGTTGAGAGAGGTCACCATGCCTGGGAGGGGGCTCTGAAGAAGCCAGTTTGGCAGGACTTAATCAGAGAGCCCCGTCAGCATTTCAAGGACAGGCTTATGGTTTCCTATCTGTCCATAAGTAAACATTGGGAGCCCCCTCAACGGTCCAAACCTACCGAATCTTCTTTCCTCTGAGGACATCCTAGCCGAGGAAGTGTCTAGAGTACATTGACGGGTCCACAAGCCCTATAACCTCTGGGGATTTTATCACAAACCTCCCAGGGTAGTCTAGTTTGACAGCCAGGACGTTCTCATGAAAGTCTTCACTCATCCTAAGAGCAAACCAGCTGGATCATCTTTAAATTAAAGGTCTTATTTTGCAACTCCCCCAAAACCCAGCCCCAAGCTCTTTTTCTTTTTTGAATCACTCTCCCTTGCTTCCTTGGACCTGAATGAACCGCCATAACGCATGCATCTGCCAGTGGGCCTCTGTCGTGAGCATGGAGACCAACATGGTTAAGAACCTAAACTTCAAAGTGGAATAGCACGCGAGCCATGGGACTCCATCCTTGAACGTGAATGTGCTGGCATTTAAAGAAGTAAAATGCAAAGGGGGATAGAAGAGTGGGAGACACGTGAAGCGTAAGGAACTTCTCTGAGTGTAGCAGCTACCGACCCTGGATGCAAACTGCAGTGCAGAATAATTGTCAGAGGCTTGTGTAAACACATAAATAAGACAAATTTATTTTCATTATTTATATTTGGTGCTCTTTCCTTCCACTTATTTATGCTTTAAACAACAGCCACAGTAAATACAATGATTAAAAAAGAGCCTCCAGTGGTCAGGAAGATTATCCAGAAGCCCTGATACACAGCAATTCCTGTTTCTCCTTTACAACCAGTAACGAATCTTAACTGGAGCCGCGTTACGTTCCCATGTGAGTGATAAGCAATGATTTATTATAAAGTGTCATGAAACCGGATTGCCATACAGTGAGACATGAGCTAGTGGAAAATGTTTTCCTTGTTTCCCAACCTCATTACTCAAAGACACAGTGTCCCTTTACCAAGCCTAATTTAACCGACACTTTTGAGTACTCTACTCACTGGCGATGAAAATTAGCCAAGGAGAGGATGTCCAGTAAAGTCTTGTGCCTGATGCCACCGCCCTGGTCCAGCTGGGGCTGGGGCTGATGAATTGCAAATTGGCCAGCTTCCAGAAGTCTGATCCCAAGAGTCAACTCAACTCTCTGCCAAAGCAGCAAGGATATTAACGCACTCAGGAAATGAAGCCCAAAGAGAAACTTTGATGACTTTGGACTTCGTGTTAACCATATGTCATGCCAGCCTACTTAGAACTCATGCCTTGGTCATTTAAGACTTAACCCAATTGTACAAGGGAGCCAGCTGAGCCTGGAGAAAGATCAAACTTTTCCTAGATATGCTGGTGGTAGGTAGAAAAAATGGTGATTGGTGATCGGTTCTTCTGCCACTTAATAAATCTCATGGGAATGTGTCTAACCTCTCCCCCCCACCCCCGCGCACTTCTTTTTTATATTTTATTTTTTAATATTTTTTAAAATAAATTTATTTATTTTTGGCTGCGTTAGGTCTTCGTTGCTGCGCGCGGGCTTTCTCTAGTTGCTGCGAGCAGGGGCTACTCTTCATTGCGGTGCACGGGCTTCTCATTGTGGTGGCTTTTCTTGCTGCGGAGCACGTGCTCTAGGTGCCCGGGCTCAGTAGTTGTGGCTCACGGGCTTAGTTGCTCTGCGGCACGTGGGACCTTCCCGGACCAGGGCTCTAACCCATGTCCCCTGAATTAGCAGGTGGATTCTTAACCACTGCACCACCAGGGAAGTCCTATTTTTAAATATTTTTAGACTTAGTTGCAAAAATGGTAGAGAAATGCTTCACCCAGCTTTCCCTAATGTTAACATATTACCCAACCATGGTACAATTATCAAAACCAGGAAATCAACATTGGCTCAACACTATTCACTGAACTATAGACCTTATTTGTTTTTTGGTTGTTGTTCTTTTGCGGTACTCGGGCCTCTCACTGTTGTGGCCTCTCCCATCGCAGAGCACAGGCTCCAGACACGCAGGCTCAGCGGCCATGGCTCACGGGCCCAGACGCTCCACGGCATGTGGGATCTTCCCGGACCGGGGCACGAACCCGTGTCCCCTGCATCGGCAGGCGGACTCTCAACCACTGTGCCATCAGGGAAGCCCTAGACCTTATTTGAATATTGTCTAAATTTTCTTCTGCTGCTCCATGATCTAATTTAGGATCTCACATTGGATTTAGCTGTTGTGCATTCTTTTCCTCCCATCTTTGAAAACCCCGCGATCTTTCCTTGTCTTTTATGATGTTAACACTTTAGTCAAATACTGGTCAGTTATTTTGTAGATTCTTTCCAGTTTGGGTTTGTCTGATGTCTTCTCATGATTAGATGGAGGTTCTGCATTTTGGGCAAGAATACCATAGAAATCGGGTTTCCTTCCCAGTGCATCGTATCAGGGATTTCATGAGTTAATATGTCCCATTACTGGGGATGTTCACTTTGACCACATGGGTAAGGTGGAACATGGCAGTTTCCTTTAAAATATGAAGTGTGCAGCTCCTATAGTCTGTAACTTTGTGGTGTTGGCCAAAATAACATGAAGTGAACACATTCCATTCAGCATCCTGTTACACTAGCTGCGTGATGTGGGACACAGAATTTAATGTTTCTCTGAACCACATTTTCCCCACCTGGCAAAAGAAAATAACACCAATCACCCTTCAAGACCACTGGAAACATTAATGATCATATAGGCAAAGTAGACGTCCCAGTAGGCCCTCAAAAGTAGATACCTCGGGCTTCCCTGGTGGCGCAGTGGTTGAGAGTCCGCCTGCTGATGCAGGGGACACGGGTTCGTGCCCCGGTCCGGGAGGATCCCACATGCCGCGGAGCGGCTGGGCCCGTGAGCCATGGCCGCTGAGCCTGCACGTCCGGAGCCTGTGCTCCGCAACGGGAGAGGCCGCAACAGTGAGAGGCCTGCGCACCGCAAAAAAAAAAAAAAAAAAGTAGGTACCTCTGAAAACATCTTAGGCAATTGGCACCCATTATTGCCAGCCCTCACAAAACGTGATGCATGTATTCATCACCTATTTACAGAGCAGAAGCCTGGAACTTGGGGATATGAAGTGACTTTTTCATGTCCTTCCTCTCTGTCAGCCTCCCACAACTCATCACCCCCATCCCGGGAACACTCTCCTGTGGCCTCCCCAGATAAACTCAGACTGTCCTTTTGATATTAGTAACCACTCCTAACCATTGGTCAACACTGCAAAGCAGGATCACCTGGCAGTTAAATATATGATCCGCAGAATCGGGATGCTCTCAGTTCAAATACTAGCTGGGATCCTTTGGGCAAGCTGCTCAGATTCTCTCTGCCTCTGTGTCCTCCTCTCCAAAGGACCTAACTCACAGGGCTGTTGTGAGGATTAAGTAAAGGAATAAATAGAAGCTCTCAGCATCCTGCACAGCACACAGTAAGCACAAAAATCATTATCTAATTAGCTACCATTTCCAATTACTCAATCAACAAATATATAAGAGACACCCACGATGTGTCCGGCACTGCTGAAAGCTCTGGCAATAGCCACTGAACGAGACAAAATATGTCCCTGGCCTTGTTGAGTTTATATTACAATCGGTAAGACAGGCAAAAAGCAAGGAAATAAGTAGTGTAATACCACTTCTCTCAAACAATGTGTTGGTTAAATGAACTTACCAACTCTTCCCCTAGACAAGCTTCTGTCCTTAGCCGAGTGGTTCTCTCAACATGAGATACCACCTGCCTCGTTTTCACAAACTAAAGTCCTACTCCTGTCTCCAAGGCCCAACTCAGCTCTCCTCTATTTCGTTTTTTGTTTCCTGATTCTTTAATTAGATAGGATGACTTCCTTGTGCTCCCTCCCATTAAGAGGGTCCCAGAGTCTGCTCTGTAATGCTGTTACCTATGAACACATCCATCACCACCCCCTAGAAGCCTCCAGAGCAGCCCTCACCTCCCTTTGGCAACACTGATCTACTTTTTGGTTACATGCTCTGTGTTCAACCATCTTCACTAGATTATAACTTATTTCCCTGCAAACAGAAGCCACGCCTGCATAATCCACTTGCCGAGACCCTCTTCTTGAGATCAGGGCCTGACATGAGTAGGTATGCAAATGTTTGTTGATTGAACAAAGACATCAGTAAATGGCCATGTCTTCACCCTCTTGCTGAATCGTGATTCTCAGAAGGCAGTGGCTTTGCCTCACTCGTTTAATATTGGTTGCCATGAGCTGAGACTTAGCAATACTGGACATATTTGCTCTACCAATTATTTTCCTTGAGGTTTTGACCTGGTCTCTCTTTCTGTGTCACCATCTCACCCTCTTTAAGATACATGCCTCTCTCCTTGGAGTGTTTTTCACTATATTGCAAGAGTTATGTGAAGGTAAAAAGCAAGAATACAAGTAAAGCATTCTGGTTGCCTTGACAATGAAGTGCTTCAGAAATCACAGAGATCGCTTCTCGTTGCCAGCAGCTAGTCCCTGACTTTTCCTGAACTTATGCAAAACACATCTGCCCTTCTCCTATTATTGTTGAGGACTTAATAAGAAATTATTACTAATTTTACTGAAAAGGAGACTCGGAAGACCACATTTTTCTCTCTAGTACTCATGTGGGCTGCCAGAAAAAGAAAACAAAAAGTGCCAAGTTGTGGCTTTAAGTGTTTATCCCTTCTCTACAATATCCTTCTTTTCTCTCCCCTTCAACATTACTCTCCAGTCTCAGAAGAAAAACAAAAAAATGAAGAAGAAAACAATGAATCTTTCTTCCCCAGCCTAAAGTACACATCTTGGGAAACAGATTGGAAAATCTTTCTGGAAAAAATGGACTGAAATTCCAAACCAATACACTGTATTATTTATGTCACTCACGAAAAATTTTATGAAGCTCTTCTAGGTAAAGAACAGTCTCAAGTTTCTACACAGCATATGCACAGGAGGCGGGTTCATCGGGGATCGTTCTTCTTTAGGATGGAGTGTAATTTTCTCAATTTCTGGTTCTTAACCATCTAGATCTAAAAGTTGACCAATTAAAACATTCAAATGTGCAATAGGGAATAAAGAATTCATATTTTTATAAACCATACGTTTCAAACTTGTTTTGGAAATCATATCTATTGGGTACTCCATACACTAGACCAAGTAAGAATTATTTTCTTGACAATGTCTGTGCTAAGCTCAGGGGGTTGGGACATCTTACCTCTGTGCCCCAACCTCACTGGCTTTCTTTTAGGTCCTTGAACAAGTCAGACTCCTTCCTGCCTAAGGGCCAAATATATTGGGATTTCTCTAAGAATTCTCTTTTCTCAATTCTTTATCTGGCTGGCTTAGTTTTAACCAATTCTTCAGATCCTGGCATGAAACACCCTCTTTATAAAAGTCTATTGTAGCAGACTTCCCTGGTGGCGCAGTGGTTAAGAATCTGTCTGCCAATGCAGAGGACACGGGTTCAAGCCCTGGTCCGGGAAGACCCCACATGCCGCAGAGCAACTAAGCCCGTGCGCCACAACTACTGAGCCTGTGCTCTAGAGCCTGTGAGCCACAACTACTGAGCCCCCGTGCCACAACTACTGAAGCCCACGTGCCTAGAGCCCATGCTCCACAGCAAGAGAAGCCACTGCAATGAGAGTAGCCCCCGCTCACCACAGTTAGAGAAAGCCCACATGCAGCAACGAAGACCCAATGCAGCCAAAAATAAACATAAATAAATTAATAAAACTCTTTAAAAAAGTCTATTGTAGCATCCTCTCTCTTCTCCAAGATATACCCAAGCACACATGCAGACTAAGTTAGAAACCCCTCTTATTCTCCCTCATAAATCCACATGCTTTTCTGCATGATGTTTGTCTCCACTGTAATTAATGTTTTTATCATTTGTGTGAGTGTCTGCCCCAGACCTTTTCCTTCCTAGACCATAGAGGTGGGGATCATTTTAGTCTTGACCATCACATAGTACAGTAAGCACACAGTAGAGACTTCATAATTAATTGAGTAGATTCATTATTGGGTTGAATGAATGAATACATGATTGGGTTTGCCAGTAGGGTCTGGGAAAACCTAGGTGAAGAGAGCCTAGGAAGCAGGTCAAACCTGATGATGGATAGACTTAGGTTTGCTCAAGGGAGTGTAGTCTGAAAAATAAAGATCCCAATTATAGTCAAGAAGAATAGCCAAGGTCATGACCAAAACAAGAGCGCTTCATCAAGTATGAAGAACAAAGGGAAGTTCATAGCCCCAGAGGAGTAATGAAGGGGATAGGACAGGCTTCAGATGCAATTCTTGCTGGGTCAAGGTAAGTGGTTTAGGAGTTAAACTGTGGAAAGTCTGAGGAACTTGGAGGCCCTGCTTTATGTGACACAGGGGCCAGACAGCGTTCAATGGAGAGTCTGAGCTCTCACATCAACCTTTATTAGCTTTGTGAACTTGAGCCAATTACGTCATCTCTCTGAGCCTCAATAACTTCACCTGCAAAATGGAGATATTAACACCCACTTCTACAACAGGACAGTGTTCGTATAAAAGAACATTACGTATGTGAAGGTTCATGCCATGGTTCTTGCACGTTCTTCTACTCAGGTCTTCCAAGAAGTTTCGACTCAGCAATGAGTCCTGTCTCTCCTTCCCGTTTTTCTCAAGGCATGGGTTCTATCACTGTTTGATGTGTCTGCCTTATCCATCCTTTATAGAGTGGAAGCTTCTTGGAGGAGGAAACTTGTGTTACTCACCATAATTCTGTTAGACTCCCGGTAGCACACAGGTTGGGTGGGGGACAGAAAGGCTAACTATTCAGAGGTCCTAGGCAGGAATGAAGACTGTGGAATTATCGATCAGCTCTAAGGCTACATGTGGTCCTTCCCCAGGGATCCATGGCTTGGAAGCTAGCTGATGTCACAAAAGAAACACTTGATACATATTGAATGAATAGATGAATGAATGAATGAATTTGCCTTTCGTTATGCATGGCAATAAAGAAAAAGAAATTTAACTTTGTCTTCAAGATTTTTGAATGCCTCTGCCAACAACTAAATCTCTTCCAGGGAGGGCAGATGGCAGCCTGTACAATGAACAATTTAATCTTTAGAAAATGGAACAACTTTGCCAGCAAACTCCATTTTTCTCCACGAACACATTGTCAATAACATGTGCTCTCAAATATGTGGTGAAATTGATGACTGGGCCCTGATTTATGGAAACAACAACAAATTAAATGATTTCTTAGCTTGGGGTCCTTTGGATCAGCTATGAATTTTTTTTTTCCCTGTGCTCTAATAATAGAAGAGGTCTAATTAAAATGCCTTGCTGGCTGATTGTGTGTGGGGAGTACAGGAAAGAAAGGAGAGTGTCCAGTGCATCTTAATGTAAAATCAGGAGGGGAGAAGCCACTTATGTGATAATGAAGATTAACTTAGGCTGACGCTGGGGCTCCCTCCTCACATAAAGGCAGATATTGAGGGAATCCTTCATACAAACACTTTGGGGACCACTTATTTAGCGCCTTGTAAGAACATTTCTTGGTCTTGGATAGACTTGAGGCTTTGGACTTGGATGACAATAGACCAGGGTGGAGAAGGTTGCTCAGAGAAATGGGACTCTCTATTCCTGAATCACAGCCTGGTTCAGAAGGAGTCCCTGTCCTAGAACTCCTCCTTCGAGAATGACGATTCTAAACGCATATTTGGATCAAGAAGTTTTTTGAGAATCTGATAAGAGCTACTGATCCCCTCTCCAGAAAAAATAAACAAGTGTATATTTACAAATGCATACACACACATACACAGAAATGCAAACTTTGCGTATGGTGTCATGTCTCTCCTCTGCCATAAGCTTGAACAACTTGAGCAACAATTTCTACTCAAAATTCCGGGCATCACCAGCTTTCCTCTAATGCTCATCCAAGGTTAAGAATCGCTTGATTTAAAGAACCCTTGGTGGGACTTCCCTGATGGTCAAGGGGCTAAGACTCCACTCTCCCAATGCAGGGGGCCCGGGTTCAATCCCTGGTCAGGGAACTAGTTCCCACATGTCGCAACTAAGAATTCACGTGCCGCAGATAAAAGATCCCGCGTGCCCCAACAAAGATCACACACACAGCAACGGAGATCCGCGTGCCTCAACTAAGACCCAATGCAGCCAAATAAATAAATAAATATTTAAAATAACTAACTAAATAAAGAGGCCTTGGTGTCCGTATGTCACGAAATTCTTAATCATTTCAGGCTGCATACTTCTTTGGCCATCTGGTGTAGCCCATGGAACCCTTCTCAAAACTAATGCTTTTAAAGATGGAAGATAAAATACCTAGGGTTAAAAAAATTCATGGAAATACAGTTATCAAATATTAAAGAAACTAATTTGTGGTATAGTAACAAATGAATTTTTTATATACATTAAATAGCATGACCATAACTAAAGCTAATAGCCACTGTAATTTCAAAGTAATGATGAGTGTACATGATATCACAAGATATTTGCAAGATATTTACATTTACAATGTGACATGAAAATATCTGTGACATTTTGGTGAAGATATTGGTGATAAAAATCATAATGTTGCTACCACTATTGTGATTTGACGGCTACATTCATAGATGAAGGAAATGCTGAATTTCAGTTAAAGGTGCGTGAAATTAAAGCTGTAATTTTCTTTCCCACGCAAGTTCACGGGTCCCCTGAATTCTGTGCGTGGGTGTCGGGTGAAGGTTTCCTTCCCTGGTTTTCCTCATGGTATAGAAATGACCTTAGGCACGTGATGCCTCCCCTTTCACTTTGACCTCAAGCCTGACTCACATCATCTTATTTTCTCATTATTATTGACTGAAACATCTCCTAACTAAAAGCACAATGATGGGAATATGGCGTACATCTGATTGGCTTGACTCTGAAGCTCTGTTTCAAATATGCCCCATCCCTAGGGGTAGAGGCAGCTAAGTGCAGAGGAAGAAAGGACTGTCTGTGGGAAACCTGTGTTTTTTGTTTGTTTTTTTGTTTTTGTTTTTTTTTTGCTAGTGATGTTAACTGTCTCTTCATTTATTTATTTATTTATTTATTTTGGGGGTGGGGGTATGCGGACCTCTCACTGTTGTGGCCTCTCCCGTTGTGGAGCACAGGCTCTGGACGCGCAGGCTCAGTGGCCATGGCTCACGGGCCTAGCTGTTCCGCGGCATGAGGGATCTTCCCGGACCGGGGCACGAACCCGTGTCCCCTGCATCATGCAGGCGGACCCTCAAACACTGCGCCACCAGGGAAGCCCTGTGGGAAACCTGTTTAACCTAGAACTTAAGCTTCCAGAAGGCAAGGACCAAACTGTCTTGTTCCAGGTTGAACATTCCAGCACCTAACCCAGTGCCGGGCACAGGAAAATCTCTCAACACGTATTGATTCAACCAAGGAGTAAACATCAGCAGTCAGTTAGCAAAGAACAAGGGACACCTTCCTGGACTGTTTAATCCAAGGGGCTGGCATTCCATGGATGTCTCTGTCTGGAGATCTTCTGAGGAAAATGGACCCATTTAAGTTAAGTGGAGAGAAGTCTCCCCCCCTCTATAGGTATTCCCACAGGTGTTCAAAGAGAGCTATTTCCAAAGAACAGAGGATGGGAAACGTTTTCTATAAAAAGCCAGATAGCAAATATTTCAGACTATACAATCTCTGTCACAGCCACTCAGCTCTGCCATTGCAGCATGAAGACAGCCATCAATAATCTGTAAACAAATGTGGGTCTGTGTGCCGATAAAACTTCATCAACGGACTCTGAAGTTGGATTTCATATCATTTTGATGTGTCCTGGAATCTTCTTCTTTGGACGTTTTTCATTTCTTTAAAAATGTAAAAGCCATTCTTAGCTCATAGGTCATATAAAAATAGGCGACCGTTGGGACCTGACCCGAGGGCCGTGGAATGGAAGCTGGGCTCTGGTTTTGCTCTTGGTTTTTGGTGGGTTGGTATTTGCCGGTCTGGGCCAAGCTTCCATCTACGCCGCCATTGTTATGCTCCCTTCTATGGCCCAAGCCCTTTCCCACCCTTGGGGACTTGCACTTAGGGATGCTTCGCCGGACACGTGAGCTTCCAGGGGCCCCCATGGCTGACCCTTCTCATCTGTCAGGGCTTAACTCAAACGTCACATCTCGAGGGGCCTTCCCTGGCCCCTTCCCAGCATTAGCCACACTGATGGTCACACTTACAGCCACTCACTTTTTCCTCACCTGCTTCATCTTCTTCATAGCACTTACCTGATGTGGTCTCGCATCTGCTCTAGCAAAATACCACAGACTGGGAGGCTTAAACAACAGAAATGTATTTTCTCACAGTTCTGGAGAGCAGAAGTCCAAGATACCGGTGCTGGCAGGGTTGGTTCTCCAGGCCTCTCTCCTTGGCTTGCAGAGGACCGCCCTCTCGCTGCCTCTTCACGTGGTTTTTCCTCCGGGCACAGCCCCGCCCCCCCGCCAGGTGTCTCGTTATTTTATAAGAACACCTGTCAGATTGGATTAGGGCCCACCCTAATAGCCTCATCTTAATTTGATTACCTCTTTAAAGACCCTAGCTCCAAATCTAGTCACATCCTGCATACCGGGGTTAGGTCATCAAGATGAATTTGGGGGTGGAGGGAGGGAGACACAATTCAGTCCATACACTGGCTTCCAAGATGCTTGTCAATAAAGCTTTCGTCATTATTACTTTAACATCAATTGTTGCTTCTCCCCGCCCCTGCCCCTGGCCTCAGAGGGAGCAGCTTGTAGCTATGGAAACCCTCCACACAAGCTTTTCATCAACTTCCTTTCCACAAAAGGCGAGAGCTTCAGGACTTCCCCGGTGGTTCAGTGGCTAAGACTTCAGGCTCCTAATGCAGGGGGCCTGAGTTCAATCCCTGGTCAGGGAACTGGATCCCACATGCCGAAACAAAGACCCAGCCCAGCCAAATAGGTAAATAAATAGTAATAAATAAATAAAGTGGGCAATTCAAAGGTTTAGAGAAAAAAAAGGATGAGAGGTCCACCTCATACTTCATTTATAGCCATGCTTGGAAAGGGAGAACGTTTTCTAGTAAATTTTATAAGTGAGACATTTGAAATACATATCACTGCATCTCAACAGCTGATTTGGGGGCGGAGGAGAGCCTTGAATTCCTCTGAGAAAGAAAACCTGGTTCAGTGTCTTTTCAGTGCACGAACAGGATCCAGGGTCGATTCTGAAGGGTCTCCTGGCAGTGTGGACTAGTGGGAAAAGGGGGGGCGGGCAGGGGCTTAAATCCTGGCTGCACCTCTTACGGTTGCAGTGACCGATCACTGCACATTCCCCAGAGTCAGCTAACCCTTTGTGAAAGCACTACTGATGATGAGCACTTCCAATTTGTTGTGGGAGCCTCTGTCCCTCACCAGCCTCACAGCGCCTGGCAAGAGGTGAGTCCTCATTGCCTGATAATAGCGATTGTTCTTAATACAGGAGAGCAAACAAATAAACAAACCCCAGGCACTTGAAGGTCTCCTGTGAATTCTTCCTTCAGAAGGAAATTTGGTTGCTCTGTCTTGTAACTAGACCATTTGAGCTGGGACTTGTCAATAAGGGTCACTGATCTTACAAACCCTGGTGCTTTGCGTTGTTCGTGGGGTTTTTTCTTTGTTGTTGTTGTTGTTTTTCATATTTGCATGTGTTGTGAAGGGATTTAATCTAAATAGAAATGCAAATTTTGGATTGGGGAGGGGAAAGAGAGAGGGACAGGGAGAGAGAGAGAGAAGGAAGCAAGGAATGCTGCAGTAGAATTGTACAAATCACGTATTCTACCCAGCCTCTGCAAGAACAGTTTATTGATTACACGGCACTAATCAACCAATCAATCAGTTGTACATTAGGGCAGAAGTTGTCAGTCTCAGGAGCACATTAGAATCCCCTGGAGAACTTTTGAAAACCTCGGCGCCCAGGCCATACCCTGGACCAACTAAGGCAGAATCTGGGAGATTCTGGGCATCAGTGGCGCCCAGACATCCAGTGTTGAAAGGCTTCCAGGCAACCCCCATGTGGCATGGGGCCGGAGTGGAGAACTCACCCAGAGGCATGGGGTGCAATTACGTAACTCTGGGCCACTTACTAGCTGTGAACTGGGGCGAGCTGCTGAGCATCTCTGAGCCTCAACTTCCTCGTCGGTCTGGAAGGTTAAATCGGATGCAATTCGTTTAACCCTTGGGCTCCGGACCAAGAACATACTGGCTTAGTAAACACCAGGTTACTATTCTCACCGTCACCCAGTGGCCGTGAAGGCAGGGGCCACCATGTCACTGTCTGCAAAATGGCAGAGGCAAGGAGGATTCCTGAGGTCATTCAGTCTCATATCTATGACTCTACAAAGGTAGAGCAGTGGGCAAAGTACAGAGAAAAGCTCATACTTCTTTATGGAGTGACACGCAGGGGCCAGGCCCTGGGCCGGTTCTTTGGAGTGTTGAGAACAAGGCAGTCACCCCTCCTGCCCTCCTAGACCCTGAAGGCTAGCGGGAGAGGCAAGCATTAAACCGTATTCACACAAACCGAGGTATTATTAATAGCAAGTGGAGGGCAAGAGAGAGGAAATCTGGGAACCTGGATTCTGGAAGAAGGAAAGGTCCTTCTGA
Organism: Delphinus delphis; assembly: GCF_949987515.2. NCBI lineage: Eukaryota > Metazoa > Chordata > Mammalia > Artiodactyla > Delphinidae > Delphinus > Delphinus delphis. The sequence continues at coordinate 8,482,121 of NC_082697.1, read as the reverse complement.
GGCCGTGATGTTTAAGCCAGTGGGTGAGTGTGGAGCAGGAATTATCCGGGCAGAATCACGGGAGGGACACTCCAGCCAAGGGGACAGAGGGTGCAAAGGCTGTGGGGAGGGTTGGAGCTTGACATTTTTTAGGAGATTCTGTTTAAATCATAAATAAATGAATAAAAGAACATCTTTTTTTTCTCGGAGCATCTCCAGGCACCCAGACTCTCCATAACGTACTTTGGGAAACACTGGTGGAGTCCGTTGAGATACTAGGTTTGAGCTCCAGACAAGTCTTGACTTCGCTCCAGATTCACTAGGAAATACTTGCATGGGCTGGGCGCGTGTGGGGGGGTGCAATTTAACCTCCTGAACCTCCACTTCTTCATTTGTAAACAGGAAATTACAACTCATATCTTCCCAATCTTTCATGAGGGTTGGTAACAATTGGTCACTTTCAAATTGGTAAAGGGTAACGGTTATTATTACGAAGCAGCATGGCCCTTTGGTGACAGAGAAACCTGGTTCAAATCCCAGTTTTGCCATTTCCCAGACATGTCATCTTGGTCCCATTACTTAAATCTCTGTCCCTCAGTTTTCTGATCTCTGATAAAGGGGATTCATAAGAGCTACATTTGGGGATTATTATAAGAGTTAAATAAAACAATTACAGTCAGGGTTTCCCTGGTGGCGCAGTGGTTGAGAGTCCGCCTGCCGATGCAGGGGACGCGGGTTCGTGCCCTGGTCCGGGAAGATCCCACATGCCGTGGAGCGGCTGGGCCCGTGAGCCATGGCCGCTGGGCCTGCGCGTCCGGAGCCTGTGCTCCGCAACAGGAGAGGCCGCAACAGTGGGAGGCCCGCGTACCGCAAAAAAAAAAAAAAAAAAATTTGCAGTCAAGCTTCAGGCAAAGAGTAGACGTGAATGAAACGATCCTTCAAGGAAGGGAGGCTCTTCTTGGAAAATGGGAGGGTTTGCCTGAATTATCTAAACGCTATTTCCAATCCACCAACCCCCTTGTCCAGTGTAGACGCAGCACAAACAGTGCTGCAGTGGGCTTAGACACAGAATCACAGAGGTAAAAAATATTCTGCCGTTCATTTTCCATACTTGGAGGGCAAGCCGTTCTTCCTAAAATGCTAACAACTCGCATTTAAGCAGCAGTAAAGTCCCCTAGCTGGGTCCATGCAGTGAATCTCGTCTGCTTGTAAGTTAGTTGTGTCATAAACAACATTTGACTCTGTGCTCCACTTAGAGAAGATGAGTTCCATTGTGAATCATGTGGTTGTCGGTGTGGACTTGAAGCTGTCCGGGTTGTTTATAGTGGTGTTTGCCGGCATCTAGACCTCTTTCAAACAATGTAAGTGCCCCTTTGGAGTGTATGAATGTGGCTTAATAAAAATGGGTACAGGGAAATTGCTTCCTTTCTCTCCTATATGACCACGCACCAGAAGCAACCGTACATGAGACTTGTCAAATGTTAAATACATAATTGCCAAACGCGAAATTATAATCAACGTTGAAACCACCAGGGACATTTTCCCTTTCCATTGTCAGGATGTTCTGATCTTTGCCACCCTTTTAATTTATCTCTTGAAAGGACGATAACAGCTGGACAGTTCTTCAGTCCTTATCATTTTTCATTATATAGCTTTACCGAGCAACATGCCTTTAGAAGATTCTAGTTAGTTCCACTGACAGCAATAAATACTGGCTGAAGAACAGGCTTCTGAAGTCGGACAGACCTAAGTCCAAATGCGGCTCTACTGCTTACTAACTAACTGACCTTGATGTTCTCAACCAGTCCAAACCTCTGTTTTCTCATCAATAAATAGGGACAATGAGATCTGCGGTCAGGTATTATTGTAAAGTGCGGAGCTTATAATGAGCACTTGATAAAATGGTAGGTATTATGACTGCCTTCTACTCCCTTCTTCTTAATATCCACATCAAATGTTTGGAAATGCTATTTTAAACTTTTTTATAAAAGAGGAAAACTTTTCTTAGCTTCACGTCTGAATTGACAACTGATTTCTTTTCACCATTTGTTTAATGCCTGAAATAAAGAGGCTCTCTTCTACTTAGTTTTTTAAATTTCCAGAAGGTAAGAATAATCCATTTTCCAAGACCTGATGATTACTTATTTTTAACACATAAGCAGAATTTTATGTATGTATTTTTTAAAATCTATTCTACACATTATTCAACAGCACTTTTAAGGTACCATATTGTATGCAATGCAATAAAATCAGAAAAGAAAATAAAATCATTTTTTAAATCTTCGTTTTATTGAGCACTTACTGTGTGCCAGGAACCATTTGTGAAAGGCACTATTATCATCCTGATTTTGCAGATGTGGAAACTTAGGTAGAAAAAGAGTAAGTCATTTCCCCCAATGTCACCCAGCTAATAAATGGAAGTGTCAAACTATTAACAAAAATGCCAAAGGAAAATGGAGAGAGAATATGAAGAGAAGTTAATGGACGTAGACTGTAGCCTTCAGAGGTTACACAGTTGCTGAAGTTGGGTCACCAAATTGACTCTGAGCTTCCTAGCAGTGAAAGCAAAAATGGAAACAAGATCCATCCCAAGACTGACCTTTCCCATAAGGAAAATCTATATCAGGATTTAAGAATAAAGCATGCCTTTTCTGATACCTAATGTCTGGCAGAAAGTTCTTGCATAACTTTTGTGATAGAGTACAAAAAAGACAATTGGAGGTTCCCATGTTAAACCAAATATCTAAAACTGAAACCATTCCTTTCTGTAAAGTTAAAAAAAAAAATTCAACTATTCCTTTCTGCAAAAATATGTTTTGCTTAACACTGGGCTCCATCTCTTTTTAATAATTATTCAATCCAAGCTTTGTCAAAGCATCATACTGTGAAGAGATTCATGTTAAAAAGCAAGTTGGGAGGAGGGAGAGGAACCTGCCTCTCTCTGCCTTATCATTTTTATTTAGATTGACGTACCTTTGGTTATAATTAGGGATAACTGTACGGCAGTTAAGACTCCATAATCCCATCATTAGTTGTCAAGAGATTTTCAGAGGGCAAACCCTCATGCCATTTCTTTCATTTCTGTTTCTTAACTACTTGGGTAGCCTGAAGTTGAAGAGTGTGCTTTAAGGAACAGATTTTCTGCTGCCGTTGAAATCTTCTAAGCTGACACACAAGCAAGGACACAAATGACACCTAGTGACAGCATTTGTGCCACTCTCAAGAAGCCCTGCATCTTCTCGCCTGACATTTTTGTTGTTGTTGTTCTCCAAGACGTCACCATGTTTCTGCCAGTTTCTTGAACAGCCATTTCGCACACCATGGTGAAGAGATTTTAAACCATTTCAAGGGCTGCCCATGAAGTAGACCTAAAGGGAACTTATTTTTAAAAGTATTTCTAACTGGCCCACTCCATTAGACACTGGAGGTTGGTGATATCGGATGGAGGTCAACCTAGATGTTTGCTCTGGCAGTGATTAAAAAAAAAAAGACATGGAAAAGTCTCCTCCAGCTTTAGGGCTGTAGACAGTTGACAGTCTGGTTTGTGTCATGAAGCATGTATCATGCATTTGAGACACATGGTTGATTTATCACAAGTTGTGCTTTAAAAGAGGAAGTTCAAAAGTTGAGATTTTCCAGTGTATCAATTATGACCTGCGTGCCGTCTGCATTTAGATGTCCCAAGGAGAAGATTATCAAGATCAATAATAGCATCGCCTCCTGTGCTTCAAGGGTGTAATCAAGCTCTCCTTAAACAAATATGCAAAAAAAGAAGTGTTGTTTCATGGGCACAGATTCAACATCAGGAACAATTAGTTTCATGGTTAAAGGTAAAGACGCTGAAATCCAGAAAGTGTATATTCCTATTGAATATTGGAATATCCAGTTCCACTGATTGTCACGTCACCTTGGATAAGTCACTTCAGTTATCTAAACTTCAGTTTTTTCCTCTGTAATACTGGATATCCCGTTGAGTTGTTGAGATGATTAACAAAAATAATGCATAAGTGGTGGGTCTAAAATTAATAGTCACTACACAGACGTTAGTTACTGATATATAATTTTTAGGTTTTTTTTTTTTTTTTTTTCTGATTCACCTCTTTGAGGTTTGACATAAGAAAGAAAAAGTCCTTCTTGCCATTCATAAACTCAGACCCTTCCTCCTATCTGGTTTATTTGGTAGCCTGCCCTTTCCTTGGACAAACAGTCTGGGTCTCTGTTTTCAATGGTGAGAAAACTGCATGGAAGAAAGGAATTGAGAAAAAGCAAAACTATATCAAACAGTATTTTAAAATGTTATCCACCTACTCACATGAAGCTATGTCTAGCATATAAAAATTGTTCAACACATTTAAGCAATTATTTTATTCATTCAAAGACTTGAAATTGGTCCACCAAAGTTTAAGTGTTTCTGCACACAGAGATTTCTCTTAGGAAAAATTAGATGAAGCACTAATGATGAAATTCATCAATGTAGGTAAGCCAATTTGGATTTTCAAATTGTAAAATCAATTTGAAAAAAATATTAACTGCAGGTTTCTCCCAGGATTACAGGGTTAAAATCGCCTGTCTCCATTTCTACCTGGCTTCCTTGTCACAGTCTTTTTTTAATAATACATTTTATATTTATTCAGCATTTGTATTTTACTCTTTTTTTTTCATTTTCAACCAAGCAGTTTCAAGAAGCCCTGAATTAGGAGTCAGGTGTCCTGACCCATCACGATCACCATGGGAGCAAATTATTTAAACTCCCTCAGCAAATTATTTAAACTCTTTATCTTTGGGGCTACTAATATTTAGCCAATATATTTCAGAAGAGAATATATATATGAATGTACTTTGAAAAATATAAATTGCTTCAGAATGGCAGAATAAATTATTCTTTGAAGTTGAAAGCACCACTTAGATGGCAAAGCTTCTTGATGTCCGTTTCCTTAGACTAATTTTTCTAGCCTGTTCTTTTCTTTTCTTTTCTTTTTTTTTCTTATTTTTTTTTTGGCTGCATTTGGTCTTCGTTGCTGTGCGCGGGCTTTCTCTAGTTGCGGCCAGCGGGGGCTACTCTTCGTTGCGGTGCACAGGCTTCTCATTGCGGTGGCTTCTCTTGTTGTGGAGCACGTGCTCTAGGTGCGTGGGCTTCAGTAGTTGTGGCTCGCGGGCTCAGTAGTTGTGGCTCACGGACTCTAGAGCACAGTCTCAGTAGTTGTGGCGCACGGGCTTAGTTGCTCCGTGGCATGTGGGATCTTCCCAGACCAGGGCTCGAAGCCGTGTCCCCTGCACTGGCAGCCAGATTCTTAACCACTGCGCCACCAGGGAAGCCCCTCTTTTTTTCTTTACATGCTCTCTTTCATAGAATTAGAGAAGGATTCCAGATAAATCTATATTTTTTCTTTTGTACTGTTTTAGTAATAAATATTTTAAAATTCCCTTTTCATCTTTGAAGAGATAGACTTCACATTATTCTCTTTAGAACTTCATTCACTCAGTCAGTATTTATCAAGTACTTACCATGTGCCAGATATTGGCTTATATGCTTGGGATACTGATGTGGGTGTAATGCACAGATCCCATGCCTTCCTGGGCTTTATAAGCCAGAGTGGGAGGCAGACACTGAACTAAAAATTACACATATGATTATGTTCATAAACCACAACAAGTCCTAGAACGACCACATAAAAGGTGCAATATTATAACAAAATAATTTAATCAAGTTCAACGGGTAAGAAAAAACTTCTCTGAAGAAACGACATTTAAATTAAGACCTCAAGGATGAGAAGGTGCTAACCAAACAAAGAAAAGGAAGAAGCGCATTCTAGACAGAGGGAACGGCATCTTCGAATACCTGGAGACATGTTTCAGAAACTGTCAGAAGGCCAGTGTTCTCGGGACATATCACTAAGCAGTACGGACCCCGGAGCGGTCAGAGAAATGGCAAAGCAGATCAGGCAGAAAGTCTCAGAAAAACAGATTTTTTTCTAAGTGCCGTAGAGGTCACTGAAGGAGTCTAAGCTGGGAGGAATGGGAAGTGACTGCTTCAATCTAATCTCAATTTTCATAAGCTCACGTTTGCCATATGGGAACTGATCCACAGGACAGAGTGGACTAAAGGAGCCCGGTAAGAGGGGCCCACAGTCATCCGGGAAAGACGTGCACAGGCTTGAACGGGGACACAGAGTGGAGATGGAAATCAACTTTGGCAAGGAATTTTATGACCAGGTGTCAAGGATGACCCAACGTTCTAGCAGGAGCAATTGAGCTGTTTGAGGTTCCATTTCCCATGAATAGAAACGTTAGAAAGGAAACAGGATGGGGACGGGGGATTCAAACGTCGGCTATTGGAAAAGTTATGTTTTGAGGCACTTGTGAGATATTCACGTAGAGATGTCCAGAAGCCAGCTGGACGCACGGATCTGGAACTCAGTCCTCAGCATACGAGTGAGATTTAACATTATGGAACAGGGTGCTGCTGCCTAGAAAGGGCTTGTGTAGAGCAGGGGTCCTCGCCCTTCAAAGACCCAGTGTGGACATTTCTGGCCAAACATTTCATAGTTTCCCCTTTACTTCCTGAAAAAGAAGTCATAGATCACACATAATTTCAAAAAGAAATCATCTAATGCCATGATCATATAACATGAAAGAAAAGGAAAACATTTGGGCACAAAAATTCACTAGAACCAGACTTCTCAAAGTTGAACCTGGATACAAATCAGCTGGGCGTCCTGTTAAAATGCAAATTCTGAATCAGCAGCTCTGGGGTGGACCCAGCCTTCTGCATTTCCAACAAGCTCCCAGGTGATGCCAGGGCTGCTGTTTCATGGACCACACTCAGAGTAACGAGGTCCTCGAAGACATGATGAGGTAGCCCGATGCATGCTCCTGTATGTAGAGTTTAGTCAACATGTCAGTGATCAATGCAGATAAATATTGGTGGGCTGAATGGGCATCTCAAATATAAGCACAAATGCCAAGGGTGACCCGTTTGTTAAAACAGCAAATAACTCCCATGAACATTCCGAACAAAACAAAGCACAGTTTCTCTTTCTTTGCAAGATAGCTTTATTTCTGGAAAATGCAGTGTATATGAAACTGTGCATAAGAGACTTTGTGTTTATATGTAAAATGGACTTAGGTTCTAGGCTCAAATAACAAAAATGTTTTCTGCTAGTTCGGAGGTTCGGAACCAGTGGTAATTTTACCCCACTCCAAAAGGACATTTGGCAAAGGCTAGAGATATTTTTGGTTATCACAACTCGAAGGTAAGGGGACTGCTACTGCAATCTGGTGGGCAGAGGCCAAGGATGCTGCTGAAACTCCTACAATGCACAGGACAGCCCCCCAAAAGAGAGAATGATCTGGCCCAAAATATCAACAGTGCCAAGGATAAGAAATCCCAACCTACAGAGAGACCTTCAAAACTCCCAGGCTACAGAGAGAACTTGCACACGCGGCAAGATGCGTAACATTCCTGGCCCCTAACCATGAAAGGCTGGCAGCGCCTCCATCATGGTAGCAAACCCAAAACACCCTCTGGGGATAATGCAGCTCTGAGAAGAACAGTACAGAGTGGAGAAAAAAAGAAGGCAGGCGGGATGGTGCAAGGGCACAGAGAAAAAGAAGAGCCAACCAGAATGACTGGCCCGAGGGATGAAGGATCCCAGCGTGACCAAATTAAAATTCAGTATATAGAATTCTACGCATCTGTTGGTGACTGTGATTAATACAAAAACAATTGCATCTTTTTGCCTGGCTCTCCCTCACAAACTCTACTTAACGAACACTGCCAATGACTTTTTCGATATGTAATTAACTTTTTTATTTATTTCTGGTTTATTTTTATAGTATTAGCTCAACATATTGGGGGGGAAACTCGTGCAGCAGCAGAGCTTGGCCTCAACTACCAGTTGAAAGGCAACCAAGAGTATTTGCTTTTGTTTTTCTTAAATCGTTCTACACAATTCTTTCTGAACAGTAAAAAGTAATAACTTCCATTCTCTTCCCCCTTCCCTTCATTTTCTAGTTTTAATTTTCTGCCAGGTCTCATCTTTAGACCTAGAGGAAAAAAAATTTCTCCTCTTCTTTTAAGATAAGAAATAATTTTTTTAAGGGTATATTGTCCCAAAGTGGCCCAAGATTCAGGTCTCCTCTTTACCATTCTCTTCTAGTACAGAAACACTGCCCTTCCAGAAGAATCCACCACTTCCATCAATCATGGTGGGATATGAGATCTCTCAGAAAGAAATAGCATCATAGCCGGGTTTTAACAGAAGACACTCGTATCTGGAATTTAACTGAGGAACTGTACAGATACTCTTGGGGAAATGCCTCTAAATTATTAGTAATGCTAGTGTTTCACATTTTAAGACATTACCAAGCGATCACAGGCAATAGAAGAAGCAGGGCTTAAGAGACCAGAAAAACCTGAATCTGGATACCATTTCTCCTATTACCAGGCCAGGTGGCTGCAGGTCAGTGGCTTCACCTCTCTAAATTCCCATTTCCTAGGCTGGAAAGGGTAGACACTAGTACCTCCTGTGTTACAGCATTGTGAAGTTGACGTGAGGTAAGGCACGGATCTCAAAAGGGTAGTATAGACTAAACACGCAAAAAATGTCAAGTTATCAAGACAGCAGGATCCTTTCATGCTGAGACCCCCAAAAGCCAAGTAACCTGAGTGAAGAATTACAGAAAGTCAATAATGAGGTCAGGACTGAGATCTCAGGAACTAAACAACTTCATTTGTTTCTGCACAAGAGTCTGTCGTGAAAGTGTTTTCCAGAAAATGACACTCAAGTATATCTGTGAGTGTTCTGTAGGGAAGAGAAGGGTTATCAAATGAATTTGGGAAATACTGGGTTAAAGAAAGGAATATTGTGTTGGATTGGGTTGGGTTTTAATTGCAGGCCTTCTCAGAGCCTTTAATACGCTAATATGTACTGTGAATTTCCAAAAGGGGACTCTAATAAAATTATTTTTTCCTTTCTCCCTGCTCCCCTTCCCAGAACAAATTTTGACCTAAGAGAAACCCAGCCAGAGAAGTTTGGGTGTTGATCAAATCTGGAGCAGGTTCTAGGAATTGATAGATGACATAAGGTTCTCTAAAACTGGTATCACATTAACATCAAGGTCAAGGAGGAGAAAATGAGGGCCATGAATAGACTGTGTGTGAAACTGCCCCCCACGAGGACATTATCCTGACTTGCAGTGTAAGGCACATTCATTCTTTAGGGAAGACAGGCTTTGTCATTCTTTTTCCTTCCTCTCTTCCCCTCTCTCTGTCCTCCTACCTTCTCCTTATGCTGTTGCAATTTCTAGCCTCTACTTTATTTTTCTTTAACCTGTTTCTCTTCCTCCATCAAGTGACCACGTGACCATCCTCCTTCAAGTTTCCAGACCTGCCAGGGGGCGGGGTAGGAGGTTCCAACCAAGTCAGAGCGAAGGCTGCTGGGGCCCTTCGTATCTGAAATACAAACTCAGTGACAAAGGGAAATGGTTCCTTCCCCTGACGGTGGTGCCTGAGTGAGCATGGAAGCTTCTGAGTGGGAAAGCCTCAATTTAAAGCCATCCACTGCTTTTTATTAGCTGTGGGACTTTGGACAAGTCACTAACCTCTTTGAGACTTTTTCTCTCTCTTATTTTTAAAACGAAGTTGTTTGAAGGGTTAATGGTAATGGATGTAAAGCACCTGGCATGTGGTAGGTATATAATAACTGGTTGCTAGTATTGCAGTCATACTTACCGAGGTGTCCTTTATAATGTCTGTTATGATTATTTTGCACGTAATTTCTCTGCACACATCAAATGTCACACAGTTTTCAACTTGTCTTTGTTCTTCTACTAGAAACTTGGAAATCTTCCTTTTCCAAAAGACAAATTAAATATAGGTCCAAAGTGGTTTTTTCTCATTAAAATGAGCACTACCACTAAATAATGTGTAAACGAGGACTGCCACCCAGATTGGACTGATGGAAATCATATGCATTCCTACGGTAATCCAAATAGCACATATCTGGGAATTCCCTGGCGGTCCAGTGGTTAGGACTCTGCGCTTCCACTGCAGGGGGCACGGGTTCAATCCCTGGTTGGGGAACTAAGATCCCGCATGCTATGCAGCATGGCCAAAACAAACAAATAGCACATATCTGAAAAAAATTCACCCCATTAGGTAGTTTTAAGCATTTCCCCACCGCAAAAATGTTGCTATCTTTTGACTCCGAAATTTAAGCCTATTAAAATATCCCAACATACTGAAAGGCTTTAAATACAAAGATGTTCATCACAGTGTTGTATATTATTGAATAAAATTGGAAGCAAATTAAATGTCCAACATCACAAGAATGGTTTAGTAAACCCTGATAATGTAAGTGACAGAATACATCCCACTGTTCACAATGAGATTTCCAAGTGAAAGAATACAGAGAAAAATATTACACAGTGGGCACTTACAGCTATGTAAATCTAAAAAATGGTGAGAAAGAGAATACTAGAAGGTAGCACTACAGAATGTAAATAGGAGCTTTCTCCTGATGGTGGGGCCATGGGTTAATTTTTTTAAATGCTTCACAATAGAAAAATCATATATATATATATATATATTTTTTTTTTTTTTTTACTTTTAGTTATGGTAAAATACATATAACATAAAATTTACCATCTTAACCATTTTTTATGGTTTATGTTTTATTTGGTTCCATCCCTTTTTATAATAATATATCCATTAACCATTTTTAAGTGTACAGTTTAGTGGCATTAAGTACATTCCATTTGCACTGTTGTGCAAACATCACCACCATCCGTCTCCAGGACTTTTTCATCTTGCAAAGGTTGCCCCTGGCAACCACGATTCTGCTTTATGATTCTATGAGCTTGACTACTCTAGGTAGCTCATGTAAGTGAAGTTATTTATCATTTTATGACTGGCTTATTATCACTTAGCACAATGTCTTCAAGAGTCATCCATGTTGTAGAATGTACGAGAGTGGATGTGGGTGTACCGCATTCTGTTTATCCATTCATCCACAGATGGACACTTGGGTTGCTTCCACCTTTTGGCTATTGTTAATAATGCTGCTGTGAATATGGTGCTCAAGTATCTCTTCCATACATTATATATTTTTAAAATTTATTTATTTTTTAAATTTTTGGCTGTGTTGGGTCTCTGTTGCTGTGCACGGGCTTTCTCTAGTTGCGGCGAGCGGGGGCTACTCTTCATTGCGGTGCGTGGGCTTCTCATTGCGGTGACGTCTCTTGTTGCGGAGCACGGGCTCTAGGCAGGCGGGCTTCAGTAGTTGTGGCTCACGGGCTCTAGAGCACAGGCTCAGTAGTTGTGGCGCACGGGCTTAGTTGCTCAGCAGCATGTGGGATCTTCCCGGACCAGGGATCGAACCCGTGTCCCCTCCATCGGCAGGCAGATTCTTAACCGCTGAGCCACCAGGGAAGCCCCATACATTATATTTTAAAGCCTTTTTTCCTAAATTAGCCCTTCCTTTCTATGTCCCATCAACTGATTATATCATACCCTAGACTAGACTTAATTAAGACCCTATGCAGAACATTAACACCAATGAAATAGGTGAGCAATTTGACTCCCTGGGGGAAATAACCACCTGAGCTACTCCTCAGAAAATAATGTATTTTTTTCTCTTGTTTTGATTCCCATTACAGGACAAATGCCTTAGTTTCAACTTTCCAGCCTGGTTCCCTCACACTGAGCCCTTCCTCGGTGCACCACCCTGCTCCTGTCATTGACTCCTCCTGACACCCTGCTCTAAGAAGACTGCTAAAAAAAAAAAAAGAAAAGAAAAGAAATCACCCCAGCCATTTCTTTTCATCCTCACTAACAATTTGGTAATGAAGTATTGATTTCCACTTCTCTGCTTATGGACAACATTAGATTTTCATTAATAAACTGCAACGGGGCTCTCTCATCTCTACGGCCCCCTTTCCACTGTCACGAGAAAACGAAGCGCCACCGAAGAAAAGTAATGACTGAGAACATTGACGTACTTATTTCGTCAGTTTGTAACACTTGACAGGAAAGGGCTCAGGGGGCGGGGGGCGGGTTGGGGGGAGGATAAGTCTTCATAGTTTAATGTCCAAGTGGGCTGCACTAGATGTAGACTCTTGGAAGCTTACTTTCCATGGTAATGTCCATTTCCTATTTATAACCCCTCTGGGAACATTTGTCTAAAGGAAATGTTTCTGTTCAGTGCAACAATTACGGTTGCACCTGGATTGTCCAGTCCTGCCCCTGCACTTGGGAGCCATTAATCACTGCAAAGTGGAAGAGTTATTAAGTTAAACCAGAGTTTGAGCCAAGAAAACCTCTGAACAATGTTCATCTTCTGGGAAAGTTGTTCAAATAGTCAGGCTTAACCATGTTGCTGCCAATGACTTTTTCCCATGCAGTGGTGGGCATCCTTATTCTCATCATTATCTTTACTGGCTAAAAAATATGTAGTTTTCAGCATGCACCGCTGTCACATGAGAACTGCACATTGGCAGAATTGAGGAAATTGGTGAGAGTAGAATCAGAAAGCAAGAAGATGAGAGCATTGCAGGGCAGAAAGTTCAGCAGCAGCCTTTTCTGGTAATTTCTTTCTGCAGGACCTATTGTTTATGGGCTGTGAAACACAGCTTAGCTGTAGAAGTAACAGAAAGCATGAAATAGGGTGTCCATTTTAAATGTGTTCCTGCAACTTTTTTCATTAGAACTTTGAGGGCCCAATTTTAATTTGTGGAATATTCCCGTTAATAATGAGATCTAATTAAGACATCCATTAAAAGCCCGTTAAAGTTAATTTAACGTAAAAATTCCAATACAACTGTATTAGATTTTCTCCATTAAATTAACGTTATGGGTTTTTAACGGATATCTTAATTATACGTTATTATTATCGGGAATACTGTATTACACAGATTAAAATCAGGTCCTAAGTCAACTTGGAAAAGCTAAGAGCATGCTTTAATACTAAAACCCTTGCATACCAAGTGTACAGTTTGGAAATGCAGGGGTAGATCTGTTTACTCTAGTTGAGCATTTTCGATACAACTGAAAGCAACCTATAATAGATAAATCCATCATTGCATTTAAACAATGAATATCCTCATTCTCAAAGGACAAATAAGTGTGGACTGTGCTGTAAACTGCTACTCAGCTATAGGTGAAATATTTCAACTATTCTAGGCACAACACTAGGAACTAGATGATTCTAAAACAAAATAACTATTTTTTGTTGTTGCTTTAATTACCAAGCTTATCACTGTCAAAAATCTTAACACCAGAAAAATGAAGTCAAATATTTCCAAATATATCCTCTGCACCATTTCTCATGGAGCCTGCCTGTTGGAACTGTTTTGGGAATTTTGACATGATCCTTAAATTCAACATTGGGATTAAAAAAAATAAATTCTTATTTACCTCCTAGAGAAAGTGTTGCCCTTATGCCACATATAATAGCAAATTGCTTTTTTTATGGCATGCATAACCTAGATGGGAAAAAATATGGCGCTTTGGGGAAGGAGGGAAAAAGTAAATGAAGTTCCAGGAATGTCATTCTGAAGTAATGAGGCATGGACAGAAAATATACCCCTCACATCATCGGATTGAGATGGCAGTCGAAATAGCTTCATTGAAGCGTCAGCACTCATCCATCAATCAATCACCCACAAGGAAAAACAGCAACGGTACAACGGGGCGGCTTTTATGGGATTTACTCATGGGCATAGGGAATAGCAGCTCAAATGTAGCTCTGACATGAAAAGCAAGGTGCTGATATTATTTTTTATGATGGGAGGATCATAAAGTGAATTGAGAACAGCGAGGTCTGTCTTTACTTAACCTATTCAACCAGAAATGAACGGCGCTCAACTGGAAAGGAACAGTCTTCGGATGGGTTAAGATTGAAGGGTGGATTCTACTGAGCACTGTCCTTCGACAACGAAATTCTATTAAAGTAAAATCAATGCATTAGCATTGGGGTTCTTGAAGCTCTTAAAACTTGCCTGCTCCAACCCAGGGTTATTAGATAAAGTTACGTAATTCAGATTCTGTTGAAACCATCCCAAAGCAGATTCTTGAGCTCTTGCTCCAACTGGGGGGAAACAATGCGATTCTCAGCTCCATGGAAATTGTTTCCCTTCGAAGAAAGACAAAATAAATCATCTGCTTCGACATATAATCTATATGGTTTCGTTAGCACAATTTCTATGGAGGGGCGGGGTGGGAGACAAGAGACAAAAATATTGATAAATTTGGTAAGACTCATGAATCGTTGCTTGGTAACCAAAAATGTCGCTGCTGAGGGACAGCTGCCAGTGTTCTCCTTAGGAAACAAGATCTGGGCTCCCTCTGTGAGATACACACAGCGTTCAGTATATTCCTAGAGATCAGGCCTGCCTTCCTTTGGCAAGTCCTGTGAGGCTTCTAGAAACTTCTTTCTGGAGGGAAAAACTAACATGAACTCAGGAGAATGTTTTTATCTGCTTTCATACAATTCTCTTCCTCTCTCTGAATAAACAGAGTTCTGATAAATTGAAACTTTAGATGGACAGGAAGACGACATGCAAAAACCATGCAAATTACACTCAAGGGATCTCCATTCTGCCACCAACCCTTGGTATCAGTGACGGTGAGAGATTGCCTTTCTTTCCCTTCCCTCCTTCTAACTAAGACCACCAAGAAGCTGCAAACCGAAATGTCCGCTGAGAAACTTGTATATGAAGACTTAAGATTTATGCATTTGGCCCCATTTTGTAGTTCAGCAAATTCACCAAATGTACAGCATGTAACAAAGCACTGGGGCACAAGGCAGACGAGGAAATGCAATTTATTCAGGAAATTTACTCAGCAAATATTAGCGGGCATCTACCGTCTGCATGACACTGTTCTAGATGCTATGGGATATGAGGTGAGCAATTCACACAACATTCAGGTCCTCCAATGTTTATGGCAGCTCCTCAAGGTAGCTGATACCAGACACCTGGGCGAGGAGCTGACATAGGGTCCAACTCCCCACATGTTATTTGCATTTTATTCCTGGTTTTCAAAATAATAATATTTCAGAATAGGGAATCCGCCTTCTGAAAAGTATACAGAGAGGAAATAGCTTAAAAATAGGCCAAGACCTAAAAGCAGACTATAATCATAGAATACATTGGATAGCCCAGACGGTCCCCACAGAATTTAAGGTCACAAATAGATTTCTTAAATCTCGCCCCCCAAAAATGTGCCTGCTCAGTTGTTGGGGTCTCTCATAATTAATGTCACAGACACAAGCCACTGAATTTAGTTGAAATGCAGAAGACAAACAGATGAAATGACATTTGGGGAAAGCATTTATGTAATTCTGGCTAAGCAGTGAGGAGGTGTGTGTGAGAGTGTGTGTGCATGTGTGTGTGTGTGTGTGTGCGTGTGTGTGTATCCGTGTATATATGTGAATTTCACTGTTATTTTCCAGGGTCTATGGACAGTGCCACAGTAAGAGTCTACGATTTTCTGAAACTTTTCACAGTAAATCCAAAGCTTACAAGGCCTTAAAAGGTGCTTGCATTCTGTTTCTTTCCCATCTGTCACTTCCCAGGTTATTTGACTGCGTTCAAATCTTTTTCATCGGGTTTTATTTTTCAAGCTTGTTAAATGTTTTTGTTAAAAAAAAAAAAAAACATAAAAAAATGTCATTTTCACATTATCTTCTATTCTCTGCAACAAAAATAGAAGAGTGTTGATGAATGCTGAAATAATAATAATACTAATAAGGAAATATATTGAAGGCTTTAAAACATACAAATATACATATGTAGTTTTAAAGAGCAGTACAAGTGGTATCTATTTTGAACATGCATTAGGCAAAAAAAAAAAAATCACAACCGAACTTTTGGTTTATTTTTTTCCCCTGTGAGATGTTAAAATGCTAATTTCATTTTCTCCTTTCCTATATGTGGCACTTTCTCAAAATATCCACGAAATGCGTTTAGGCAAAGACTGAGCAGGAGAAAGAGATACAAATTTCCATCCCCCCAGACAGAGAGACATGTTTCCATTGTAGGGAAGCATTAAACATTTTGAAACTTGTGAATCATCTTTAGAATTTCTACAGGGGAATTTTACCTCTTCATCCAAAGTAAGAGCCACTTATCTCCTTTGGTTTCCTGTCACAGATTCAGAGGCAGAGGCAGATATACAATTTCCAGGCTCTAGTTAATCTTCTTCCAATAGTTACGAACAATGGGCTAACGGGCGTGGGTGTTTCTCCAAAAATTATTCATGCGCAAGGCAGCCCAAAGCTTCAGGGAAAACTAGAAATGTTTTATGGATTAGAATAGGACTGTTTTAAAATGCTAGTACCAGGTGGAACGTTATTTCTGCAACAGAACTCTGTCCATTTCCGTTGGAAAAATATATTCCAAGTAAAATGGCTCTTCCAAGTAATGGCACCCTGATCTGACACCTCTCAGCATACAAATGATTTTACCAATAGCCATATGATTATCATTAAGGCCTTTTAAAAAACGATCTGCTTGAAAAAAGACAGATTAAATGCAGCCCTTTGTACAATGTTTATTTGCTTAAGACAGCTTTTGGAAGTACAAATAATAACTCTTTTGTGAGAACCCCCAGGAGAAGTTGAAAAATTCTAACAAATGCATTACTTAAAAAAAAATTTTTTTTAAATAAAAAACCCTACCACTCCCTTCAACCCTCCAGAAAATGAATTTCAATGTGTTTACTGAATTATCTTGAATGTGAAACCTACGTTTGGATCTCCGTCCCCAGGCAAAGGCATATATTTACAGAACTTGAACAATCATACGATTATATCTCAAATATGAAGACTCTGTACAATAATGTTTTCACTTTCTAAATGACCCAGATAACATTCAGGAATTATAAATGTGTATGTATATTTTTTAAATACACAAAAGCTCAACCAACCTGCGGAGAAGATATAAAAACTGTTCCTGTCCTGCAGGGAGATAAACGCTACAGAAACATTCCAGTTTTGCAATACAGTGTTTTGGCTCATAACACATCAGATGCTAGAACATGCAATGCAAGTCAAAAAAAGCTGACGTACAAAACAATTCTTGTTTGGCTCAGGGTTCTTAAATGTCATAAAATCTCGGGATACGATCCACTTTTTGGTCTCTGATATGCTGGTATCTTTCTAATCCCTTCTGACTTTGATTCCTAACAGCCAGGCCCTGTCAGCGTGAATCAGAAACTTCCAAACCCTTTTAAAATCAAGACAGTAGTTGATCATATGCAGCCTTCTTACTGGTCAACCAGTTCTTACTCTGCAGAGCACTTGTAGGTTTTTAAGAAATTGGCAGCGACCATGTTTCTGTTATATATTTGTCCCCTTCGTGTTAATTCTAGACTTTGTTTTTTTCTTTTAGAAATGGCAGTGGGGGAAGTAGGGCATAGTGAGTTAGGAGAATTCCATTCATCCTTGCTCCAAAGGAAAGTGCTTATTTGCCAGCAAGAAAAGGCAAACACATTTTTATATTCGGAAAGCAGACCAGCCATTTTCAAAGAAAAATGACTGCAAGCATACCTGTAGAATGTTTCCATGCAAGCGCACTGATTTTCTATAACCTGCATGCTATATATACTATGTTCGCCTGTATACTAGGAAGAAAACCCAGGCTGTTTTCCTTGCGTACAATGCAGCTTGGATGGCTGGGAACGGCAGCCCTCCGTACATTTTTATACTGTACATATTTGTATATACAAACTATATCGCCATGTATGAACACAGATTTTGTTATATTTGCTTGTTTCTGTTTCCTACCAAACTGGCCCACAATGGGGATTCTTTTGTATAGAAAAAAAAAAAAAAAGCTTGTAATTTCTTTCCTGATCATTCTCTTTCAATAGCTTATGAAAGAATTAGATCTAAGTTTACAAAGAAATTATAAGAACCAAGTTTGTCTGTCTGCATGAGTCCTATCCAATTGCTGGATCTAGGGAGGAACCAACATCCTAATTCAGAGTTTTCTTTTAAAGGCATGCTTTACCCCTTGGGAAAACTGCAAACTCATCCATGTAGAATTATCCTCTTTGTATTTTATCTAATAGTGCCTGAACATTTTTTTTTAATGTCTTCTTCGAGGAAGAATTCATAAGTGTCAAAATTTGAAACATTAGCTTAATTTTGTTTTTATGACCTCGCGATTCTTTTCCTTATTTATTCGGTTGCTGTTGTAATGGGGCCCTAGGCCATTCCTGAGATTGGCATGCTCTTCTTCTGCATTAAGGATGTTTTTAAAATTACAGAAATTATTGAGCCAACAGGCTGTTTTAATCAAAACCATGTTTCACTTGTTTTTGATGAGTATAAATTGTCCTTGCAATGAAAAAAAAAAAAAAAAAAACTTTTCTGCTAGGAAAATTATACCACCCTGTGGCCAAACAGATTCATCACAGAGAGGCATCCATGCCCACATCTCTGGATCTGGAAAATTCTTCCCTTGGCTGTGGCCACACTTTCCTTTGCCCCTGACCATCCTGAATGCTAGTGCTCAGTGCAGCCACTACCTGCAAATTTCCAAAGGCTCGGCTGCATCGTCACTGCCCAAAGACAAATAATCCCACTGGAAATGATGGCTTTCCAGCTCGAAAAAAAAACGCAGGGATTTCCAGAAAAGGTGCTTCTGCTTTTGTGCCCCAATGCCATCCTCCTGTCCTCCCTCCTAATTCTAAATAATCTGGTCTTGATATCCCACATAACTTAAATCGGGTCAAAATAAACATTTGGAGCAGCCCCTGGCTGAATGAAAAACGGCTTTGTTCGGGCACACTGGAGGTGTACGTGCGTGAGACGCTGCAGCATTGAAATTATCTCTAGAAGGAGAGGGTTTTTTTTTAATACAATTTTACCACTAGAAATAAATTCTGATGGTGGAGGTGAAGAAAACCCTTAAATTATATCATAGAAGCCATTATTTTTTACCTCTAAAGAATTTTTTTTTAAGGAAAAATCATTCCACTTTGAGAACTGTAATTAAAGCCCTAAATAATAGATACTACTTCTTTTAGCTATTATGAAAAAATAATAATACCCTCGCCAAGGTTATACAGAGCCCCTCATTTCCATCAAAAAGGTTTCTGTAAGTGTATTATTTACATCCTTAAACATGATAACTCTTTCCTTTGTGACCAAAAAAAAGTCTTTTTTTTCCCCCACTCAGCAGTTATTGGAAATAGACTGTTCCCATCTGAAACCTTATCGTAATTTGCATCAGGTAACCCAACTGCCGACATTAAAGACGTGGGTGTGTTCAATTATGATTTTGCTGGAAGCTGTCCCTCATTTTAATGCTGCAGACATTGAACCACCTTTCGGAAACCCAGCTGATACAGTATAGCATAGACTGGCCCCTCAACACCGTTAGCTTTGCAAATGGCTTCATTTCCGTCAACACCGACTTCCGCTTTGGCCAATTGAAAAATGAAAATTAAAGGAGAGAAGAAGAAGAAGAAAGAAACACAGATGCACTTAAAACATGAAAAGAATTATTTATATGATAAAAATATATTTCGATTTTCGAAGCACAAGACTGAATAGAAGTGCTCTTTTTATGCTTTCTGCAGATGCTACTGTTAAATGTCTTTCTACATCAGGCTTAATAAATCTGTAATGACATTTGATGGATTGATTTCTGCCTATGTGTGTTTTTTAAAGATGGCAAGAGAGCAGAGAGGCAAGGGAGAGGGGAAGGAGGGTGTGGGGAACATCACTGACCCCCAGGGAGGCCAAGCGAGGCAATTATTGGTGGGCTTCTCTGCTGCTCAGATCCACTGACCCACTTCTAGCATTCCCCCCTCGTCTCCAGCAGATTTTTTTTTTAACGAATGCCACACCCTTGCTTGGTTTCTGGGCCGCCTTTGCATGACGTTCTCAGATCTGGTCAGCATGTGCCTGAGTCATTTACAGTGGAATCTCAGCAGAGACAGTGGGCGGCTGTCTCACAAATTCAAGGATGCATCGCAGATGGCAGACGTGACTGAGAGGTCCGGCCTCCTCCACCTCAGAGCAATGGCCCTGCTTAACACTCAGTTTCCCTACCTACTCCCCTCCATTTCCTTTAATGTCTCGGGAGAAGGAGACCATGTTTCACACACAAGCTCCCCAAGCAGATGCCGATGCCCCATCAGCCATGATTTGCTGTCCGTGCACAGCCAGCACTCGGCTGCCGTGTCACACGGCTGCAGGAGACCTGTGCTCATTAAATGATGCTACGGTGGCACCTGTTAGCTCCTCTTCGTCACCATGGCCCCATGTCTAAGCCATAAAACACGAGGGGCCAGGCTAGAGAAAGCAAGATGAGTAAGGAAAGCCGAGGCAGTGAAGGCAGTGAAGCCATTTGGACCAAATCAGAGAGTTCTTGGTCTCCATTCACTTGGTTACTGTTTGTTGAGCAGCTACTCTAGGGGAGGTCTGAGGGTTACCCTGATGAGTCAGTGTGATGACGGTGATGAGAACAGGGTCCAGACTCAAATTGTGTTAAAAATATGGGCTTTACGTGTGTTATCTCTGTGAGCTAAGGCAAGATTAAAGGAAGAACAGAACATTATGAGAGGAAGAGTAAAAGGAATGTGGGAGCACAGAGGGGCCCTCAGCCACCCTGAAGGAAGGATTCCTGAAGGAAGTAATATTGAAGATAAAGTTAATTTCTGGGAATTCCCTGGCGGTGCAGTGGTTAGGACTCTGTGCTTTCACTGCCAGGGCCCAGGTTCGATCCCTCATCGGGAAACTAAGACCCCACAAGCCGCGTGACACGGCCAAAAAAAAAAAAGATAAAGTTAACTTCTCAAAGGAGCTTTAGAAGAACCAGAAGTACACAAGAACACAGCCTTAATCACTCCCTTTCCTCCAATCCCATCCATTAAGCTCTGTTGCTTCTAACTTCAAAATACAACTCAAATCTGTTCACTTTCTATCTTTCCTAGACATCTGTGGTGACCTTCTAACCGGTCCTGAAGTGCTCCCACCTGGAATCCATTCTCTACACAGCAGCGGGAGTGAAGTTTAATAAAGTAAATCAGATCATGCCATTTTGCTCCTCGAGACCAAAGATAGGCACACCTCTTCTCTGCAAGGTCAGATAGTAAATATGTTCAACTTTATGGGCCGTCTGGTCTCTGACCCAACAACTCCACTCTGCCTTTGTAGTGAAAAGCAGCCATAGACAATAGTGAACAAAAATGGTCAAGACTGTGTTCCAATAAAACTTTATTTACAAAAACAAGCAACAGCCCAGGTTTGGCCCATGGACCATAGTTTTCTGACCCCTGCTCAAGATCCTCCAGCACTCAGGTTTCCATTTGTCTTAGATCGATTTCCTGTGGAAACAGGTCTAGAGAATGGGGAAGGGAATGGGAGAGGGAAGGATGCCAATAAAGGGGCTTTAAGAAGAGTGACCACCGTGGGCAATGGGACCCAATCCCCCTGGGGACTCTGGGAGACAGGGCAGAACATGCTTCAGTTATTTTGCTACTGAGTAGGGAGCTGGGATGTTTATATACCACCTCTGCTTAGTTATTAGTGGACAGCTGCTGAGGGGTGTTGGGTTGGGGGTCGGGGAGGTTGATCTCCCCAGCGCTTCCAACGTGCCCAAAGGTTGGGAGAGGTAGGCTCCTGACCTCACCCCTGCCCACCCACTGCCTGCATCTTCCAAGAGCCCCCTCTTCCATCCAGCTCCCACTGCATTTCTTAAGGATTTCACGTGATCAATGACCACTATCGACTAGATCTAGGAATACACTTGTGAGCCAGGGGCCTCGGTGAGCTTCACCTGGGTTAATGAGTGCGGGTCTCAGGGAAGAATCTGGAGAGGAAGAAGTCGGGAGCGTGAGACCCGCCCCCAGCAGAAGGCGGAGCTAAGAGCCCAAGACAGTGTGTTTGCTCTAAAGCCAGTGGACTCAGGGTGGAAGTTTAGAAGTCCAAGTACCGAAGCCAGACAGAGACAAGCCCCGAGGAGGTCAAGACACAGCTCCAAACATAAGAAGGTCAGGCTGGACAAACCAAAGTCCATCAACAAGCCCCAAAACTATCCAATTTGTTACCCATCTTGCACATTGCAATCTGAATCTGTATTCAACAAATTGAACATTTAAAAACACCACAGTCATATTAAACTTTTTTACCAAGTGTATGTATTGCCTTTTCAAAATTAAAGAATAAATAAAAATAATAGAGTATATATGTATATATATAATATATATAAAAGGAATGTCCCTATTAGGTATGAAAATATGCTATAAAGTTAAGATTATTTTTAAATGCTGAACTGGCACAAGAATGAGCAAACAATCTAATGTTAAACAAAATAATGCCCAGGAATATGTTAATTGTTTAAAGAATTTAACATATTATAAAAGTAGAATTTTAAATTTGTAGAGAAAAAGTACATTAATAACCAATAAAATTAGTGCTCAGATGATGGGTAAATTTTTCAGGAAAAAAAGTAAGTTAAATATGCTATATATTAAATTATATTTCAGATGAATGAAAGAATTAAATCTAGAAATGAAAACATAAAACAACTAGAGGAAAATGTAAGTCAACTGTTACCTGATATCAGGCAGGGCAGTTATCTCCAGGTGTAAATACTATGGAAGAAATCATAGAAACTAAAATTCCAGGAGTCAAAAAGAAAAAAAAAAAAACACCATAAGTATGATGAAAGGTCACAAATTGGGGGAAAATTACATTAATGTATGGTTAATGGTGACTAGCATAATTAATGATGTAATGTTTATATATCTCTAAGAAAAATAGATAAATATCCAAATAGAAAATTTTGGCAGAACTCATGAACTGACAGCAAGCATATAAAGAAATACAAATGCTTAGTGAGGATTTAAGACAGTAACAAGTGAGAGCAATAACCAAAGAGACATATATTAAAACAGGGAGAAATCATTTTCTCTTATCAAATTGACAAAAATAAAACATAATGTTTCCATTATTGGAGCAGGGTCAGGGAAGAGACACCTACACACATTGCTGCTGTAAGAAAAAAAGGATAGGAACTTTCTAGAAAATGATTAAGCGGTATTTATCAGTTTCTCTAAAATGTGCATGCTCTTTGATTAATTACTCTTCTGAAGAGTTTTCCTTGGAAAATAATTGAAGATGTGCACTGAGATGTATTTGATAAGAATGTCCAATCACATGGGGAGGGAGAAGGGTAAGCTGGGACGAAGAGAGAGCGGCATGGACATATATACATTACCAAATGTCAAATAGATAGCTAGTGGGAAGCAGCCGCATAGCACAGGGAGATCAGCTCGGTGCTTTGTGTCCACCTAGAGGAGTGGGATAGGGAGGGTGGGGGGGAGATGGAAGAGGGAGGGGATATGGGGATATATGTATACGTATAGCCGATTCACTTTGTTGTACAGCAGAAGCTAACACACCATTGTAAAGCAATTATACTCCAATAAAGATGTTAAAAAAAAGAAAAGAATATCCAATCATACATTGTTGTAATTGTGAAAAGTTGGAAAGAACCAAAGTTGTTCTAAAATAGGAGACTGATTAAATAAATGATGCTACACCTATTGGGTGGAAAACTACACAGTCACGAAAATGTGTGTAAAACAGCGACAGGCTGCTTTAGCGGGTAAGCTTGGAAGTCACCAGCCTGTCCTAACGGTGAGCAAGAAGCTTGAGCAGACTGAAAAATCAACAACTCTGGGATCCAGAAGACAGGGGAGGACAGAGGGCAACACTGTGCCCCAAGATTAGAGAGACAGACAGGCAAACACGGAGATAGAGGCTTAAGGGGGAGGAAACTCAGGGGCATCACCTCCAGGAGCACAGCCAGGTTCCCGCAGTAAGTATCAGAGAAAAATCTCCTTGGCTTCCCCAGGGGGAGGGAAAAGGGAACCCTTTTGAAATACACCGGAGCATTCTGTTCTTAACAAGTCCTGGCTTTCGGAAAAAACTAGTTAACCAGAGCTTAACTGATCTGGGGAAGGGAAACACCCAACTCCATCCAGCCTGTTCCAGCCTCCTATCTCACCTAAGGGGGGAGAAAAAACCAAGAAACTCTTGTGAAGTTCACAGTCTAAGGCACAGGCTTACTAAGATACTGAGACATAATCGTAAGATGACAGAAGGCTTCCCCTCCTGCCACTCCTTCCCACTACATTGCTAAAGCCCTATTTACAGCAGTTCGTTTTACCCGGTACATCATATTTAGCTATTAAGGCATACCAAAGGGCAAAAAATATAATTTGAAAAGATCAGAACCAGACATGGAATTTAAAACAACTATGATTTTAAAACAAAAAACGGGTTAATTGCTAAGGACTCCAATGGATGAAGTAGACAGCATGTAGGAACACATGGGCAATGTCAACAGAGAGAGGAAAATCCTAAGGAAGAACCAGAAAGAAATGCTAGAGATTTTAAAAAGAAAAGAAAAGAAAAAAAAAAGCCCTGTAACAGAAATGAAGAGTGATGGGCATTTCGGTAGACTGGATATGGCTGAGGAAATCATCTCTGAGCCAGAGGGTATATAATAAAATCCTCAAAAACTGAAAAGCAAAGAGAACAAAGACTGAAAAAAAAAAACCAACCAAAACAGAATAGAACATTCAAGGACTGCAGGGCAACTGCAAAATGTGTAACATACATGTAAAGGGAATACCAGAGAAGAAAGAGAAAGGAACAGAGGACATATTAGAAACAATAATGACGGAGAATTTCCCCCAAATTATTGTCAGACACCAAACCACGTATCCAGGAAGTCTGAGAAAGAGGATAAATGCAAAAAAGAAAACTAGGCATATCATCTTCAGACCACAGAAAATCAAAGATAAAGAAAAAATACTGAAAGAAGACAAAGGAAAAAAAACACCTTACCTAACGCTTTACCTATAGAGGAACAAAGGTAAAAATTACATCCAACTTCCCCTCAGGAAACCATGCAAGCAAGAAAGAAGTAGAGTGAAGTACTTAAAGTCTTGAGAGAATAAAAAAACAATTAGAATTCCCTAGCATGAGAAATTATCCTTCAGAGGTGAAGGAGAAATAAAGACTTCCTCAGACAAGCAAAAATTGAGGAAATTTGTTACCAGTAGACCTGCCTTGTAAGAAATGTTAAAAGAAGTTCTTTAGAAGAAAATAAGTCAGAAACTCAGATCTAAGAAAGAAGAGAATCATACCAACAGAGGCAGGAAAAGCTTTTGACAAAATCCAAATTCTAACTATATGGCATTCTATGGACTTCCATGGTGGCGCAGTTGTTAAGAATCCACCTGTCAATGCAGGGGACACAAGTTCGAGCTCTTGTCTTGGAAGATCCCACATGCCGCAGAGCAACTAAGCCCATGCGCCACAACTACTGAGCCTGCGCTCTAGAGCCCGCGAGCCACAACTACTGAGCCTGTGTGCCACAACTACTGAAGCCCATGTGCCTAGAGACTGTGCTCCACAACAAGGGAAGACACCGCAATGAGAAGCCCACACACAGCAACAAAGAGTAGCCCCTGCTTGCTGCAACTAGAGAAAGCCCAGGCGCAGCAGCAAAGACCCAAAAAAAAAAAAAAAAAAAACTATATGGCATTCTAAAACAGGCAAAACAATGGAAACAACAAAAAGATCAGTGTTTGCTAGGGGTTGAGATGAATATGCAGAGCACAGAGGATGGATATCACCTCATACCTGTTAGAATGTTATCAGAAAATACGTGTTGGTGATGACGTGGAGAAAAGGAAATCTTTGTACACCTTTGGTAGGAATGTAAATGGGTACAGCCATTATAGAAAACAGTATGGAGGTTCATCAAAAAATTAAAAATAGGGGCTTCCCTGGTGGCGCAGTGGTTGAGAGTCCGCCTGCCGATGCAGGGGACGCAGGTTCGTGCCCCGGTCCGGGAAGATCCCACGTGCCGCAGAGCAGCTAGGCCCGTGAGCCATGGCCGCTGAGCCTGCGCGTCCAGAGCCTGTGCTCCGCAACGGGAGAGGCCACAACAGTGAGAGGCCCACGTACCGCAAAAAAAAAAATTAAAAATAGAACTGCCTTCCTATCCAGCAATCCCACTTCTGGGTATATATCCAAAAGAAATGGTATCAATCTCTCAAAAAGCCATCTGCCCTCCCATGTTCACTGCTGCATCATTTCTAATGGCCAAGATATGGAAACAATCCAAATGTCCATCAACAGATGAGTGGATAAAGAAAATGTGGTACACGTGTACAATGGAATATTATTCAGCCTTAAAAAAGAAGAAAATCTTGCCATTTGCAACAACTTGGATGGACCTAGAGAAAATCATGCTAAGTGAAATAAACCAAACACAGAAAGAGAAATACTGCATGATCTCACTTACATGGACTGAGCTATTTTTTTTTTAATTTTTAAAGAAACATCTTAATGTAGCATGACCACAATGTGTAAAAGAAACCAAAACAGTGATTTAAAAAAATCATTTAGGGTTTCCCTGGTGGCGCAGTGGTTGAGAATCTGCTTGCCAATGCAGGGGACACGGGTTCGAGCCCTGGTCTGGGAAGATCCCACATGCCGCGGAGCAACTAGGCCCGTGAGCCACAACTACTGAGCCTGCGCGTCTGGAGCTTGTGCTCCGCAACAAGAGAGGCCGCAACAGTGAGAGGCCCGTACACCGCGATGAAGAGTGGCCCCCGCTCGCCGCAACTAGAGAAAGCCCTCGCACAGAAACGAAGACCCAACACAGCCGTAAATAAATAAATAAATAAAAATCATTTAAATGACGTATCCACAGTAAGTGTTCTACCCAGGTGAGTAGGGGAAATTTCTCAGGGCACAGCTCAGCAACTGACCCCAATTAGCCAAAGTCCCCCAGGACCTGGTCAAGCAACACTTACAACAGTTGTAATTTTACTCATTACATGATCGTAATTGATTAATGCCTACCTTCCTCACTTATATAAAAATTAATAGCTAGCATTTGTAATGGGAGGCACCACGTTTCAAATGCTGTACTAAGCACTTTACATACGTTATTTTATGTAATCCTGATAAACAAACCTCAGAGGTAAGTACAATTGTCACCCCCATTTTACAGATGAAGAAACTGAGAACAGAGAGGATAAGTAAGTTGCTCACGATCGACCAGCTAGGACGTGGGAGAGCTGAGATTCAGCTAGGCAGACTGGCTCCAACATCTATGTTCTTGATATTCTCTGCCAAGGGGTCAGCAGATTGCAGCCCACAGAGCAAATCCAGCCCTCACCTGTTGTGTTTTTTTTTTTTTTTTGGCTGTGTTGGATCTTCGTTGCTGCACGTGGGCTTTATCTAGTTGCAGCGAGCAGGGGCTACTCTTCGTTGCGGTGCGTAGGCTTCTCATTGTGGTGGCTTCTCTTGTTGCACAGCATGGGCTCTAGGCACTCGGGCTTCAGTAGTTGTGGCACACGGGCTCAGTAGTTGTGGTGCACTTGCTCTAGAGTGCAGACTCAGTAGTTGTGGCACACGGGCTCATTAGTTGTGGCTCGTGGGCTCTAGAGCATAGGCTCAGTAGTTGTGGCGCACGGGCTTAGTTGCTCCGTGGCATGTGGGATCTTCCCGGACCAGGGCTCGAACCCGTGTCCCCTGCATTGGCAGGCAGATTCTCAACCACTGCGCCACCAGGGAAATCCCATCACCTGTTTTGTTTTTTTTTAAATAAAGTTTTATTGAAACACAGCCACAACCATTTGTGTACTTACTGTGTGGCTGCTTTCACACTGAAACAGCCAAGTTCAGTAGCTAGGACAGAGACGTCTGTGAGGCCCTCTTCATTCCGCACTGCTGCCGTGCCCTTCAAGTCATAGTGACGTGGTTATAACTTGATTTTGCTCTTGCCCCCCCCAAAACCAAAAACATGTACTATCTGGCCTTTTATCAAAAACATTCGCCGGCCCCTGTTACACTGTCACTTGATCGTAGACTCCATGAGGGTAGGGACCAGAGCCCGTTGGATTCACCATTGTGCCCCCAAGTTCCAGGACAGTCCATCATGCCTCTCACATCACACACGCTCGAGACAATATTTGTTAGAAGAACCAACCAATGTGTGAACGAGTCCTAGTTAATACCTCAACATGTGCTAGGTACTGATGCTTACCTAGTAGCCAGACCTGAAGCTAAGAAATGTCCCTGTCCTCACAACAACCCCACACTACCCATACCCTGTTTTAGAGTTGAGAAGACCCAAGCTGCCCCATATTGCCTCCCTCTTGACACGATGGACCTGGAATTCAGACCTAAGCTGTGATATGGGAAAGCCACGCTCGTGTAAGCTCCTACCACGGGGCTTGGCAGACAGCAGGTCCTTTAAAGATGATGGTTTAGTCACCACCTAACAGTCACTGGGCCTAAGTTCTGGGTACGAGCAGTAAGCATCCCTGGGCTTCCCAGGGCCAGCAGGGAGGCCTTGGAGGGATGCAGGATGAGTAACAGAGGAGACAGTTCACCATAAAAGCAAATGTGACAGCAAAGGTCTTTGAAATATGAACGGGTGTCTCATTATCCTCCTAGGTTATCCAGTCCCCTCTTGGTTTTGTTTTCCAGACTCCAGAACTAAGCTCCTCCCTTCCCAAGGGAAATGGAAAGAGTTTGGGAAAACACGGGATGTTCTCAAATGTAAAAGCAAGTTGCACCCTCAGCCATCCCTGCCCGCCCTCAGCCTTTGATTGATTCCTTCTCCTGGCTTCCTGTGCCCTGGAGACAGACCCCGGCCTCAGCCACCTGAGACCCTGCCTGGTCCAGCTCCCCCCGGCCCAGGACACCCACATCGGCACATCCTCCGGCACATCGCACCCTCCAGCCAAATGGGGTCCTCTCAACCCCCGTGTCGGCCTTTGCACAGGCCGTGACCTGCCTTCTCCTCTGACCCTCAGGCTGGGACAAGCCCCCTGCCCTGTGGTCACCCCTGAGCGGCCCTTTTGCCCTCGTGGTGACTGATGCCACCTGCCTGGCCGCCCTGCTCTGCTGCACCCCCAGTCCCAGGCCCCAGGCCAGTGGATCCGCACAGCCCACCAAGGCCGGGATGGTCCTCCCTCTGTTCTTTTTTTTTTGCGGTACGCGGGCCTCTCACTGTTGTGGCCTCCCCCGTCGCGGAGCACAGGCTCCGGACGCGCAGGCTCAGCAGCCACGGCTCACAGGGCCCAGCCGCTCCGCGGCATGTGGGATCTTCCCAGACCGGGGCACGAACCCGTGTCCCCTGCATCGGCAGGCGGACTCTCAACTACTGCGCCACCAGGGAAGCCCCCTCCCTCTGTTCTCGCGTTGACTCTTGACAGCGTTCGAGAGAGGAGAAGAGTGTCGTGTCCAGGGTAGAGATGAAGACACAGGGACCCAGAGGGTGAAACGACACCTCCGAGATCACGCGCCGTGTGAGGTGAGACCCAGGCCTGACCTCAGATCCGGGGCTGCTGTGTCACAGCTTGCGGCCACCTCAGCTTGCTTCTGTTCCTTTGCCTTCTTCTGTCTTTGTCTTTCATTCCTACCTAATCTGTAGGTATTAGACTGAAGGAAAAGATAATATAATGTAATGTAATATAACATAACATAATATAACATAACAATATATAGTATACAGTTGACCCCTGAATAACCCGGGACTTTGGGGCGCTGGCCCTCCATATCCGAGGTTCTGCGTTTGTGGCTTCAACCAACCACAGACTGTGCCGTACTACAGTACTCACTGTTGAAAGAAAACTGTGTATAAGTGGACCCATGCAGTTCACACCTGTGTTGTTCAAGGGTCAACAGTATATTGTATTAATAATACTATATTATGTTTAATATAGTTTATATAATACACACTAATACTTAACCATTTTTGAGCACTTACCCTGTATCGGGTTCTTGACAGAAATGACCTCTCTTAGACTTTACCATTGCCCTAAAAGAAGCATTCTCAACAGGGTAACATCACTTCCAACTGGGGGAAAATCTTAGCTGCTACAACGCTTTGTGATCCTCCACAAAGTACAAAAACAGATGCACTGTGTCTGTGGCATTAAAGTTTCATGGAGAGGGAGGCAACTGATGCAGGGGAGTCTAAAAAAGTTGCTCAAAGAGGCAACTTCTTTAAAAGGTCGAGTCACACTGCCCTAAAACGTAAGTGTTCTCATTCAGCCCATGGTGCCAGCTCAGAGAGGTGAGTTAACTTGCCCAAAGTCACACAGCTCGTGATTTGTACAGCAAGAATTCAAGCCCATGTCTAATACCAGAAGCCATGTCCTAAATGACTTCTGAAAGCCGTCTCTGGACACTAAGTTAGAGGTAGCAGCAGGAAGGTCCTGCGAATCCCGCCACTCAAAGTGTGGTCCTCAAACCGGCCACTGCAGCATCACCTGGGAGCTTGTTAGAAATGTAGAAACGCAGAGCCTCAGGCCCTGGCCCAGACCTGCGGGCTAAGAATTCACGACACACCCAGATGACAGTCTGCAGGTTCATAAGCTAAGGGAGCTGGGGTTCCCACGCCCCAAGTGAGCGACCCTCATCCACCTTGAACAGCAGAGAGACAAAGACACCTACACTTGTTCCCGCATCCTAGGTCCCCAGTCCCAATCGGAAACTGCCTTGTCAAACTAATTATACTTAAGCGTGTTCTGTGACTTGCTGTATTCCCCGGAAAAGAAAGAGAAATGAAGTTCTCTTTCGGGTTTGCAGGGTAGATAATGTCAAATATTTACAGAGCAAACATCATTCTAGAGGAGTGCCATTCCCTTCCCACTGATTAGGGGGCTGTCAATCACGCCTCGACGAGAGGACCCAGCAGCTCTTCTCAGGAGAATCCACCTGTCAACTTGGTTGAACTCTGTGTGCCTGCTGAGCTGGGGTGGGGGCACGGGGAGAGGGTTCTGAAGGTGGGTCGTGGAAGCGGGGTTGCTCCAGGGCTGCAGAAGAATGGGATGGCTTGAGGCTGGCCGTCCAGTGAAGCTGATGGCATGGGGGAGAGAGGCCTCTGATGCAGAGGAGACTGGAGCTCTCGCAAACCAGGGGTTTTCGAACCCAAGCGTGCATCTGACCACCTGCAGAGCTTGACAAAACACTGGCCTGCCCCAGGCTCAGAAGTTTGGGGATGGGGGCCTGAGAATAAGCATGTCCTCCCAGCTCCCAGGTGAGGCCACTGTCCTGAGGACCATTCTGACCCCCTGCCAACCACTTTATCACACCTCCTCATTTAATCTTCACAACCACCCCATGTGACTGGGATCGTCTTCCCCATTTTACAGATGAGAAATCTGCACCTCAGGGTGGGGGACAGGGCTGCGCGCAGTCACGACACTCACAGGTTGCTGCATCGGCGTTGAAACCTGTGTCCGACTGTGTCGTCCAAGCACTTAACCACGATGATCACCGCCCGGGTCCTACGCAGGGCCTCCTAAGACCCAGGTTCAAATGCAAGGGGCCCTTAGGGGCCCCCTTCAGCACCTGGAAGATCCTAGAGCCTGTGACAACTTTCGGAGGCATAAAGATAGTTCGAGGTTTGATATCTGCCTTCGAGGAGCTTTTCTCCAGATAGATAGACCATTTCAATAAAATAATTTATGATCACGTTTTAAGTCCTAAGACCAAGGTATGCAGAGTACGCTGAGCAGAGAGGAGGGGCGGTTATAAGCTTTCTGGAAACCCCTCAGCTTTCCTCCATCATTTTGTTTTTTGGAAATATAGTTGATTTACAATGTTGTGTTAGTTTCTGCTGTATGGCAAAGTGATTCAGATATACATATTCTTTTTCGTATTCTTTTCCATTGTGGTTAATTATACGATATTGAATATAGTTCCCTGTGCTATACAGTAGGACCTTGCTCTTTACCTGTTTTATATATAGTGTTGTGTGTCTGCTAATCCCAAACTCCACATTCCTCCCCCGCCCCCTTTGGTAACCATAGCTTGTTTTCTATGTCTGTGAGTCTGGTTTCCTCCATCATTACCGCCACTTCCGTCTCTCATTCTGACTCATGACTGGTTGCCTCACTCCCCCCTCACCACCTTGGAGTCTTTCATGACAAAGCAGCCTGTGTAATCCCTTCAAAACAAAGAATCAGATCACAGAGACCTCTGCTCAAAACCATCCTGTGGAGACTTCCCTGGCGGACCAGTGGTTAGGGCTCCACACTTCCACTGCAGGGGGCACAGGTTCAATCCCTGCTTGGGGAACTAAGATCCCACATGCCCTGGGGTGCGGCCAAAAAAAAAAAAAGAACAAAATCCACCCCAGTTAGTTAAAAGAGAAAAAAATAAAAAGGAGGGAAACAAACAAAACAAAACAAAACCCTCCTGTGGCCCCCATCTCACTCAGAGGAAAACCCTAAGACCTTACCATGGGCTGCCTGAGCCATCCCTCAGCTGCTACCTCATCTCCCACCACACCCCTCCTCCCCTGTCTAACCATTCGGGATCCCTGCCCTTCCTCCCTCATGCCCAAGTCACCCCACCACAGGACCTTTGCACTGACTGTTCCCTCTGCCCAGAACACTCTTTTCCAGGGCATGGCTCATTCGTACATATGATTTACATCTCTGCTTAAGTGATAACTTGTCAGTGATGCTTTCCCTCTCTATCCCCTTAACCCACTTTACATGTTTCTTCACAGGACACATTGCCACCTGATGTGATATAATAGAGGTATCTGTTTATATCAATGACAATTCTTCCCTTAACCCCAGAAAACACTGGGTAATGTCCAGAGATATTTTTGATTGTCAGGGCTGGGAAGTGTTGTTACTGGCATCTGATGGGTGGAGGTCAGGGAGGCTGCTAAACTTCCCGCAGTGCACAGGACAGCCCCCAGCAGAGGACGACCCAGCCTCACGTGTCAGAAGTGCTGAGGTTGAGAACCATGGTTTACAGGCTGATTGTCTCCATGCAGTAAGGGACAGTGCCTGCCACACAGTAGATGCTCAGAAAGTATTTGTTGGATGGACGGGTGGTTGGATGGATGAACAAACCAGTTCAGTCTAAGAGCTCAGAGAAGACATTACTCATCTCTACCCTCCTTACCTCCAGCTTCATCCATTGTTCAGTTCTCAGCTTATATGAGCCTTCCTTGATTCACCTACACACACACACACACACACACACACACACACACACACACGGTGAGCTTCTACTGGAGGACCTTCTGAGAACACGTCTACTGTCCCCAGTAGCACTGATCCAGAAGCTGATAATTTTTGTTTGGATGTCTGCTCCACACTGTCTCCTCCACTCAACTGTAAATTCCACAAGAAGAGGGTGGTGTGTGCCCGTTCACCAATTAATCCCCGTAGGGCCTAGCAGAGTAACCACTCCCTACATTTGTTGAATAAATGAAAATAATTCAAGGAAAAGAGCTTTGAAATACAGCAATAAATATACCTGTTGAGCAAATGGATTTGTGGAAGGATTATTTATTGAAATATTAATTCGTCTTGTTCAGCCTGAGATATAGAAATAGGGGAAGATATTTCCATCGCCCCCATGCTCTGAAAGCAGCCTGGACCTCTGTGTTTCTTTTCCCGGGGGGAACGAGTAGGCCTTTGTTTCCAAATAGAAGATGCTACAAGGATTTGGATGGTCCCAGGAAAGAGGAGCTCCAAGGGAGATGCGTGAGGGGTTGGGGGGGAAGGAGACGAGGCCTCAGTGGTCCAGCCCTAAGGACCAAGCACTGGAGGGCAGGTGGAGGAGATGCAGTGATGCAACATTTCCCCATCACTCCCAGAGGGGCTGATCATCTAGTCAGGGTGCCAGCGTGGAAACCTGGGGCTCCCTACAGCAGGAGGAAAGGCATCATGTCTTGGTGACTTTAGGAAAGGACCCCTGTGCTCAATCTCGGGATGGTGAGCCAGTTGGATTTGAAGGAGTAAAGCTACCTTGAGAATATCTCACTTTTAATCACAATGCAATCAAGACGAGAGACCCATTTCCCCAGTTTTGTAGAGCTTGGAAGCTTTGTTTAACTCTAAGCGCGGAAGGAATTCCCCTTAAATAGGACAGAATAGAAGTATCCCAACCTCTAGGGAAACAACACCCAACAGATATATCATGCAAGCCGTATATGCTTAACGTTACATTTTCTAGTAGTCACATTCTAAAAAAATAAAAGAAACAGGTGGAATTAAATTTAATAATATATTTCATTTAACACAGTATATCCAAAATATTATTTTAACATAAAATCAATAGAAAAGCTTATTGATAAATATATTTTTTATTCTAAGTCTTCAAATTCTGGTGTATATTTTGTACTCACAGCACATCTCAGGTGGGACCAGTCACATCTCAAGTGCCCAAGGGCCACATGTGCCTGGTGACAACTGTATTAGATGCCTCAGTGTTACTGGATGGGAACTTCTAATATATAGGGGTCTTTTTTATAGTGTAGCATCTGTTTTTCTCTTTCTTCTAATAATACTGCCCACGTTCCTTTTTAGGAAACAACTCTCTATGTTAGTTATTTAATTGCTGGTTGTTTGGTTGGATTGTGTCCCCACCAAAAAAAAAATATGAGGGCTTCCCTGGTGGCGCAGTGGTTGAGAGTCCGCCTGATGATGCAGGCGACATGGGTTCATGCCCCGGTCTGGGAAGATCCCACATGCCGCGGAGCGGCTGGGCCCGTGAGCCATGGCCGCTGAACCTGCGCGTCCGGAGCCTGTGCTCCGCAATGGGAGAGGCCACAACAGTGAGAGGCCCGCGTACCGCAAAAAAAAAAAAAAGGAAGTTCTAACCCCCAGTCCTTGTAAATGTGATCTTACTTGGAAATAGTGTCTCTCCGATGTAATCAAGTTAAGATGAGGTCATTAAGTGGACCCTAATGCAATATGACTGGTACCCTCATATAAAAGGGGAATTTGGACACAGAGACAGACAAGCACAAAGGGAAGATTATGTGAAGAGACACAGAAAGAAGATGGTCATCCATAAGCCAAGGGAGGCCTGAGGCGACCAGAAGCCAGGAGGAGGGGAAGAACAGGTGCTTCCCTAGGGCTTCCAGGGGGAGTGTGGACCTGCTGACATTTTGATTTTGGACTTCTGGTCTCCAGCCCCATGAGAAAATTAATTTCTATGGTTCTAAATGACCCAGTTCATGGTACTTTGCGATGGCTGCCCTAGCAAACTAATACACCACATAACAAATTGTCCCCAAATTTAGCAACTGAAAACCACAGGCATGTATGACCTCACAGTTTCTGTGAGCCAGGAATCCAGGTGTGGCTTAGCTGGGTCCCTCTGGTTTAGGATCTCTCACAGGCTACGATCAAGGTACCAGCCAGGGCTGTGGTCTTATCTCAAGGTTCAACTGGGGCAGGATCCACTTCCAGGTAAAATCAGTGGCTGTGGGCAGGATTAGTTCCTCGTGGGCTGTGGGACTGAAGACCTCAGTTCTTCACTGGCTGTTGGCCAGAGGCCTCAGTCAGTTCACTGCCATGTGGGATTCTCTTTATGTGGCCCACACATGGCAGCTGCTTCATCACAGTAAGCAAGACCGTGCAGTGAGACAGAAGTCAGACTCTTTTGTAATCTAATCATCAATGTGATATCCCCTCATTTTTGCTTCATTCTATCCATTAGAAGCAAGCCATTAGATCCAGCCAAATTCAAGGGGAGGGGGTCACACAAGGGCATGAATACCAGGAGGTGGGGATCAGTGGGGCTGTCTCAGAGGCGGCCTACCACGCTCTCCCAGACTGTGCCGAGGCGTGGGCAGGTGTGCAGGCCTATCACTTTCTTTCTCCTCCAGGAGAGACTCAATTCACCCCTAGTCCCTGGAACCCCAGAGCTGCCCTGTGTCCTGCCCTCCCCAAGCCCAGTCCTTCAGCAGGTAGTTTGTCGGCTACCCTGTACCATTTCAAAACTGAAGAGTCGAGTTTGTTTCTTGCATCCATCAAATTCTAATGGATAAAGAGGAGAACGAATTTTCCTAATGTAGAAAAATAATGAATTCTAAACCTTGAACCCAACTATTGTAAAGCACATGCCCACCTGCTCAAATGGATGGATGGACGGATGGATGAATGGATGGATTGATTTGAATCTCTATGTGACTTGCCCACCAATCCTAATCACTTTCATCTGCCCAACAACTTTTAAGAACAAGGTCATGATAACATCAAGTTTCCTATTTCAGTTACATTTCTTGGCTTTTATCTACTTGAAGCAGAGTGGCAACAGTGGATGTGTGTGTGTGAGTGTGTGTGTGTGTGTGAGTATGTGTGTGTACATCCTAGTTTGTTCACATTTATTGGCTTTCTTAGGTATTCTGAAATTAACCAGGCCTGCTAAGGGACATTAGTAAATATTTGGTCATAAAATGTCTTCAGAGAACCATTTTCTGAGTTAACCACACCCGATAAAATCCTCTTGCATCACTGAAAGCCTTGTCTGGCTGTCAGGCAATGAGATCATTTTATTAAAAAGACTCATGATGTAGTGAACAAAAGCTTGGGAAATAAACTCTAATCCCCAAAGGAAGACTCAGTACAACTCTACTCACACTAAAATATTCAATTAATGGCTTATATTGAATCCTATGTCTATAATTTACTGCCCTAACTACACAGGAGTTTTTTTTAATACAAACCAATTTCAATATATTTTACTATTTTCCTTGCCTCTGTTAAAGCAGAAATAACAAATTTTGCTGAAAGATTTGGAGACAAATGCAATAGACATTTCCAGGGATGCATCTTACAATCACCTGGTTTTCATCAGACGCTGAGTACCTAGGATTGTGTTGGATGCCCTGGGCACCCAAATGGGTACTCTCTTTTTTCACTGGCTTCCCAGGGAGTTCTGATATACACCAAAGACAATAGCTCTTAGGAAAACAACGGTGTGTTTATTCAATAAATATTTTAGGGCACCTACTGTGTGCAAGAATCATTCTAGATGCTGGGGACACAAGAGTCAACAAACTAGACAACAAAGTCCCTTTCTTTAAAGAGCTGTCATTTTAGAAGAGAGAGAGAAAGTAAATAGACATGTGAATATATACACTACAGAAACTGCTCAGGAGCCAGAAAAGTCCTCATTAAGTAAGAAGGTGCTTCTTTGGGAAAGACCTAAAGAAAGTGAAAGGAGGGAGCCATTCACAGACATGGAGGAAGAGTCATCGTGAGGGTTTTGGAGCAGAGTAATTGATAGTCCAGCTTATCATTTTAAAGGATCCTTCTGGCTATTGTATATAGAACTGACTCTAGGAGTGTGAGGGATAAAGAAAATTTAGGTGGATGGCAATTGCATCATGATGCAAAAAAATTCACGATGGTACTCGAATCCGGCGAGAGGTGATGGTGGTGGACCAGGATGGTAACTGAGGATATGAGAAGACATGATTGGATTTGGGATACAGTTTAAAGTTAGAACAATGGGGATTTTCTCTTCCATTAGATTTGGGATGTGACATGAAGACAGGTTTTGAGGATATCTTCAACGTTTTAGCCTTAGTAACAAGGATCATGACATTGCCATTTTCTGAATAGAGAAGACAGAGGGAACATTGTGTTTGCAGGATGAAGATTACGAGTTCAGTTTTTCACGTGTCATGTTTGAGATGCTGTATTGATTATCTATTGCCACATAATACATTGTCCCAAAAGTTATCATCTTAAAACAACAAATATTTATTATCTCACAGTTTCTGTGAGTCAGGAATTTGGGAGTAGCTTAGCTGGTGGTTCTGGCTCAGGATCTGTCATGAGGCGGGGGTCAAATTATCAGCCCGGGCTGCACTCATCTGAAGGCTTGACTAGGGCTGGAGGAGCTGATTTCAAGATGGTACACTCAGCATGGCTGTTGGCAGGAGGCTTCAGTTTCTTATTGACTGTTGGTGGGAAGCTGCACTTCCTCACCACAGGGGTCTCTCCATAGGACTTGTTGAGTGTTTTCCCATGATGGCAGCTGGCTGCCCCCAGAATAAGTGATTCAAGAGAGCAAGGCAGAAGTCACCTTTTAAAAGATGCCTTTTATGACTTAGCCTCAGAAATCATACGC
This sequence comes from Delphinus delphis, assembly GCF_949987515.2. Taxonomy (NCBI): domain Eukaryota; kingdom Metazoa; phylum Chordata; class Mammalia; order Artiodactyla; family Delphinidae; genus Delphinus; species Delphinus delphis. The sequence continues at coordinate 8,444,187 of NC_082697.1, read as the reverse complement.
TGTCATTCCCATAATATTATGTTAGAAGAAAGTCATCAATTCAACTCACACTCAAGGAGAGAGAACTTAAGCTTCACTCCTTAAGGACGTTGTATGAAAGAATTCATGAATATTTTTTTCAAACCATCACAAATGCCTGTTAGACATTCAAGTGGAGATATTGTACATGCAGCTGGTTATACAAATCTGAAGCTCAGTGGAGAGGTCTGGAATAGAGATACAGCCTGGGAGTTGATAAATGTTCGTTATCATTATTATTATATCCTTATACCATAGCAGTTATGAGCACAAGCTTTGGTGTTAGATTTGAGTTCAAATTCCAAATCATGCATTCACTAGGTATTTGACCTTGATGGCCGTATGCAAACCTGTTGCAGTCACACTCTTTCTTTTTTTTTTTTTTTTTTGCGGTACGCGGGTCTCTCACTGTTGTGGCCTCTCCCGTTGCGGAGCACAGGCTCAGGACTGGCAGGCTCAGCGGCCATGGCTCACGGGCCCAGCCGCTCCGCGGCACGTGGGATCTTCCCGGACCGGGGCACGAACCCGCATCCCCTGCATCAGCAGGCGGACTCTCAACCACAGAGCCACCAGGGAAGCCCCCACCCTCTTCTTCTTTATAAAATCCCTAGCTAGTCTTATCCCCAGGGAGCCTTGGTCCACCCAAAAACCCAAAAGTGAGGTAAGCTGGTTTCCCAAAGAAAATACCAATTGCAGCACCAGGATAAAGAGGAAGGAAGCTAGACAAAACCAACAGACACCCATATAGACATTTTAAGTAGAGCAATGCCAACGGATCCCTTTAAAAGATATTTGCACATTGGGATGTGAACCCTTCTCTGTTTGTCCAAAGAAATTGGTCAAGAGTGTCCTTGATACCTATGAAATAATTGATCTGAGTGGACTTTTATAGTTTTAAACAAAGGAGAGACAGAGTTTTAGGGAGGCAGGGAGGAGAAATAGGCATCACACTCAGCAACGTGACCCCGAGAGAGGGAGGGACTACCCCACATTCCCTAAATCCCCACAGGAAGCAGCAGACATCTGTGGGAAAGCTTCAGAAGAGCACAAGCTTAGAGAAGGAGGATGTCAAGGTGTTTTTACCCAGATATCAAAGGCAGGAGTTCTCCAGCTGCCACCCAAGCCACCATTGTCATATTGATCATAATTTTCAAACTGCCTCCACCACCACACCCAGCAGAGTTTAGGAAAATTCACGACGGTACTCGAATCCAATGGGTGGGAAACGGGAAGAAAAGTCATGACTCCGAGAAAACAAAGAAGCTAGTGAGATGCGAGAGGGATGAGTCCCAGTTTTAGAAAAGTTTAAGATCACTAAATTTGTAGACACAAAGCTATTCTTTGATTCATTTGAATATAATGGTTGATTCATTTTTTTGTAATGATTTTATGAATGGGTACTTTTTAATGACGTTTCAGGTTTATAAAAATGTGCTGGAGAGTAATAGAGCAAACACCTCTGTTCCCACCCAGTTAAAGAAAAAGAACAAAAATTTATATAGTTAACAAACCATGTACATTGATTGGAGTCTTTAAAGTATGTCTGTGATAAACATACAAAAAGGAAAACAAGTTATTAAAAAATAAACAGTAGACAGAGCAACAGAAGAAAATTTAAGAGTAAAATTACAGTGGCTGTGTCTTACATGCTCATTATGGACTGCGTCTTTAAGTAGCTGTTTTTCTTTAATGAATAAATAATTACATCCATTTTTTTTTTACAATAGACCCCTGTGAACCTCTCACCTCTCTGATCATATTTCCCTCCTTCTCCCCTAAGATAACCACGATCCTGAATTTGATGTTTGCCTTCCCATGCATATCTTTATATCTTTTACATTTTTATCCCTGTATGATAGACAATATTCTGCATGTTTTTTAAACTTCATACCAATGGTATCATTCTGCATTTATCCTGCAACTTGCTTTTCTCACTCCACGTTAGTGTTTGAAATGTACCCATGCTGGTTAGGGTAGCTTCAGCTCCTTCCTTTCTGCGGTAACATGGCTTCCCATTCTAGAAGCAGAACACAATTGATTTATTCGGTCTCCAAATGTTGAACCTTGCGTCTGTTTCCAATGTGTGGCAAAACAGACATCTTTGCAGTTGACGACTTGTCCACACATGTGTTTTTCTAGGTATCTGCCTAGGAGTGAAATCGTTCAGTCTTGGAGTGTGCCCATGAAAATCCCCTTTGCTCCCATCCCTACCAATTCTTGCTAAAAAAAAATTTTAATTTTTGCCAGAGTTTTTTTTCAGACTGGAACAAAAATCTCATCAAATTGCTTAACAGAAAGTCTTTATCTCCACAGGCTCGCCAGCCTCATCCACTCTCTCACCCAACCGGTGATGCTATTCCTTTCCTGACACCACTGACACATGGCTCTTTCTAGAAAACCCCAGTACCCATAATTCTTCTCAGTCTTCTTCCTCCTCCTTGATTTTTCTGCATTGTTCGACCTTGTTGGCCTGCGGTCCAGTCGGGAAAAAAACCTCAGCAATTGAAGACATGTTTCCTCAAATGTGGGATCCTGCATTTGAGACCAGCATCGTCCAAGAGAAACATGTGAGCCACACACGTACTTTAAAATTTCTAGTAGCCCCATTTCAAACAACAAGAAGAACCAGGTGAAATGAGTTTTAATAATACAGTCATTAGAGTATTATAATTTAATAATATAATATATATAACTATATTATTAAAACAATAATATAAAAAATGATACAATATTGTCATTTCAGCCTGTAATAAATATATAAATTATCAAATGTGTTTTTCAGATTTTTTAAACATAAACCTTTAAAATCTGGTGTGTATTTTATACTTATAGCACATCTCAGTTCAGATGAGCCACATTTCATATGCTCGATGGCCACACGTGGCTGGTGACTTACATGGAGACCAGAGCCATCCAGACTCTGTTTTTCAAAGTGTGGTCCTGTAAAACGAGTTAGAAATCCAGAATCTCAGGCCACAGCCTGGAGCTGCTGAATTTCAATCTGCCTTTTCACAAGATCTCAGGTGAATTTTGTGCAAATCAGAGTCTGAAAAGCGGCTCTGGAATTCCACAAGGACCTCAAGATCCAGGACCCCCATGGCATTCTTGTTTCACTCTGTCATTCACTCATCAAATATTTGTTTTGTCAGACTCTGTGCCAACCCCAGGCTGGGTCACGAGGATAAATTGGAGAATAGTCCTTCCGTAGTTCATGCCCTCATGGAGATTACTCTCTGTTGAAAATGAAAGAAAAACCCAACTCAAACTGGTCCAAGCACAAATGCAAATGACCGGTTATGATTGCGAGCGTGGGATCTGGAATTAGCTGGTTGTTCTTGGGCGAGTTTCCTCATCTCTCTGCTCCTCCTACGCTCTGAACATGAGAAAAGCGCTATGCTGGGCACAGTTGGTTATCAGCCCAGAATCCATCGCCCTTTCTTCTTCACCAGCCGAACTCTGACTTTGTTGCAGGGTTCATTCCTCTCCTACGTGGCCCGGGTGACCCGGGGAAAACTGAGATTACCCCCAGCTGTTCAGGGCATGGCATTCCCCCTGGCCATTGTTCCCATTATGTCACATGCTTGTCCCCGAACAAGTGACTGTGGCCAGAGAGATACAAGGTTCCAATCGCCAAGCCCTGAGTCCCAGGCCCCTTCCTGGATTCAGGGGTAGAGTGAATTCCATCCAAAGCTCATGGAGAGAGCACCTACTGGGTGCCAGGCCCTACGTTCCACGTACATTCATCACCCGATAAAATAGTTTTATCTTCAACTAACAGAAAAGGAAACTGAGGCCAGGAGAAAGGAAATGACTCCCTTAAAATCACACCTGCAGGGAACAGCCGGCCAGGACAGCACCTGAGAAGGTGCCCCGAGCCAGTGACCACGCCAGAATAGGTTGTGATTTCACTCTCTCCCCTCCCCTCCCCCTCCCCTCCTGCGGTCCTGGTTCCACATGAAGGGGACACCACAGGCGGATGGGGTGAGGCCAAACCCTGGGAGCTTCTGTTTTTCACGCAGTTTCCTCACCTGTAGACCCAACAGCTGCCCAGTCTCATGGAAAAGTAGAGCATCAGTGTCTCTTTAGGGAACCAGTGGTCCACGTCATTGTCAAAGCATCAACACCTGCTGTATCAAGTTCAATCTAGAAAACTCTACAGGCTCGTGGTGAAGCCCTTGGGCCCTCGGCCTAATTGACAGGTTCAGATCCCAGCTCTGCCAAACGATGTGATCTCAGGAGCGTTCTCTGTTCCTTGGTTTCTCATCTGTCAAATGGGTTGTCAAATCACAGCACCTTCTTCGTGGGGCTGGTAGGATTCATTGGAGCACAGGCAGCGTGGCAGACACAGTGAAGTGGGTTATTATGGCTATGGTTCCTCTTCAGACCATCCCACTGAAGGGTGAGACTTAACTTGAGCTCTTTGAGCCTCTACACTAAAGGGTCTGCAGGACGGAGGAGCAGCTTTGATCGTCAAGGCTGATGTCCTCCAGAGCATCTTCCCCTCTACAACTGCTAAACTGGAAACGCTCTTGGAATAATAATAATAATAATACAAATTGTTGCCAATAACTGAGAACTTGACATGTTCCAGACATTGCTAATAGCACCTTCCATACAGTTTCATGGGCCCATCACTGCAGCTTTAACAGGAGGTGACATTATGGTGCCCACTCAAAAAGAAGGCAACGGACCTCATTGAGGTCACATGATTTAATAGCATCATTAGAGGCAAGTGGCCGACCCAGGACCTCAGTTCTCCCTGACCCCAAACGCCATGTTTTTCATTGTCAGCTGGATAGCAATGCTCCATAAAATGGTCAGATGCTCAGCTCTCAGACTGGAAAGAATTGAGAAGACTGAGAAGATTCAACTTTGGCAAGAGTATGGAAAGTGTGGTATTGTCAGACCCTGCTGGTGCGCATGTAAATCTGTGCCTCTATGTTGGAAGTGAATTCAGCAACAAAAATTCAAATGGGATATGCACATACGCAATAACCCGGCAACTCCACCTCTTGGTACCTGCCCAAGAGAAACACCTAGTGGACAAAGTGAAGCTGTTTACAGCAGCATGGTGCAAGCTGGCAACAACCTCCAGATCCCTTCGTGGAAGAAGGGCTCACGTGTTATGAATGCAACCACCGGCCAGCTTCAACGAGGCTGGATGTAAACACGGAATAAGTCTAGGGTACTGACATGAACAATCTCCTCTACGTAATGTTAAAAGTGAAAAATAAGCAAATTACAGAGACAATAGAGGAGAACGAGGCTATCTGCATTTTTAAAAACCTTACTCGTCTATGTAATGCATGGGAAAGCATCATGAAAGATACACGTCCAACTGCTGGCAGGGATTATCTCTGAGGAGAGGAGTGGATGGGGGAGAGCAGAGAATTCAAAAGTGGCTAGGTCTTTCTGCATTATTTGAATAGTTTACAAGACTATGCATGTTTTCTTGGGAAATTTTTGCAGAGCACTGGGATTAGATAAGGCTCAGTAAAAAGGAAGCCCACCATGCAGTGATTCATAATCTTCCTGACAGCTCATCTCGCTGGAAAAAAAAAAAATGCACATTTTGCACATCTGTACAAAACCTCATTCAGGGGTTTCGCTGAAAAAAATGTCCATGAGACCTAGTGACCCCTGGTTTAACGGACCTGCGATGGAGGGAAAGATTATGGTGGATGAACGTGCCACAAGGCCTTTGCTGCCCCTCCCTGGAGAGGTGGGATCTGATTCTACCCCGCCTGGAATCTGAGCGGCCTCAGTGATTTGCTTGACCAGTAGGATGCACCAGAAGCGGTGCCTTGGAACCTCCGAGGCTACTCATAAGAAGCTCTGCCCTTGGGACACTCGCTCTGGGGGAGTCCAGCCTCCGTGTAAGGACTCTGACTCCCTGAGATCATGCTGCAGAGGCCACGTGGAACAGACAATGCCAGCAGGGCCCAGCCTTGCAGCCATCTTTGCCAGGACACCAGACACAGATGGAAGCCACTTTCACTTCCAGACCAGCCCATCCACCAGCCTTCAAGGGATCACATTCAACACCATGAGGAACAGGAAAACTGCCCAGGTGAGCCCTGCCCACATTCCTGAGCCACAAAATCAGGAGACATAATATACTGTTTGTGGCTTTAAGCCACTAAGTTTTGGGGTATTTGTTACTTGGCAATAACAGGAAGGGGATGCATTCCTATGATCTGGAATGAAAGTGGGGACCCCAGCTATCCAGGGACCCTGGGAGGGGTCTTCCCTTCAGACCTGATATCTTAAAGTGTGTCCTGACCTTCCACTGAAATAATTTCCTCCCTTCCCTCTTTCCTGCCTTCCCTCCTGTTTCCTTTCCCAATCATTAACTGAGCACTTACTAAATAAGTACAAAGCATGGGACAGACTCTGGGGAAACAAAGATCGGTTAGATTGGGTCCCTATTCTCAAGGGACCATTTCAGTGTGAAATAGATAGACATGCAAATAGTGACAATAAATTTCAAAATCATAACTACAATGCTACTACTTAGCATTAATTGGCTTTAGACGGATGAACCCGTTTAATCCTCTAAGATGGGTCTGGGTCCCATTATTATTTCCATCCATCAGCTGAGGAGACTAAGACACACAGGCATGAAAAAATCACAAAATCTCATGAATAAGGAGTAACAGAGTCCAAATGTGAACCCAGGCTGCCTGGTTCCAAAGCCACCAAAACTGTTGGGGAAAGAACAGGCTGCAGGGCCCCGCAGGAAGCAGGGAGACCCTCGAGGATTACGATGGTGCCGACTCAGGTCCAGGTGAAGGTGTTTTGCATGTTTAGGACTGAAGGGCTGGCCAGCAGGTGAGAGACGTAGGCGGAATGTTGACCTGATGGGGCTGGCTGCTGGCTGCGTCCCTTCCACACAATCTCATGGAAGCACGTGAGGTTTGGGGTGAGAGGGAGAGAGAGAGAGGTCAACGATGGAGAAAGATTTGCTGGGAAAATTGAGAGTTCGGTTCGGTGAAGTACGTTGGAAATCCACGGATACCTTTCAGCGGCCTGTGGTAAACGAGTCCACTTTTTCAAAGGAGGAGATTTCATTCTTGAAAAAACTCCTGCTTGGGAATTCCCTGGCTGTCCGATAGTCAGGACTCCAAGCTCTCACTGCCCAGGGCCTGGGTTCAATCCCTGGTCGGGGAACTAACATCCCACAGGCCACACGGTGTGGCCAAAAACAACAACAACAACAAAAGCACCTGCTCAAACTCACAGGGACAGAAAGTAGATGGGGGGCTGGGTTGCCAGGGGCTGGAGACGGGGAGACAGGGAGTTAGCGTTAGCGGGCGTGGGGCTTCAGCGTGGGAATGTGAAAAGCTCTGGAGATGGAGGGCGGCGATGGCTGCACGATGATGTGAATGGACTTAATGTCACAGAAGCGCGCCCTAAAAATGGGTAAAACGGTACATTTTACGTTATGTATTTTTTACCACCAAAAAAAAAACCCTGGAGTTTTGGAGTCTCTGGAAAAGTTGGAAAATCTGGCAAGACTGTGATGCCCCTCCAGGTCCCCACTCACATGTCAGGACCCTCGGACACCCAGGTTCTCGGCTCCGCGGAAGGCCCAGACCAGCTTTCCAGGCAACCTTCCTCCTTCTGGGTGATTCCTTTGCTCCATCCCATTCCCAAGGCCCAGGAAGTGTCAAGGAGAGAGTCAGGTCTCTGGGGCAGAGGAGGACAGCCGGGCTGGGACCTCAGGCTTCTAGTCTGTCTCTAAGTATGATGACTGTTGTTGCCCCGTGATTAGCCGGCTCTGAGCCAGCATTAACTAGTCACTCATCAATTCCTGAAGCACCTTCTTCAGCAGAAAAGCGTGGCCTCACCCTGCACTTGGCAAACAGGCCCCGCCAGTGCCCTCTCGGCGGCATGGGGCTGGGGCTCCGGGCCTGAAAGGAAGAGTGGAAGCAAGGCCACGGGCACAGGGAGCTCTGCGCGTCGCTGGTGTGTGTCTGTGTGCTGTGTGTGTCTGTCACCACCACCATCACCACCATCATCATCATTATCTGAGCTGCACAGACCAGAACACACAAGTTGGAAGCTTGCAAATGTGTTTCATCTGTCCTACATGTGTCTTTTATATTTTGAACCAGTATTTTTTATAAAGGGAGATGTCACGTAAATACCCTGGGTTCTGGCTTCTTTTTAAAAATCTGAAGATTTGGTGACATTGGACTTGCATTCCCACCTGGCACCGGTCAGCCAGAGCTAAGTAGCCGCTGCTCCCTTTAAATGGGTCCAGGTCCCCAGGCCGCCCTCCCCAATTCACAGGTACACATGTCCCCTCACATCTGAGCCACCTACTGGCCTTAATGGCCTTGGAGTTTGTCACCTCTGCTCTAATACAATCCCTCCATCTCCCCAGGGGTGACCAGAGAGGTTGTGTGGCCCACCCGAAGTCACCCAGCAAGTTGCAATGGAGTTGGGACTGGACCCCAGGCCTCTTGGCTTTCAGCTTCCTTATTGTCACTAAGGTATTTATAACTGTGGGGCTTCCAGCATCCAGGACTGTGAGAAATAAATATTTGTCATCTATGCCCTCCAGTCTATGGTGTTTTTGTTATAGCAGCCCAAACGGACCTAGACAATCCCTTTTAGGATGCTGGGACCTTGAGAAATAAGCCTCCTCTTTACATTCAGATTTTTTTCCTGAAAAATGAAATATAATTTTAAAAAGATGTTTCTGATTAAACAGACTCCAGAAATGACTAAATAGAAAGAGATACGTTCTCTTCCCTCATAAGAAAATTTATAGATGATATTTCTATGTATATTAGATTAAATCATATGGCCTTTTATTATGACATTTAAAAATTTATACTCTGCCTCATTTCACAAAGGAGTTAAAACAGAAATTTGGACATATTTTATGGAAATAATTATTTAACTCAGAGTCTGCTTTGTTACTGTAATATTCAAAAAGTTTCTAGGAGAATTATGTCTTTAGGGGAACTCACAGGCAGTCTAAAGAGATGCTAGACATCATATCCAAAGCAAACAAAAACACTAATTTGGAAAGCTACACCCACCTCAATGTTCCCAGAAGCATTATTTACAATTGCCAAGATTGGGAAGCAACTTAAGTGTCCATCAACAGATGAATGGATAAAGACGTGATATATGTATACAATGGAACACCACTCGGCCATAAAAAAAGAATGAGGGGCTTCCCTGGTGGCGCAGTGGTTGAGAATCTGCCTGCCAATGCAGGGGACACGGGTTCGAGCCCTGGTCTGGGAAGATCCCACATGCCGCGGAGCAACTGGGCCCATGAGCCACAACTACTGAGCCTGTGCATCTGGAGCCTGTGCTCCGCAACAAGAGAGGCCACGACAGTGAGAGGCCCGCGCACCGCGATGAAGAGTGGCCCCCACTCGCCGCAACTAGAGAAAGCCCTCGCACAGAAACGAAGACCCAACACAGCCAAAAATAAATAAATAAATAAATTTTTAAAAAAAGAATGAGATTTGGCCATCTGCAACAACGTGGATGGACCTGGAGGGTATCATGCTTAGTGAAATAAGTCCAGTGAAAATACTGTATGTATGTTATCACTTACCTGTGGAATCTAAAAAATAAAACAAACGAACGAATAATACGAAACAGAAACAGACTCACAGATACAGGTTACCGGTGGGGAGAGGGAAGGGGAAGGGAAGGGAAGGGAAGGGGCAAAGTAGGGGGAGGGGATTAAGAGATGCAAACTACTATGTATAACATAAATAAGCTACAAGGATATATTATACAGCACAGGAAATATAGCTAGTATTTTATAACTACAAATGGAGTATAATCTATAAAAATATTGAATCACTATATTGTACACCTGAAGCTAATATAATAAATCAACTGTACATCAAGAAAAATTAATTAATTAATTAAAGAGATGCTAGATCAAACTATTTCTGTGAAGGTCCAGATAGTAAATGTTTTAGGCTTTGCCAGCTATAACCGTCCATGTTGCCACTACTCAAGCTCTGTTATTGTAACACAAAAACCACAGACAACATGTAAACAAATGAGAGCATTGTGTTCTCTTGAAACTTTATTGCATCTAGATGAGAAGACGGATGTTAGCTGAACCTGTTGTGTAATCATTTCACAATATGTACAAATCAAACCATCATGCTGTAGCCCTTCAACTTATACAGTGATGTCTGTCAATTGTTTCTCAATAAAACTGGGGGAAACAATTAATAAATAGTCTAGCCTTTGACCCAATAATTCTGCTTCCAAAAAATCTAGCCAGAAGGAAATCGGAAATGTGAAAAAAGCTAAATGCACGAAGATATCCAATGCAATCTTTTTTATAAACAATGAACACTTGGATCAACTTAATGTAAGTGCTGTGGTCCGTATGTTTGTTCTTCCAAAATTCATATGTGGAAATCCTCATGCCCAGTGTGATGATTTTAGAAGATGGGGCCTTTGGGAGGTGATTTGTCGTGTGGGTGAAGACTTCCAGAGTGGGAGGGTGCCTTATCAAGGAGACCCTAGCCCCTTCCACCATGTGAGGACACAGCGAGAAGTCTGCCACCCAGGAGAGGGCCCTCACCCTGCCACGCTGACCCCCGACCGCAGGCCTCCAGCCTCCAGAACCGTGGGAAATAAAGTTCTGTTGTTTATAAGCCACCCAGTTTGTGGTGCTTTGTTACAGCAGCCCAAACAGGCCAGGACACTAAGCACAGGGCAGTAGCGTCAAAATACACATTTCATTCATCAATGGGAGATGTTACAACCTTCAGAAATTATGGTATGGAGGATATTGATAACTGGGGAAAATGCTTTATTTTATACTTTTAAGTGAGCCAGGGAGGATGCAAATTCGTTTATAAAGTTCAACCTCAAAACATAACAATTTTTTTTTAAATAATGAAAAGAATCATGGTCACACATTAGCTGCCTCGAAACTGGAAAAGTACGGGTGATTTTCCTTTTTGAGGGTCTACTGGGGTGGTGGTTGTTTTTTAATTTATCAGGAAACCCACGTCTTTTCTTTCCAGAGCAACCTGGAGCAACAAGGGAACAGCAAAGCTCTGTGGCCCAGTGGTTAGGTGCAGTGGTGGGGAGGGGATGCTCGCTCCATATTCTGGGTTCAAATCTCAGCACCTCCGCCTCACCAGCTGTCTGCCGGTCACATAAACGCCTCAAGGTCTAGTTTCCTTCCCTGTAAAACGGGAATGATATCAAGTTCCTGTCTCAAAGGGGAGTCACGAGAATTAAATGTCAGTACATAAAAAACAAAAATATGGAATTACCATGTTGTATACCTAAAAGTAATATCATATCAACTATACTTCAATTTGAAAAGAAAGAAAGAAAGAAAGAAAGGAAAGAAAGAAAATGCACAGCCCGTTGCAAATGCTCAGGAAAGGTGAACTCTCCTCCAGTCTGGTAGAAACAAGCAATGCATTTAGGGAAATTCAGACGAGTTACTTGCCCTTCGAATCTTGATTTCCTTAACAAGTTTCTCTCAAGCCAAAAGAATGAACACCTTTAGAAGAATGTCTCCTCGAGTCTTAATGAAGTTTTCACGGATTTGTTTTTCATGAAATTTTCTTTTTTATCCAATTTAAAGGATTACCCTTTAGTCTTCATCATATTTTTCCAACTGTCTTGCCCTGTCTTTTATGAAATCATGGCAATAGTAAAAGCCAACTGTACTTTTTTATCCCCTTAACTGGCAAGATCAAAACTTGATATCCACCCCTATGATGACACCAGTTTTTCAGTGTTATTGGTTAATGAAATTCCAAAACTCTGAGCACCCTGGCCTCCCCAACCCAATGGAAGGTCTTCTTGGACAGTCGTTTTCAGCTGCTTTTGAGATGTTTGTCATGCACTTGGCTGCCCTCGAGTTAGAAAGTTCTTCCTCGGGGAAGCGGTGCCCTTTCTTTGGGTCCTCATCTGTCTGTGACAACCAGCACAGGGAGGGGGTAAGCCAGGTACCATGCTTGGGCAGCTCTGATGCAATCGTCAGGCAGACATGTGGGAGCGTGTGCTGTGAGCCCTTTCCCTCCCATGGAAGAGGTGAGAATCCTCGCTGTGGTTTTCGGAGCTGATGCCTGGTCTGTTTTATATTTGTTGACCCAGCGATCTACAGTCGTTGATTAATTTCCTAAAGTTGGCCTAGAAACCCAGCAGCCAGCCCACTGTTGGTGACTGCGGCCTTTGTTCCCTTACGATTGCTATTCTGAGCAAATACTGCCCCCGTGTGGACAGAGGCTGCATTACCATTGCCTGGGAAAAAACCTTTCCGGGGGCCACCGTTTAAGGAAGTGGCTCTAATGGGCTTTCCCTAATAAAACTCAAGTTCCCTCTCTACCTGTCCTCGTGTCTAGGTTCTGAGTGTTCCAGAGAAAGTAGTCCAATTAAGTAGAGACTGCTCTAAGATGAGGGTGTGAATTTAGGCTCCACTGCTAAGTGGACACCCCCTCCCAGGCTCAGTTTTCTTTTTTTTTTTTTAACATCTTTATTGGAGTATAATTGCTTTACAATGGTGTGTTAGTTTCTGCTTTATAACTAAGTGAATCAGCTATACCTATACATATATCCCCATATCTCCTCCCCCTTGCGTCTCCCTCCCACCCTGCCTATCCCACCCCTCTAGGTGGACACAAAGCACCGAGCTGATCTCCCTGTGCTATGAGGCTGCTTCCCACTAGCTATTTTACATGTGGTAGTGTATATATGTCCATGCCACTCTCTCACTTTGTCCCAGTTTACCCTTCCCCCTCCCCGTATCCTCGAGTCCATTCTCTAGTAGGTCTGCGTCTTTATTCCCGTCTTGCCTCTAGGTTCTTCATGACCTTTTTTTTAGATTCCATATATATGCGTTAGCATACGGTATTTGTTTTTCTCTTTCTGACTTACTTCACTCTGTATGACAGACTCTAGGTCCATCCACCTCACTACAAATAACTCAATCTCGTTTCTTTTGATGGCTGCAGGCTCAGTTTTCTAATCAATAAAATGGACCAGCAGGCGCCACACATAACTTGTGAGACTGAGATAGAAAAACCAGAAACTAAAAACAAAATACAGCCTATGCTCCTTGGCATGAATAAGGAGTCAATAAACACTCACTATAATCAGTTCTCATAGAGAATTTTATGCCCATATTATATAACAATTTTTCAAATGTTGTAATTAATAGGGTACCAATTCACTGACTAGCACAACAGAAGTCTTGGTGGGTTTTGCCATGAAGGGTTGCCTCAGTCACTATTATTCATTCATTTACTCATTAAATATATATTTAGTAATATTTAAAATAAAATATATTTCTTTAGCAACTCCTGTTTATCACTGTTCCAGGCACTCAAGACTCAATCGTAAAGTGCAATTACTATCGTTTAGACTAAAGGTCTGGGGGAAAGTAACACACTAAGAATGGGTTTTCCTATTGAAAAATAAAAAAAAAAAAAAGTGTATGTGATACAATAACCCATATGACTAAACAATTCCACTCCTAGGTATATACTCAAAAGAACTGAAAACAGCTATTCAAAGAGAAACGTGTACGTGCAAGTTCCTAGCAGCACTATTCCCAACAGCCAAAAGGCAGAAACAACCCAAACGCCTATCAACAAATGGAAGATAAACAAATGTGCCGTATCCATACAATGGAATATTATTCAGCCGTGAAAAGGAACAAAGCACTGATTCCTGCTGTCACATGGGTAAACCTTCAAAACATGATGCTGAGTGAAAAAGCCAGGCACAGAAAGGTCCATATTGTATGAGTCCATTTGTATGAAATATCCAGAATAGGTAAAGGCATAGAGACACTTGCATAGTTATAACTACTGATTTTTCAGCTTTTAGAATCAAACTCGATAAGTATGGACAACGTTCTTATGGTTCTTATGGTTCCAGAACCCAGATCAAGTGTCACCAGTCTTGAACATGGAACAGAAAAAGTACAAATAAAATAAATTGAGAAGTGGAAGCAGAGATGTGATGAGACGGGGCAGACACCATCATTATCATCATTTCACAAGAGGGGAGGCAGAAGGTCCGCAGCAGAGTAGCTGTTCTCAACTGAAGGAGGTGCTGTCCACCCCAAGGACACTTGGAAATATTTTTCTCACGTAACAGGTAGATCCTCCACCTTGGGTAGGGGTGTGGGCAGGAATGCTAACGTTCCGTCTTACAATAAATGGTCAGTCCCACGCAACACAACTTTGTCCCCCCCAAAATGCCAACAGTGCCCCCACTGAGAAACACTGCAACGGGCAAGCTAAAAATCCTGGCACAGTGGAATGGAGAGGATTCGAGAGACAAGAGCTAGTAGCCATAACGCTGGTAATGCCAGGAGAAGCTTGGAAAAACGGTCTTGCATCAGAAGAGCGGCACTGAGGGAGTAGGGAGGTAGTGCAAGACCCTCGTTTTTCACTATAAACACTATTTGTCTGTTTTAACCATTTGCATGTGTGATGTTGTTTATTTTTACATAAATGGCCATTTCAACAGTATGGAACGGGCTATGACATAAGGAAACGCTATCAGCTACATTTCGGTTGAATTTTTTAATGTTTTCTTATGTCACATGCCCTTTGGTTTCAAAGACAAATCCAGCTTGGAACTACACAGCAGCTGCTTGTTTTTCAAGGGAAGAAAATGCATCATTTGAAGCCACATAATTCACATCTCAACAAAGGAGCACCCACGTTTCTGTTTACCTGATGACGGGCGCCACCATGTGGCAATGATGTGTCCCCAACCTTCAGTCCACACTGCCTGAATGAAGATTCTCAGAGAATTTCTAATTTTGCAGCATTCACACTATTGCAAATTTGGAGCGTACCATGGAACGCTAACATGTATCTAACTCACAATTTCAAATTTGCATAAAGTAAGACCTCGCTGTGTCAGCTGGGATCCAGTCAGGCGGATGCTACTTCTGAAAATCTGTAAACTTCTCAACCCCAGGCGTCGTTTGTATTGTAGATGAAAGGAAGCCATTGAGCTGGCTGTGATTTACGATTATTTGCTTTATATTAAGGATCAGCAAAAGGCAATAAAAAGAGGCATTAGAGGATTCCATTTTCCAATTTGCTACACTTGCCTGCTCACCTTCAAAACTAACCGATAATAATGAGGGAGAGTTAATACAAGTTCAACCAAAAGTTCAAGTCTTGCTGTTGATTTTTGACATTGCCTTACTGCTTCTGGTCGATAAAACCATGGATCTTGTCGTCCTGCAGCTTTGCACCCTGCATCTGTTGGCCACATGATAATGGAAACTCCTTAACCGGCTAACCAGCACCTCTGCAGCCTCTTCAAACCCTGCCCTGGCAGAAAATTCTCTTACTCAAGTGGATCCCACCTACTGATGATCCCTGAAGTGGGTCTTTCTGCCTTCAACCTCCAGAGGGAAGTTGGAAGGGAACAGCAGGCGCAAACCCTCTCAGGTCCATGTGCAAGTCTCAGATTAGGTGACACTTCCAGGAAGCCCTCCCGACCTTCCTCATGGGGTTCAGATGCACCAACAGGTGGGGCCTTCCAGGAATGGGAATCAAGTTCAACATGGTGGGATGGGCAGCCCCACAGGGTCTCTACTGTGTGAAAGTTCAACCCCACTTGGAGGTAGCCTCAGTGATTCAATGACCATGCCCCGGCATGGAGCTGGAATACGGCTGTGACTAAGTCCAATCATGTTAATCCTCTGCTCAAAGCCCTCAGTAGTTCCCCATCACGCTCAGAGCAAAAGTCAAATCCTTCCAACAGCCAGCAGGTCCCCATCTCCTGTCTCCTCAGCCACCTGGCCAGCCGGCCACCTGCGCCTTTTCACTGTTCTTGAGTAACCCAGGACCTTTGCACGAGCCACAGTAAAGCCAGATCTACTTCCGGAAGTTCTTGATGGAGTCACCTTAGAAGGGGGGAGAGGGGGGAGGGAAGAGAAGCAGGGAGACAGGAAAGCAGGATGGGTTCGTAGAGAAAGAGGAGAGGGCAAGAGGGCAAAGGTCAATCCGCTCCCCCTGGAGCCGAGAGGCTCCTTCCTCCAGGACTAGATTTCCTTTAATGTTGGGACTTCACCACACCCTCCCCCCACTCTCCAGGATCACTAATTTGAACCTGTACCTTCCTGCCCCACATCCTCCCTGTAAACTAGAAGGCAGAGGCATCTCCATCCTGCCCCTGGCTCTCTCTGAAGCCAACATCTGAGGCAAAGAGGAGAAGACGATGGTGACCAGTTTCTTTCTTCCTTTTTTTTTTTTTTTTTTTTAATTAAACTGGGTTTGGGGCATTCCCTGAAATAAACATCAAAATAGAAGTGGTGTCATTCTACTGCAGAGTTACAGTCACTGAGTAATGAACATAAAGGTTAGCTCGTGGGATGTTGAACTACAAAAATGTTAAATATTTCAATAAAATCACATTAATAGAGTCTCATAGTCCCTGCAGCATTTGCAATAACACAAATCACTATTGCTCTGTCTTGGGAAATTTTGTCCCAAATAGTTGAATAGCAAAGCTGGTTGGACGACTAAACGAAGCTTGTTCACAACAGCGCCACCTGGTGGTGTAGTTTATTTAGCACTTTCCAGGGTTAAAATATCTGGGGTCTTGGTCAGTTCCACGGGGAAAATAGTCTTGAATTATTCAAAGTGTTCGATTATTGACTGTCTTTAAGAACGCACCTCTCAAATGCAATTTGGCAAAAGTGAATTGTGCTCATCGCCTTCCTCATGACTAGAGACTGGTTTGGTCCCAAATGTAATCAAACCCCAGTAACTGCTTTAGCTTAATTCACAGAAATATTCACACTTTACAAAAACTCACGTAGAAACCATAGCCAGCTACCCATCTCTATGTTAAAAGTACAGACCTAGCTCAACCCCTTTACCAGCCATGGACAGGTTACTTAAATTCTCTGGGCCTCGGCTTCCTCATCTGTCAAATGGTGAGAATAAATTCTCCGCCTTAAGATAATGCATGTAAAGCCCCTTCATGCTTTTCTATTAAGTAAATGCTCAACGAAAAATCAGAAGACATGGATTCTGAACTATTAAAGTGGTTATTTTAGAGGAGGAAGCTTCACTTTCTACGTTATAGGTTTACACGAAGCTTCCTTCTTCATAAAGACATATTGTGCTTGTAGTTTTAAATTAATGGGTTTTTTGTACTGTGGTAAAATACACATAACACAGAATTTACCATTTTAACCGTTTTCAAGTGTAAAACTCAGTGGCATCAAGCACATTTACATTGTTGTGCTTCTATAACCACCCTCCATCTCCAGAACATTTTCATCTTCCCAAACTGAAACTCTGTCCCCGTTAAACTCTTCATCTTTCTCCCCTACCCCTCGCTCCTGGCAGCCACCATTCTAGTTTCTGTCTCTGTGGACTGGACTATTCTAAGTGGAATCACGCAGTATTTGCTCTTTTGTGCAAAATCAGGGTTTTTTAATGGAGTATACAGGAGGCATCAAGCAATACCTCTGTCTTCTGTAAAGCCCTCAGTCAACTGTATTATTCCAAAAGTCCTAACAGTGTGGTCCAGGGACCTCCTACGGGTCCAAAAGACCCCTCAGGGGGTCCAAGGGTCAAAAGATCTAATACCAGGAAATTATTTGATTTTCACACTCTCGAGTGGAGTTTTCCAGAGGCCACATGGTGTGGGATGTCCCCAAAGACTAAATGCAGGGCAGTAAGACACTAGTGACAGTGACAAAAAAGTGAAACCATGCTATTCTTCTCATAAAATGTTTTTGCCTTGGAAATTTTGTTATCTACCATGAAAAGATATGTTATTTATATTAACATGTAGTGGGTTTGTTTTTCCTCATGAATTAAAGTTTTAATTCCGTTTTAACCAGAATATGGTAAATATCAATAGGCAATAAATAACCCACATAAAAAACTTTTGAGGACCCTGAAGAATTTTTAAGGGTGTAAAGGGATTCTGAAGCCAAAAGTCTTCAGAATGGCCAAATTCTGTCAACCTTTCCTACAACAAATGATGCTTGGATTGGCATAGACCTAGGAAAACTTTTTCTGCATATATATCGGTGATTTGTGAATGGCTAAACTTCTCAGACGTGAATAATACACTTTTCCAGGCACTATCTCTGCTCTCCTGCAACCTGATTATCAAATTCTGCCCTCAAGGCCATCTTCACATCCTTCACACCCTCACAAACACGCACACCCAGTAAAAAAGCAATCATTCAAGTACTCCAGACCAAAGCTCTCTCAATCCTAGCTATTTATTAATCCTAGCGTTTATTCCTCTAAAATACCAGTCCCACCCACAATCATCCTCTCGGTAAAACTCCTCTCACTTTGTATACTGATGTATAAGCAAAAATAAACTAAGCAGTGGTGAGCGTGAATTACATTTGTTGCCATGGAAATGCTTATGTCAAGGAACTCAGTAATTAATTTCAAAGGTATGAGGTTATTCTGACATAATTCTAGGCAAACACCTCTCCGTCTTTAATGAATTACTGGGCTAGAATAAACCACATATATTATCCATCTTTCCATCCATCCATCCGTTCTGCCAACAAATATTAAGAGTGCCAAGCTCTGCATAGGCCTGGGGATACATTGATAACAAATTTCTGCCCTCAGGGAGTTCACCTGCAACTGGGGGAAGACCAAACAAATGCACATTATAATGGCAGGTGGTGCTGAGTGCTAGGAAGAAAAATAATGCCAGATCCAGAGACGGAGAGGGCTGGAGAGACTTGGGGGCTGGTGACGCATGAGCACTTGAACGTGGATTATCCAAGGTACCAGGTATAAAGGAGGTACCAGGCATGAAACAGCAAGGGCATCACTGCTGAAAGAGGAAGGTGCCTAAGATGTTCCAGAAGGACAACCAAGTCCCCTGTGGTTGCCGTAATCAATGAGAGGAGGGGATGGGGGAAACCAGGGGTCAGGCCTGGTGAGCAAAGCCATGGCCAGGATTGGGTTTTATACTGCGAGTCATGTAAGATCATTGCAGGGTTTGAGCGAGGATGGAGTAAAATGACCTCTATTGTGAAAGATAGTTCTGGCAGCCACGTGATTAGATGGAAGAAGAGGTTAAAGAGGGAAGAGGGGAGACTAAAAACGTGAAGTCATCAAGGTGAAGCTCGTATCTTGGTCTAGGGTGATGGCAATGGAGGTGACGGGAAACGGCCATGTGTCCAGATGTGTTTTGAAGGAATAGAGGGAACAAGTTTGCTCTTAGATTGGATGGGAAATGAGAAAGAGGAGTCCAGGGTGACTGAAAAGGGTTTGGTCCATTCCACAGAGGGAGGAAGGCGGGCTGTCATGGGCTGACATCATTCCAGGAGCGTTGAGCTCAGATGCCAGCTGGGGACCCGGGTGCAGATGTGCAAGAGGCAGCTGTGAGCGACACATCTGGGCTCAGGGGCAGGGCCAGGGCGTGGACAGTCCTGAGGCTGGACCAATGCGGACAGAGCCCTGAACCCTGGGTCCTGCCGGGTCCTGCCATGTCAAGAGGCATGGAAGGGAAAGATCCACCCATTCCTAAAATCCCTGCTGGGGCTGCTGCGGGTTAAAGTGAAAGTCCCTGGGGCACTGAGGATGGCAATCAGTCCACTGACGATGATGCTGGTGAGGCTCGAAGCCCAGGGACACTTTAACCATCATTATGATGAGATTACAGCTGCCCAAATAGAATATCCAGGAACCTTAGGTAACGTCTCACTCTTTGGAGTAAATAAGAATCACCTGGTGTGCTTGGTAGGCATTCAGGTTTCTCAACCCTGCTCCAGGGGAGGTCGGACTGGGAGACATGCCAGGTGATTCTGATTCTATGGCTACAGTCCATAGGAGCCATAGACGTTAGCGAGTTTGATGTGTGTGCAAAAGTGAGGATGCAATTTCACTGTGACAAATAAGGGTAAAGGGCAGGAAAAAAATGTGATTTTTTTTTTTCTTCTTTGGTATAACTTTCCATGAACTCACAGGTTGGAAATCTTTTGTCACATGAGTATGTCCCATTCACACTAGGAAGCAGAATCTCATTGAAAGGCTGTACAATTGGATTAACATCAGGTGCCCAAGTCCCAGACACTGGCACAGAGATGTCACCCAGGCACCACAAATGGCCAAGTTCTGAGGAAGGAAGGGCAGACTTAGGTCTAACCAAGTCTGAAAATGAACCTGAGATTCTGCACTTCTCTCTGACCCTTGGAAAGAGAGCCGAGTGTAACAGAAGAGACGCCTCCCTCATAATGCCCAGCAAAGCTGTCTGGCCTTGGGATCACATGTGGCCTTCTGGGGACCTCGGGCTCCTCGTCTGTCCAAGGAGGGGGTCGAGTGCAGCCTCTGGAAGTTCAGCTCTCTCACCCTCTTAACATTACACAGCCACGGAGGGCTCTTGCCTTCTTTCTTTATCAGCACTTGCCTGAGCCGGGCTAAGATATGGTCAGCCTATCCATGCAAAAATTTTGGACTTTAGCTATTTGAGAAACCGTACAGAAAAAAAGGGTTGAATACATGAAAGTAGTTAACAGTCACACATTGTACGTGTCCAGAGGTGATGCAGTTGAAGTGCGATGGGATGAAGAAGCCCCCGCCTCCCCAAAATTGAGATCTACTTTAAACCTCTAGACTTTTATTTACCCGTTTATAGGACTACATATAGAGGCTGGAGACACAGGTTAGATGAAACCACAAATATGCAATAAACCCAAACAAGAAAGTGAGAACTTCTACAGGACAAATGACCCAGTTTCTTCAATAAATAAAATGTCATGGGGTGTGTGTGTGTGTGTGTGTGTGTGTGTGTGTGTGTGTGTGTGTGTGTGTGTGTGTGTGTGTGTGTGTGTGTGTGTGTGTGTGTGTCTGTGTGTGTGTGTGTCTGTGTGTGTGTGTGTCTGTGTGTGTCTGTGTGTGTGTGTCGGGGGTAGAAGGTTAAGATTAAAATCGGGTTAAGAAACCTATCAACTAAACCAAGTAAGTGGATCTTGTTTGGATCCTAACTGCAACTTACCAGTTGTCAGAAGACGTTTCTGAGACAACCAGGGAATGCAGACAGACATGGAGGTCAGTTATGAGAAATCGTTTTCCGCTTAGTTAGGTGTGATCAGGAAAAGCCCTTATCTGTCAGAGATACTTAGAAGTGTCTGAGGAATGAAATTAAATTATGTCTAAGATTTGCTTTAAAATACTCAGGAAAGGGGTGGGGAATCACAAAGAGACTGGCAAAGTGTTGCTGACGAGCACATGGGGACTCATTATATTCATCTATTATGGTGTATGTCTAAAATTACATTTATAAAAAGTTAAAACAAAATCAGAAAGCAGGGACACAATAAAGACCAAAGCCCAAGACTGCAAAACACCAAATCTATATTTACATCCACATATAATAACATAACTTTAAGCTGAAATATATCATAAATAAAACAAGTAATGTCTATGGTTTGACAACTTAAGTATCAACAATTAAAATAAATCAAACTGGAATGAAATAAATACATAAACAAAAATCCAACAGATTGTACCTCTATTATATGTACTGTTGTCTCAAAGGAAAAAAAAAAACACAAAACCAGTAGTATCCCAATAGTTAATACTGATGGACAAAAAAAAAAAAAAAAAAAACACATTTTGGAGTACAAGGGCTGTGGAAAGAAAAAAAACTGATATTTTTATGCACTCAGAAATGTGGTTAAGAAGGAGAAATCTGAAAGCCCCCAAAAATTTCAGCATAACACGAACTGACTTGTTTTCAAATAGATTTGGTGATTTTTTTTTTTTTAAATACAGATTTAAATTTCAGCCCTCTATTATCATGTATCCCCTTTTAGGATTTATATTTATCATCACAGCAAGCTTTCTGTAACACTCATTGGATTAGGTAAGGATCAGGTCAATCATCTTGCAAATGTGTTAATCTTCAAAAGTAGGCTATAAAAGTGCAAAACTATGAAAACAAAAATCTAGATTATGTACATATGGCTCAGCTTGTGAACAGGAAGAAAGGTAAATAGTGTACACTTTCCTGATACAAAGCACTTCATCACGATGCCAGCAGACTGATCTCAAACCAGGTCTCCCTTTTCACCTGGGAGTTAAGACTTTTCTATCGAGTAGGTGTCATGTTGCATAATGAAAACAAACAAAAACACATCAGGATTCTTTGAGGACATTACCCTTGCTCTAATGGAGAAGGGCAGGGCAAGAAAAATTAACAGTGCAAATTTACTTTTGAAACAGTTTTGTTAATGAAGAATTTTGTGGTCGCTAAACCCAGGTACTGCAGAATACACTCAGCCATGGGACAGCGGATTAAGAGAATAGAAGTTTAAAACATCTAGTAAGCCAGCTGGTGACTAGCCTCTCATTAAAACCCAAATTGCATGTACACTGAGAAAAACGCTGCTGCTTCAAAACAACCAAAAATGGGAAGACAACTGAGGTCTCAAAACAGATTACCTCTCCCCTGAGTACCAGAAAACTCAGCCAGCACGCACTCCTGCAAAATCCACGTGTCTGTAATTAACCTGAGTGTGTCCACAGTTAACCCAAATGCCAGACACACCAAGACTTCCAAATGCAAACCTAAAATTACCCCAAAACTTTCATTTCTTTTAAAATTGTTTCCAATATATATATAATTCACATGTACAATTTAGTGTTTATATTTTTATATATGAATTTAGGCAAATGCCAGAAAAACCCAGGAATTGTCCAACAAAAATGATTAATCTGATAGAAAACAAATTTAAGTAACTCCACATACGATTTGGTACGCTTATTGAATGTGTGGCTGGCCTACAGAGGAAATGTTTCCCTGTAGATACACACACTTAAAAATCCCACAAACCATGCCATTCCCTCAGAAAAGGACTGTGGATCTGGGTCTTTCTCAGATGACATACCGAAATTTGCAGTAAAAGGGCACCAAATTCAGAATGGCTGATCTCCGTACATGCAGCACATATTCATAGGGGGTCAATGCTTCTGTTAACAATTCTGTTAAGACAACAGACTGCGGAGGATTTAACATAATACAAATCATTGAGAAATTTTTTAAAAAACATACATTTTAAATGAAAGAGGACAAGTAGCAGAAACATGCTCCAAGTGATGAGCAACATTAGAGAAAAGAATACACACAGTTTTAAACAAGCAGGTTTACAACATATATTTACAGTTTTACCTGAGGTGCAAGCGTTATATACTTTCTCCCCATCCCACCCCCCAGCCCAAATGATTTCTTTTCAGCAGCGCTCAAGTATGCAAAAAAACTCCACTTCTTATTTGGTCAATTCTAAAAAAAATATTATTCAGGGCAAAATAGAGATGTCCGGTCTCCATTTGTGTACAACCCAACTGTTCCAACTATAGTTTTTATTGCTATTTGGTACAAAAGTTAACAGAACAACTTTACAAAACCGTAGTGTTCTTTATATATGTACAGTACAATCACAGCTTATTTCAGTAGCTTTCACCATCTGCTTTTTCAAAAGATGAACTAATTCAATTTCATGGAGAGTACACATTTATATCCATCAAGACCTAAGGGGGGGAGGGGGAAAGGTTTAAAGATGATTAGGATAAAACTAAATACAGTATACAAAAGTCTTAAAAAAGAAAAAAAAAGTATAATAAATAAATAGAGCTAAAGGGATCTAGAAATGCAATGGGTTCCATTTAAGCTTATATTTTGTGACCAAAGTCTCAGGAGTCTAAATAAATAAAAGCTGCACTATTTAGGGGGTGCTAATATATACTTAACAGTGATTTAATGAAGATGATTTAACCAAGAACCAGAATTCATATCTGACAGTTGCCAAAGGCAACTGCCACCTATAAGAAACTCTGGAAGTTTATACCCTATGAAAGGGAAATTCATGGCACAGAGTGTAACAATATTTGTTCAGCCAACACCTATCGACTTGTATGGCTGAAATTCCCAGCGATGGGCCAGCCACTGAACGAAGGAGACCCCTCCTCAGCTTAGCTCGGAGTGGAAGCCCGACGCACAGGTAAGATTGGGCACAAATGGGTAAGAACCACAGCTCAGACGGAACACAAACAGGGAAGCCCCAGTTCCCGGCAAACATTCTGCAGAGATGATATGTGAGCTGGTCCTGAAGTCTCAGAACGAGGTTGTTTGGCAAAGAGGGTGCAGGAAGAATGTTCCCGGGGAGAGAGAAATGCAAGCAGAGTAGCCCAGAGGCTGCAGGAAGAGGCCGGAGCTGGATAAACAGGACGGTGCCCATCTGCTGTTACATGCAGTGCAAATAATCTATTGCTTACAACCTATAAATTTTCTGTTTTCAGGTTTTAAGGCAGAGTGGATTTAATCTCATTCCTGTGATGACACCAGTCTCACACCACTGGCATCACCTGAGCGGGAGAGAAGGATGTAGAGCTGCAGAGGCTGATGGGCCCCATGTGTCCCAGTGAAAACAGAAGAAGAAACTCTGCCCTAGTCCATGAGCCTTTATCTCTGTACCTAGATCTAGCAGGCACTCAGTCAAGAGTCTGCTCCATGGGGATATGGTGGTGGTTTGACAGGACAAGAGTCATCTGGGAGGGAACTAGATCGGTCCATGAGCCCCAATCTTTCCATTCAATTTATTTTTAAAAGCATCCTAGTGTGACTCTCACACAGACATCATGCCCTCTGCCCAAACTTGGAAGTAACTAAACTAACACGTGTACAACTCCAAGAACACTGAGGCTTTGGGGTAGCTACCGTTAGATACATTTGCCATGTGAACCAAAAAGTCGAAATAAACCTACTTGCTCTGTCCCACTCCCCTCCCCCAACAGATAAGGATTTATAAAGGCTTTGAACAAGCTCTTAAACTGGAGGGTTGGGGCACAGGCCTTGGACTGTGCAGACCTACGACCAAAAGTAGGCAGAGTAAGGCGCTGGGCAAGTTACATAATCCAAGTCTCAGTCTCCATATCTGTAAAGTGGGCACAGGACCTCCTAACCCAGGGATCGGCAAACTTGTTCTGTAAAGGGCCAGATAGTTAATATTCTCAGCTTTGCAGGCCATGAAGTCCCTATCCCAATTACCCACCTCTGCTGCTGTGGCACCAAGCAGTCACAGACAATACGTAAAGGAATAGATGTGGCTGTGTGCCAATAAAACTTTATTGACAAAAACAGGTGGTAGGCAGTTGGCTAACCCCTGACCTGATGCTGTAAGAAGGATTAAATGAGCTGATGGCGATAAAACACTTCACTCAACACCTGGCATGAAACAAATGCTTAGTAACTTCCAGTTGCTATTATTGTTTTTACCATTATCATCGCCGCTGATATGCAGAGACCGGGAGGACTCTGTTTTAAGACACTTCAAAAGTCAAATTCAAAGCAATTTTACTTTTTATTATTATACTGGATAAGCTAGATGGTTTATTTTCAATTAAGTAAAACCAATGCATTATATGTGCTCACCTTTCATCCCCAAAATAGGGAATCAAGTTTTTTTGTCATTTGGTCGATAATGTGCGTTCCCAATAAAATTCTCATAGTTCCTCTTCTGTAGCATGCTGCTAGATAAGTGTTGATAGGACACAGGCCTTTTTCCTGATTGAAAAAAAAAAAAGCATAAAAGGGCATTTAGAATTAAGTTCAACAGTTAGGTAAAATGTGTGGGATGTTAGAAGTCAATTTTCAAAATTCCTAACTGACAAGGTGACCAGAACACATAAGATGCATACATGTTATAAAGTTACTTACAAGGTGAAATGGTTTTAAATGCCACGAGGACATTTCTTAGCACAGAATTTTAAGTCACTAAAGCTAAAATTATCTAAGTGCTAGGTGGTCATCAGTAAAAATTAAAAAGCTAAAAGGAAACAGCAGCATAAGGATTTTAAAGCTTTGTGTATCATGAACCAAAACTGTGTGGAGGAGGAGGGAAAAAAAGACTGATTTACTTGCAACACAGAGCCTTTTCTCTTCAAGTAAAGACACAGTTATGACTCATGTCCATTTTAAGTGCCGAGGAGGGGGAAAAAAGGGGACGCTTCTAATCAAAAGGCTGCAAAAATTATATCTTCATCAGAATTTTTATAAAAGTCACTGGACTGTATGAAAGCAATTGTTTAATTTGCTGTCCCTACCAGATCAACTGGCATCAAGCCATCCTTGATAGAGCATTGTCACCACACAGAATCTTTAAATTTGAAATAAATACAAACTGAGAGGTTCAAAATGGATTTGTCCCTTTGGGACGGACAAACCTGCAGAGTTTATATCCGACAAAAGAAGGCATGGTGGTTTCATCACGTTTTCCAAGGGGGACAGGTCCCCACGACACTCTGATCTACTTTTTTGCAGGCACAGGTATGTGTCAGACACCTCTATGAAACTGTCATGAGTTAGCAAGGGCGTTAAAGACACCAAAGTATCTATGAGCGTAATGGACAATACAGGGAAAAACTGTGCTTTCTACAATTCACTTAACTATTTAACAAAGGCTAAAGAAGGCAGTGCAGTTCTGTAAGTCTGAACATCAAGCTGTTCAAAAGATTGTTTAACCAGCAGTTCTTAGCCTTCTGCTCTGGTGGATCAAGGGTCCTCATGGGTATTTACTGAGCACCCCTGGCACCACCCTGTGCTGGGCACCTGACAAGGGCTGCATACCAAAGTTATATAAAACTCATTTTCTGCCCTGAGTGAGTTCACAGTCTAGTAGGGGTGGTGAGACATGGACAGAAGTACCCCACCTCCGGGTTCCCACCTCCCAGGGTGGGCTGGAGCGCTGGACGCAACACACACGTGCAAAGGAGAAAACTGGACCGTGACGAAGTCAGGTGAGCGGGCGTAAATGACACCTGACATCAGACTCCTGGGTCCTCAAGTGCTTTTCACCATCCTCCCAACCAGGGAGAAAATTAAATTAAAAGAGCGAAATGAAACACTGGGGAATAAGCTTTCATCCTGTAGGGCCGAGTTTGGGGGCCCCGAACCACTGCCCGGTCTCGGAACGTCTCGCCCTCCCGGAAGCCCCCATCTCCAGGACACCCACCTTCCAGCGCCGACCCGGCCGCGGGGCCCGCGGGGCCGCAGGGGAACAGGGCTCCAGCCGCAGCGAAGGGCTTCTGCGCGGGCAGCACAGCCGCATCCGCCTCGCCGGTGGCCAAGAAGCGGGGCCGCGCAGGCAGCGCAGTGGGCGGAGGGCACGCGCACTCGGGGGGCAGCAGCGACGTGAGGCCGTGCACCACATGGAACTTGGGGAGGTCGAAGGGCCGCCGGTAGTGGGGGCCGGGTTGGTCCCCATCGCGGGCCGGGGCCCCGACCCTTGGCCGCTTGGGGAGCGGCTCGTCCGGCTCGGCGCCGCGGCCGCAGAAGTAGTCCCGGGCCGGTGGCGCCCAGAGGCCGTCATTCCTGGGGGTGTGGTCACTGCAGCCATTGAGGGCGCCGCCTGGGGCGGGCTGGGCCGGGGCCCCAGCAGGAGGCTGAGGCTTGGGCTTGGGCTCCAGCCGCTTGGCTTTATCCGCGGCCGGGGTCGCGCTGGCTTTGGCGAACATCTCGGAAGGCGGCTGCCGGGCCGCGGCCCCCAGCCCCCCGAGGCTCTGCGGCGGCCGGTGGGACTTCAGGTTGCTGGGGGCTAAAGTGCTGGAGTCGATCCCTGAAGTCAGAGGGGCTTTGCCGGGCCCCGGGGGGGTGGGCTTCGCTTTCTCGGACGGCAGGGGTCTGGGCTGCGCTGGGAAGGCGGGCCTGGGCTTGGGCTTGTAGGGATTCGACAGGGGAGGCACATCTTTCCCCAGTAAAGCTGGGGGGCATCCGGTCCGTCGACTTCGAAGCAGAGACTTGTTCCGACAGTTTCTGTGGCTATCTGGGTTGTACTTATGCTCCAGTCTCTGGTGCATCGTTAGAACCTCTGGATAAAATGTCTTGAAGGTGCAGAACGGGCAGGTGGTACTCGTGGTCACACTTTTACCCAAAGAAGCTGCCGGGCAGCAGTGGGAAGCCCCGAGGGATAAGTTTAAGGGCTTCTCCTGACAGTTGGCATCGACCTCCGCTTTCTTCTCTCTGTGGCCGACCTGGACGTGATGGGCCACCCGGCCGTCTGGGTGAGGGGCCACGTCCACTTCTGTTCTGCAGGTGAGGTTGTGTGCCTGAGGTTCAACTGCTGGTCTCTTTTTTAACACGTCCAAATAAGCAGGGGCAGGATTTTTGCTCAGTTTATCGGCACTGTCATCAGCTGCGTTTTTACTGAAATCCTGAGTATCTTTGTGTACTGCTAAGAGGACAGGACTGCCCAGAATGTTCTGAAAGGCAGGGGCCATCCCCTTCAGTTGCTTTGCAGGTGAGCTGCCTTTAACATCTTTGGCACCATCAAAACATCTTTTCTGATTTTTGGTTTGCGCACTGTCAGTGGTTAGAAGTGCATCTTCCGTCTCCTGGTTTTTCCCCTCGTTCCTGACTTCAGCAGCAGCATCGGTCTGCTTGTCCTTGTGATGTCTCTCCAGGTGATACCGCAGAGAGGTCTTCTGGGCTGCAGCATAGTCACAAAATTCACATTTGTATGGTTTTTCACCTAAAACAAGAAATGTCACTCTATTACAGAAGTTTATGAAAGGCATCGAAACAAATAAGACATAGAAAATGGGGTCCTTTCCTTTTCCCTTCTTGTCTATTAATCTTCACATCCAGGATCTGTCATGAGTTGTTTGCTTCATCGCCCTTTCTACCCCAAATATTTGAAAATGTGAACACGTCTTTAATTTAAAAAATTAAAAAGCACACTTTAAAATTATCTCATTTAATCTTCATAACAGCCCTATGGGAGTGAATATTATCCCACTTCTACAGCTAAGAAAATGGGAGCGCAGAAGAGTTAAGTAATTTGCCTAAGGTTGTACGCCGGTGAGCAGATGTGCAAATTCAAGTCCACACAGCCTCCTAAACCATTATGTTACAGCTGCTTCTACAACCTAAAGAAAAGATTATTGGGAATTCCCTGGCGGTCCAGTGGTTAGGACTCTGCGCTTTCACCGCCAAGGGCACATGTTCAATCCCTGGTCAGGGAACTAAGATCCCACAAGACGTGTGGCACGGCCCAAAAATAATTAATTAATTAAAATAAACTTAAAAATAAAGAAATGATTGTTAAATATATTCATTGCATTCTAAATCATAAAAATTAATGCGAAAGAGCTGTGGCATTAAAAAATGTTAAAGAGGTTTTAATAAGATGAGAGTTAGGATAAAGGAGAAATTAACTTCACAACAATCAACAGACTACACATATATCCTTAAGCTAGTCCAAGGATCTAGCAGAATATCTGAACAACACAACAACAACAAAAAAAATCAGACACAGAACTACATCATAATCCTCTCAACTAATACATGCTGTAAACAAATCTAAGAAGTTCCTTACCTGTATGTGTTCTGAGATGAATATTGAGGTAATAATTTGAACGGAAAAACTTCCCACAATAACTACATTCTCTTGAGGATGTAAGATGCTTTATTTTTCCTCCATCATCATTTTTATCTTAAAACAGAAACAAAAATAATTCATGTAAGAAGATGGCTCAAGTATGTGAACAGGGTGAGCTGACTTAAAGATTCTTGATAGAAACATTTTTGGAAAGTATAAAATAATTTTTATATTAGGTATTGGCTAAAAACATGCCAAATGTTGCTTTGAGGTTGCCTGCAGTATTAAAGCAAGTGTGCATCAGTTTTTTTTCTGAGCACAGCAGAGTTCACTGTAAGATTCAGTTCTTCATCTACCTCGATCACAGGAACATTTAATAGACTGAAACCAACGGGCAGCTGTCCGCTCTCCCAACAAGTCTGAGACACGCAGAACCTGGCAAACTCAAGCTGGACCTGCACACAGGCTGGAATATCCAGATTCTTCAGAATAAGTAATTTAGAAAACCAAGCCAATACAAATCACCGACTTTCCCAACCACCAGAGGAAAAGCTTTTTGTCTTAAGCTTAAGCAAGTTACCACTAGAGGGCAGTGAGCACAACTTAATCTTTACAGAAAATAAAAAAGCTTGGCCCTGGGCAAACACCTAGGAAAGTTTGTCAAAATTTAGCAACGTTTTTGGAAAGCAGGTTGTATTACCCACAAGCACTCACACGGGCTAAATGTACCTGACAACTCAAAATCTGTCCCCAAATGACCCAGGGTTGAACTTTAAACTTCACTCTCTGCAGCCTGATCAGAACAGGGGAGTAAATGAAGGTCCTGGGGGGGCCACTAATGAGAGGAGGACACAGCAGCCCTCCCAGACAGCCGTGCTGCAGTTAAAGTACCGGCTTGCCATATATGGGCGTAAGTTCTAGATGAACCTCCTCTTATATTATTAAATTATGTCATATTACATAAATCACAATATGACTACAACATAAGTCAGGTCATCTCTTTAAATTTAGCATAACTTGTCCTTTTGCCTTGAAAAACTGTAATTCCCTACTAAATGGCCTCTTCCTGGCTCCTTCCACATTCCGCAGTCTAGATTATAGATTTCACTGATTTTAAAAAGCAACTTATAACTAAACCACGGTGAGCCTCCAGGTACAATAAAGACGGGACTATATAGGGAATTCCCTGCCGGTCCAGTAGTTAGGACTCCACATTTTCACTGCCGAGGGCCCAGGTTCAATCCCTAGTCGGGGAACGAGGCACAGCCAAAAAAAAAAAAAGACAGGACTATAAAATTTCTGTCACTTCCTAAACTTCCCTGAAGACAATGTAGCCACCTCTAAACCTCTGGACACTCTAAGACAGCAGAGACAACCCTTGATCTAAAAAGGTGTCATGAAGACTTTTAAAAATAATTTACATGAACAACTATTATTAAAGCCATTTATAGCTTAAAGTTGAAAACAATAAAGATAAATTATTTACTCTGCTTTTTGATCTTAAATCTAAAGAAAGCCAGGCTGATATAGGACATAACAATAAAATAAATCTAGACTAGAAGACCACATCATAATATTAATTCATGAAAGTCCATTCCCTAACGTAGAATGCCCAGCTCTCTTTCTGACAATCACACCCAACTCTGTAGCTGGGCTTGCACCTCACTGCAATTTCCTACTTCCAGCTATGTGTCAGGATTTACGGTATGTTGCATCATATCCCAAACGTTATGAAACGCCTTTATTCTAACACAAAGGGCATGAAATGTCCACATCTACCTGGTTCCTGGGAAATGTCCACATCTACCTGGTTCCTGGTCCTTCAGCACCACCTGTGATTTTGCTTGTGCTGCCCTTTAAAGGACTTTTTATAAATAGGCAGTTGAAATCATCCTTGGGAGGTGGAAGACAAGGGTCAATGAACCAATTTTGTAAACAGGGAAATCAGGGCAAAGAAAGGTTAAGCAACACGAAATGGGTCACAGAACAAGGCAGTGGTAGAACCAGACTCAACGCAAGTCTTGGCGCTCCCAACTATCATGAGCTATTCTATCTGCCTGCCGACTGGGCCCAAGTTTTCCACCCAGTTCTGCCCACACCACCTACTGGCAGAATGTGACCGGCTAGCTCATTTCTTTCAGGGCACCGGGGCATCTATCTCACAGGCCTAATTACCTCCCCATTACTGCAGGCCCACAAACAGCACTGCCACTAAGAGGAATCACTTAGAAAACTGGAGGGCTGGTTTAAAGTCATGTTTATGATGTCATTAAGACACCATAATGCGTTTTCTAGATTTCTGAAAAATGAAGATTGTAAGCATGCTAAGTGCTAGGTTTCCTGTCTCCCAGGAAACTCTAAACATGCTAAATATTTGATATGAAAACTGCTGCTCTCACACCCATCCTGTGATCAGAAAAAGAACTGGGCACCAGCTTCAGAGAAGATGTATTATCTGGTCACATTCACCCTGGATCTCACACCCGGGGTTCTTAGAGACATCAACACACTGTCAAGTTACAATGCAAGAGGCCAGCATGTTTAAACCCAAGACCAGTCTGTAAATGATACCGTTTCTCTAAGACTAATTCATGATCTCATCATTCCTGTGTTGATTATGCAGGGGTTTATTCAGTGTTCTCCAGCAGCAGAATCCTCTGTTCAAACAAAATATTATTAAATGGGTAGAGAAGCTGTGGTTTACGTGAAGACGGGCACGATCTGAACCACAGGTGGAATCCTCCGCCCTAGATGACGCCCACTGGGACTCAAGAGATAGGTCAACAGGACCTCAGCGATGGCTTCCGTTTCCCATAAATGCCATCAGTACATTAGAATTTTGACTGAGCAAGTGAGATCTTTACATCATCTTTGGTGTGTTCACATTCTCTTTACTTTACAAATTGTTTCAGTGAATGAGCTATGAATGAATACTTGCCCCCAGACACAAAGGATAGGGGACCAGGCAGCACCAAATGGCCTAATACTCTTTCTCTGATTGACAACCATTCCCAGTACTGATCTGTGCCCACAGATATCCGTTTGGAATAAACGTGTGAAAGCTGGCCCTTGACAGAAAGGGAAGTGCACTGCATATAAGGATAACTTGTTTTTATAGATTAAGATCAGAAATGCTGGGAAACTGTAAGGGAAGGCCAGCATCTCTCAACTCTGACACTACTGGTACGGGTGGGGGGGGGGCCTGCCCTGTGCCTGGGAGGATGTATAGTGCATCCCAGGCCTCCACTTACTGGGTGTCAGCGGCACACACACCAACACAGTGCTGACGACCAAAACTGTCTCCAGACAGTGCCAGATGTCCACTGGGGGCAAAACTGCCCCAGCGAAGCAGCGCCGATGCACAAGGTAAAATCATGTGTGTCCTGGGACTTCCCTGGTGGCGCAGTGGTTAAGAATCTGCCTGCCAACGCAGGGGACATGGGTTCGAGCCCCGGTTCAGGAAGATCCCACATGCCGCGGAGCAGCTAAGCCCGCGAACCACAGCTACTGAGCCTGCGCTCTAGAGCCCACGAGCCACAACTACTGAGCCGCGCGCCTAGAGCCCATGCTCCGCAACAAGAGAAGCCACTGTGATGAGAAGCCCGCACACCGCAACCAAGAGTAGCCTCCGCTCGCCCAACTAGAGAAAGCCCACGCACAGCAACGAAGACCCAACGAAGATCCAACGCAGCCAAAAATTAATTAATTAATTTAAAAGATTGGTTTAAAAAAAATAAAATAATGTGTGTCTCCTGTTAGCAAAGTATGAAATCACATCACTCTTAGAACAGGAAGAAACCTCGATAAGCCTTATAACTCCACCCTACTGTTACAGAAATGAGAAAGTGAAGGCCCCGAGAGGCTAAGGGACTTACAACAGGGGGATGACACCAGAAACAGCCGGCACTCAAACCCACCTCCCCACCCTGATAACCGGCTAGTGTCCTCTGGCACCGAGCAGAGGAGGGACAGTGCACCACCCAGCAGCTTACCCAGGTGGAGCCCTTCTGGAAGCCCATCCTCGGACCCGTCTTCAGAGCCACCTTCTCGATCGATGGCTCCGTTCTCCTCCAGGGTCGGGGGCAGGTCCGGAGAACAGGTGCTTGGCTGCCTGCCGTCCACTGACATGGGCGGCGACTCGGCATCGGCCCTACGGTCCTTCTTGTGCACCCGGGAGTGCAGGACCAGCTGGTGGTAGGTTCTGAAGGCTTTGCCACACTCGGAGCAATGCGTCGGCTTCTCTTTGTTACTGGCTAACTTGGGGTCTGTGTCCACGGAAGGCACTTCACCGGCGGGGTGTCTGGGCTTCTCCTTATCTTGTGAGAGACCTGGACAACCGCTTTTACTTGTCTTGGACTTTCCGGAACCTTCGGGATGGCTTTTATTCACGTTCCAAATTTCCCCCAGCTCTTCTTTGTCTGAACAGGACTCATCGTTGTCGGTGCTCCCCTCCTGGCCCGGCTGCTCCTTCACCTCTCGGCACACAGCGACCTTCCCTTTGGTGGCCAGCTGCCAGGCTTGGTAGGTGGTGAACGGGTCCAGCTGAGGTATCCATTTGGCCGGCTTCTTCGCAACCTCAGGGTGAGACCTGGGTCTTAGGTTTAAGAACTGCAGCAACTCTTCCCCCGGAGACGGCATTCCCTCCTGCTGCGTGTCTGTCTGTGAGCTGCGGGTACCGGAAGCAGTGTCTTTGGTGTGCATCTTCCTGTGATCAATGAGACTTTCTTTATTTGGAAACAGAAAGCCACAAACCATGCAGATCTTGTAAGGAGATGAGACGCTCTCAGCCGCGTGCTCCTGCACCACCTCGTTGATGGTCACCGGGCTCTCCAGGCCTGGCTGTGGTCTGCTCTTGGCCCCCGATTTGCCTGTGTGCGTTCGCATGTGATTCTTCAGAAACCAGGGCTCCTTGAATCTTCTGCCACACACATTACACCCGTAAGTGAAAGAGTCCTTGTGTTTCTTCATGTGGATCTCAACGTCGAAGGCGGCTCGAAACGTCTGCCCACACACTTCACAGCAAAGTTCTTCGTTTTCCTTGCAATTCTTATCCTTTGGAGGTTCTGTTCTCACCTGAACTTTATCAAGAGGACTCAGATACTCTGCTTCAACACGCAGAACGGCGGGCTCACAGAGGATAGGCCGATGTTGCATTAAGACGTGTTTATTGAGGTCTTCCGAATGTGTGAAGGTCTGACTGCAAAACATGCAGTCCAAGGGCATATACCCTTCTATTTGGATTATGTTTTTCTCCTGTGTGGCTCTGAAAGGAACAGCAGCGGTCCCTTTTATTGTCATGGCATCATCGATCTCCATTTGGGTGCCAAGAGAATTGCCAATAACTTCTGGTCCATCCATATACATCAAGAGGGATTGAGTTGGCATGTTTCCTGTCTCTTGAGGATTGTATATAAAATTAGAATCTGGGTGAGGAATCTCTGGAGTTGGAATAAGGCCACTTGTAAAGACTTGTCACTCACACGCCCAGCAGCCCGAGGCTTCAAAACTAGAGCAAGTATGTTATGAAAATTCAAAAGAAAGTGTATATTCCTCTGACTTCTTATCTTCAGAAGTCTCAGGAAGCTTAGTGATAAAAACAATCACTGGATCTTTCCACAAACCAGGCAGACAGACTCCCCAGTGCTTGGATTCAGAGGTGAGTCAGCACAAAGCATTAGTTCTCTTTGTCTTCATCAAGTGAGTGATTCAGTTGAGCAAGAAGTCAATTCCAGCAACCTGGAGACAAGGGATTTCCAAAACCTAGAGGAAAAAAAAATAGAAACGGCTATAGCTCCAGTCAGAGAAAAGAGAAGGCTGGCCGATGACTCACAGTGGTCCTTCCCACGAAGCACAGAAGGCACCTAATTCAGCTGCTTCACTTTTAACTAATACAGCGCATCCTGTTAAAGTGCTCGTTAATTAAATCATTAGCATTTTATCCAGTCAGTACCCTTATCAAACTGCCAGAAATTCATGCAGTTAAACTGAAAACCTGGTGCTTTAATGATTTACATCTAAAATGTAAAGTTTCAGGACAGAAATTGTCAATTTCAGCTGAGTATGTTTTAACTGCCATTAAAATGCACATGTGTATCCTTACAAACAACCTGTATAAGTATAGAGACTATAAGAATTGTAAAAAATAACAATAAAAGCACTTTAGGTAAAATTTCAAAAGCCAGAGTTTCAAACTGTCTTACAGACAAATCATACAAGAAACACAAATGCCTAAAAGCACACTCAAAGATTACCCATACATAAGTCAACAACATAAGCACAAGAAAATGGGACCCTTTCCTAAAATCCCCATTCAAGAAACACACCTCAGAACCGCTGCTCCTCCTGGCAAAGCAGAGCCTTGATATTGATGTATTTTGGTTCACTGGATATTCTGGCCTTCATTCCACTGCCCAAATCCCAGTTTGCTTTTAACAGCGTCAGGCAGGGTAGGGCTTCCTTGTCCAAACAACAAATATACACAAAGCTACTCTGTGAATGTACACATTTAAAATAAAATCCTCAACATAGCTGGTTCAACGTGGCTTAGTGTTTCATCAGAAAATAGATCCTCTCATTTCTAATCCACCTTTCACATATACACTGACCAGGTAAAAAATGCATGAGTTGATTTAACTCTACAGGGTCCGATCTAGAAGCTAATTTTCACTCTTGCAGAAGAATTAACCTCTAAAGCCAACACCCTCCACCTTTACAGCAAGCACAGGAATTGTTTTTAAATAGTCCCAACTCCTTTAACTGAAGTCAGTTAATTCTACCCAAGAAAACAAAAAGACATGCAAACTATTCCCACCACAGTCAACGTTATATTAAAAAAACACACACAACTTTCCTTCTCTCCACTTCCTCAAAGAGCAAGGAAGGGCCTGTAGGCTCAGAGGAGGAGGAAACATTTCTTCCACTCTTTACGCTCAGAGAAAGAAAATTCTCATACTCCCTGTTATCTTTAGTTTTGAGTAAACTAGATCTTTAACATTAAGCTTTTCTAAATAAGACTGCAGATCAAAGTTTAGGGTACAGAAAGAATGGACTAAAGTGTTTTATCTTAATTTCTTAGTCTTTTATTGCAATCACAGTGGAGGATAAACACATGGGCTGGCTACCAGCTGCTGGGTAGGACAGAACAGAACACTCCAGAGACCTGAGTTCCAGTCCTGGCCAAGCCACAACCTTAAAGCTGGCACCACTACATACCTCACCTTTCTCTGTCTACTTAATGAGGGTGGTTAAATTACAGGACCACTTGCCAGGTTCCAAAACTCTGTGGTCCTGGGGTTAGATCTACATTTATGGATAGACATACTCAAAAGAATATTTAATGATTATGCTAATCAAGATGTTAAATGATATTTGGATCTGTGATTGATAATTCGGGTTTCTGTGTAGTCATTTACTCATTCAACAAATATTTACTGAGTGCTAGTGTCCCAGGTAATATTTTAACTGAAGAAAGTAACAGCACACACTCTAGAAAAGCAGTTCTCAAACCCGACAACACTGTTTTCACTGGCCAACAGCTGAATGAGAAAGAGAAAAACTGCTCAATGAGCTCTACACAAAGCTATGTGAATTAATTCCAATCTGAATAAAGATTGTCCTTTATTTGAGGTCCTTTCTACTTTTTGATGCCAAAATACCCTTTTCATAAAACAAAAGAGTGGCAATTGCAGGCTTTTTTTTTTTTTAATGTCCTAATTTGGCAAAATCAAAGTCCCCCAGGTCAGACCTCAACATAATTTTTTTTTTTATAAGAAATTTGACTAGTCTGTGACATTTTTAAGTTTGGGGGAACTCCACTTTTCTATAAATGATCTTTCCCCAAAAGACACCAATCCTAAACTCAGTATCTGGATCAAACATGATGTGGGTACATCCCTATTATTTCCCACATTGGGTAACAGCATATACTGGAAATTCCTGTCTTAGAAAGACAATTTAGTTTCAACTCTATCTCTGAAATGTTAAATATCTGGGTTAAGTAAGTCATCATCAGCTTCCAACACAAGACCTAAAGGATTGGTAAAGGAGGGTAGTGGGAAAAACCTTCGGAGAAAGAAGAGCTTCAGTTTTGCCCAAGAGGGTGAACAGGAGGGAGGGAAGGATGTCCCAGGCCAGGGAATCTTGGGGTGCAGTCAGCTGGGGAAGAAGACCCTCCCAGGCAAAACCCAAGGACTTCTTCCTCCAGGTAAGTTTCTGGGACAGATTCTGATGGTCATTAACTGTGCCCAGCTGTCCCCAGCACTAGGGTCACAAGCAATCCTTACTATTCTCCCAAAAGATACGAAAACTATGGGCCACTCCCTTTAAAGTAAGATCCCAGGGGCAGAGACCCTGTCGGCCTGGCTCACTGCTGCCCCCCAGTGCCTAGAAAGGGTCCCTGGCACAGGGTGAGGCTCTCAAGAAACCACATAATCAGTACAGGTAGAGAATGAGTACGTGCATTTTTGGCCACAGTCACCAACCGTAACTGACTTGATATTAAAATTAACTTGAACGTTCATCAAGACTTCTACACAGCTATCTGAGGCTGCCATCTAATTGCCATTTTCTGCAATGTTAAGAGTATAATAAAAAATGAATCATATATAATCATACCATAAAGTTAACTAGTAGAAGCAAAACTGCATCACTTGGCTTTATAACCACTCTCCTTATTGACCTACCAAACCCAAAATGCAGGGCCTGCTAGGGACATCTCTCTAAGCAAATACCCTCAACTCGACTTAGAAAACTAAATGCAGACAAAACACTTCCTTAAACTATACATCAATAACTACACTCAAAATCAGTCTGCTCAACAAAAATCTTTATAGAGTGCCTGTAATAATAAAGACTTTAATAATAACAGAACTTAAGGAAACCAGACATCGTAACCTAATTACTGGTAACAGCAACATATCACCATTCCAACTGAGGGAAGTGTGCACACACAGGCTCCCCAGCACTTTCGGCGTTTCCATGTATGGAGCACACGGACGCCAACAGTACGCCAATGGCACTGCTGATAAAGTGAATTGTCTGTCTCGACAAAGAACTGGAGATGGAGGGGGTAGGGAAGACGTTATAAACCAACACCTACAGTCTAACTGCTTTTAGTTTGAAGAAAAGTGAGCATTCTGAACACACTCAGCTTACTGAAAGGCGCTCAGCAAAAATGTTTTTCAACGTCTAAAACAAGTTTTCTTAACCTTTACTCAGGTTAATGACAGCACTTGACCATCAGCCAGACACACCTAAGGCACCTAAGGCAAGAGGTTATTCAGTATAACCTAATATTTTGAGCGAATACTAGGGTTTAATTTATATTGTGATCACTTAAGTAGATACTTTTTTCTAATTCACCACAACATAAGCTTTGAAAAGAATAGAAGCCATAACTGCTACAACCACCTGAAATATAAGTCTGGTGTTCTTTAGGTCATTTATCTCTTTTTAAAGCAGATATTCATCTGTGAGTAAATTTACTACGAATTCTGCCAATACCTACCGACCTTGAAATTAGCAAATATTGATACTACCCAGTATACAATGCTTAATGAAAAGCACCATAATTTGTGCTTAAGCACAGTAAATCAGAGGTGAATGCCACCTTGCTGACAATGTTAATTTGGAAATACTGTTCTTAATGTACAGCTGTACTCAAACTGTCGCCTTTAGAGACCCAACATCCCTACCTCGGCTGAACAGGTTATCTGACATGTCTTGGCATGGAATATTTATTACCATATTATGGAGCAATAAGGTATTCAAGGCCCTCAAAACCTGTCAAACACACTTAAAAATTCTATTTATAGTCAAGTAATTTGCAGTATTCCTACAAATCTACTCCCCCTACCACCACCCAAGTTACCTAAGCGTCCAAATAAATGATCACTAAAACATTCAGTCTAAACAAACTACTAGTCTCCGGCCAATTCATTTGTATCCTTTAAACTTCAAAATTATCTCCAAGATGTGGTTAGGAAACTGCCGGTTTTTCTATAGGTTTCCCTTCTCTATTTTGCACATACTATTTTTTCCTTAATCTGACAAGTGAAGAGAACTCTACAAAGTAATCTACAGTAGCAATCAAAACCTACAACTTTAAATCCTTCAACACTATTGCAAGGAAATCACCAAGGTCACACCCACTGAACAGATGGCCAACCCAACTTCCCCAACATAGCTGTGGAAAGATGTTTAAAAGTTAAGCGAGAGAGAAAGACTAAAATATTCGAAGTTTACATTCAACATTATAATCTATTCGAAAGCAAATGATTGTTCAAAGACAAGGCTTGCGAAGATCCGATGGGATAAAGGCTCATTTTCTTGAAATTCTGTGTAGGTGCTCGGTGCTACATGGGATTAGAGATCGAAGTAGGATAAAAATATATTCCTACTAGCATATTTCAGCGTCATGATTAAGAACTCTGCCTGATTCCTCCTAAATTAATTAAGCTTGATAAACGATCTTAATATGAACTTAAAACACCACATATTTTTAGTTTTAGTATTATCAGTATTAACAGATACTGTGGCCTGTAAACTGGCTTTTAAAAATTCCATCTTGACGTGAAAAAAAGAATTATAAGGGAAATTAATTGTTTTAATTTTTACTTAAGCAAGATTAAGCACACTGCTATCGTGAGTTTCTATTATTACCACTTAACCAGTACTACCTTAAGTATTTTGCAAAGATTTTGGACAGGACTAACTTCAGAGAGATTTCAACAAACTAAAAAAAAAAAAACAAAAACTACCTGTATTCTTTAACTCTCTACAAAGAAAACACTGCACACACACACACACACACACACACACAAGTGTGTATATGTATATCTGTGTGTATATAACACACACAGATATACAAATCACTATAACCATCATATCACCCATTACCCTACACAACTACACCTCTTTTTCCACAGTGCCTAATGGTGAATGTTCTTAATTATAGCCAATTTAACCAACTTCAGATTATATGTAAACAAGGGCAATGCCTTTTAAGGCATGAGATCTTTCTTTAGCCACATTTAAATATTCCCCTCCCCATCTCTGTTGAGTAAATACTAAAGCTGTATGTCTGGCTCTTTCAAATCACCTATTTGCTCTCAAAAATAAGAAAAAAAAGTCTCCCTTCAATTAATACAATCACTGCTCAGTAGACTTATATACTGAACTGAAAAGAACTTATCCACTAATTTAAAAAACACAAAAACACTTCTTCTGGTATAACTGAACTGTTCTGAGGTTATCCTGATTTGTTACAGGTAGGAAATATAAAAACAAGTGTTCTTCCTAATGCTGACTCAGGAACAATACATATGTGGACTCTCAATTTCCAGTCCATAGAACTATATTTTAAATTCAGAAGGTTCCCCGACACACTAGAAACTAATGAACACCAACACACAAAACATTACACGAACCCGTTAAAAAACTAGCAGCTCACTCCACGATTGCTCTCCCATAGCAAGTGGAGGGCCGTACAGGCCAAGAGCAACTCTGGTAAAGCTCGAGGACAAAGGGTAAAGAATTAAACTAATTCTCTCATACAACTTATTAAGCTGTCTTTTCGGGTTTAGTAATTTTATTTCTCAACTTTATCACAAAATTACCAAACTGGCCCCAAATTTCCAGTAACTCAGTTATGTTGTTACCCTGGGCAGGAAGTTATGGGGATGTTCAGAAGAGTCCGTCAACAAATGTTCAAATATAAAGTGTTCTAATGAGCATTCCAGCCCGAAGCGTAAATGAGCAACGTGTGGTGGCACCTGGCTGACAGGGGCTGCCCCTCTATTTACTGGGAAGATAGATTTATACAAGAATTGAGCTTACTTATCAATAGCTGCCGATTTTAGGAAAGGATGGTCCCTGTCCTCCCACTTCCTCAAAGTCAGATTTCTATCTGCCCTCATGGTCTCAATTCCCAATCCTTTGCCCTACATACCACTGCAAATTTGCCTAACCATAGTATCAGTTGGAGAAAAATAATCCAGATCACCTTACTGCCAAAAGTCAACATTTCACCAACATTTCAGAAGGTTTTATACTGCCCCAAATGAGGCCATTCAGCTATGATGATCAAGCTTCCCTCCCGCAGATTTAAGAAATTTCCTGCTGTCTTTGTGTAACTCATTCTTTCTTCCACGTGCATTTAAACTAGTCAGCACCCCTCCCCCAAAGATCTGAAGATGAGGCATACAAATCAAGACTCTTCCACTGTCACGACTTTCATTTACATGCTGTAACTAAACTCTTCACTATTTAGAGTATTTAATATGATTGGATTCCTCTAATTCCACTTCAGTGGCTGTTCTGTAAATACCTTCCAGTTTTTTTTTTATTCTGCAGCACACCTCAGCAATTTGAAAACTACTCAGTATATTCCAAATAAAGTCATTTAACTTAAAATCTCCTTACATTTATTTTATTCTACAGGAATGAATACTCAGTTTATCCAACTGTCTCATGTGTTTCATTCTTACTGTGTAATTCTGAAGCTTGAAAATACATAGCCATTGTTCAGTTCTTTGACTTCACCTTTCCAATTCATCTATTAAACACACTATTACACAATTAAACTGAAATTAGAAATGAACCATTTAAAACAAGTCATACCCAGCAAGCTAGAAAACGCTTACAGGCCATAGTGGCATCTGTGAGCTGGAATGATCTGAATTGACTTTTCTTTTTTGAGCAAATGGAAACAAAGCTTCATGTAAAATGTAAAAAAGGTCCAATCATTTATAGTCTTAAGAGAGATAAAAGTCTATCTTTTTTTTAAAGTAGTAGACTGTAAGCAGTAAAGAATCATTAAAACTACTCAAAAGTTCTTATCAACCAATATCATGTTTGCGACAACTGTGAGAAAAGAATGTAATTTTACAAAGTGGGAAAACAGCACATCTTTTGGGACCCCTGAGGCTCTAATCAAGCGTATCAGAATTAAGAGTGCTCTGGGTTGGCAAAGCAACCCTGCTGTGGCAAAAACAGGCCATTTCATCATAAATGTTGTTAAAAGAGAGAGAAGTGATTAGCATTTATCTGAAATGAGGAGACAGAGGGACTCTGTCCTTGCCAGGCCATTATATTCCTTAATTATTTCATCAGTTTGTAAGTGACTTGATGACTGAGTCTTATTTCCAGATTTCCTCTTGAAAAGGACCACTGGAAGGGGTTTTTATTAAAACAGGGGCTGCTATTTCTCCCTGAAGTTCCACTGCCAAAAATGGAGGATTATTAAGAGAACGCAGACCGACCTCCACCTTAAACCTTTAATGGGAAAGTCAAAACCTTCACCCCTCCCTCTTCCTCCCCTACTTGGAAAAAAAAAAAAAAACAACCAAGCTGTTATCTAAATCGATTCTTCAGGACAAAGGAGCAAAACATTTTCTACAAGTTTTATCTGAGTGGTGTATTAGTTCCTTTTTTTGATTAAGAAGTGAAAGGGAATAATATGAAACCAAGACAACTACTAAACTTCGATCTCACAAGTTATTAAAAACACACAGCAAAGGTCAAACAGCAGTGTTCGACGGTGTTGTGAAGATAAAAGGACTGAAAGAAGTTGGACACGAAAGAAAAAAGTCTGTGTCCTTTACCTAGAAAAGTCATAATCTTCCCCTACTCCCTCCTCCAGCATGCAAAATCAATGTGCAATTCTAAAGGAGCAGCCTCCCTCGTCTCGCCAAATAATTAAAATTCCAAACAATCGGATTATTAACCCTATTCTACCAAACAAGCCAAATAAATGATAAATTTGGCCTGTAGCTATTGACAACTGAATTTTTAAATAAGTCCCTACCTCTGGAATTCAGGATTTATATAACTGATTTAAAATGGCAGCAATGTGGGGTGGGGGTCGACTTCCACTAAAACACCAGGATTACACACACACACACACACACACACACACACACACACACACACGCACACGCACACGCACTACTACAGTCTTTAGAATACTAAACAAAACAGTATCTAAAATAAACAGGACTTCTCAGAAAAAGTCATCTACCATTAAGGACACACCTTAAAAGTTCTTAGCACACATTAACTAAGCAAGCACAAACTAGTGGTTTGACTGTTACACTTTTCAGACAAAAAGCAATTAGGTTATTGCTCTACACTTGTCACTACTGCGCTAAAGACTTTTTAGAAAATCTAGATCTATTACTCATTCTCAAAGTATTACAAAATTCACTATTTTAAGTCTTATTTGCTATCAATCAAGACGGTCCATCCATTCCAGGGGGGAAAAAGTACAGTCGA
Organism: Delphinus delphis; assembly: GCF_949987515.2. Taxonomy (NCBI): domain Eukaryota; kingdom Metazoa; phylum Chordata; class Mammalia; order Artiodactyla; family Delphinidae; genus Delphinus; species Delphinus delphis. The sequence goes on along the minus strand of NC_082697.1, from coordinate 8,400,536 downwards.
AAACATTTTAAATGTACTTCTTGACACATACAAAAGAGAAGGTACAGGCCCCCTAAGGACCCCTACCTAGTGGCCAGGCCTGGCTGGCAGCTGCCTTTTCTTTTGTTGGGCTTAATCTCATGTCAACTCATTCAACCAACTCAAAAGCGATGAAGACATAATTGAATCAACCTGAACTAAATCAGACCTAGGCTTCTTAAAACATACACCTTAATGATTCCAAACGATCTAGAAAACTAGGAAACCTGCTCGTTTGCACGGCGGTCAATAACATAGGACCCCAGACCGACCAAAGAACCACTGCACCCGCCTGTCTTTAATACACGTGAAGGAATGTTCAAGCTTAACGCTCCAAGCCCTATAGGCTGATCCAGAAAGATAAATTGAGGCTCAAGGAATTTCAAAGGGGAACAACACAGCAAAGCCTCAAACTCTGAAGTGACTATCCTTTTCTTGGAAAAAGCAACAAAATGAGAGAAAAGTTTACACTGCTCCAAGTGTGAACAAGCTGCTTGGGGTCCCAGAAGTGGCCACTGGTGGCCCTCTCCTGCTCTCTTTAATAAGCCCTGGGGGGAAACTGCCTCCCCCCACCCACCCCACCCCCACCCACCCGCCCAAGAATGCGGCTTCCCGTCCTCGGTGGCCCTACCCTGAATCCTAAAATGTGGGCTCCAACCCGGGACTTGAACTTCTATTCCGATCCCCGGGGCGCAGGTACCGCGGCCTGCGCACCCCACAGGCCTGGTCTGGCCCCCTCGGAGCAACACCGCCCGGGCCATCCCAAATCCAGCCTCCCAGGGCCCCCAGCAGCGCCCTCCTCCCCCTCTCCCTCCCATCCCGTGCGGCTCGCATTTTGGGGCCAAATCAAGAGTGAAGAGGGCTCTACATCTGAAACTGAGCGGTCTCGCCACTCAGCGCCTCCTGGCAGAAACTTCCCTTTTAAAAAAAAAAAAGAAACACTTTTAGGCTAACATTTCAATCCCTCCTGCCCTTTAGAGTTCCTAGTTCTGCTTCCAGCTGGCTTTGCGTCTCCCACTAGAATTGAGTGATATATTCTTAAAGCATTTAAGGGTTATTAAAAAAAAAGTTAAAAAAATATTTTAAAATTAAAGGGGGGAAAAAAAACCCCTCATCACACATCCAGGAAACGCAGCCCGGTGCACCGCCTGCTCAGGGGTGGGCAGAGGACCGGGACTCCCGGGGACGGATTTGGGGGCGCCCGGAGGGCTGGCTGGGGTGCGCGGCCGGGTCCGCGGCGACGCCAAGCCCCTCCCTTGGCCCCTGTAGACGCGCCCTCCGCCCGGCCCGTGCGGACGGTCCCGGCCATTGTTTGCGGGGGATGCCTGTTAGGACGCATTGTTTTGGCTGTTTCCAACTTGCCCCGGCCCCTCTCGGGCCATAGCAGGGGACCCCGCGCCGGCCCGCTCCCCTCCGCCCGCGCCCCACGGCAGAGTTGGCAAACGGGGAGACCTGCCCGGCGGAGCCACCCAACTTTTCAGAAACAGCCCCCCACGCAGCCCCCGAGCTCCCTCCGGCGGGCCCCTGGCTCCCGACCCAGGGAAGGGGGCACTTCTCCGCCCCCAAGCCATCTAGACTGTTTCCCAGAGTAAGTGTGATGGTCAAACACAGTCTGTGCACACCGGGGGCTCGCCCGACACCTTCTCGCCAGTGGAATCGCTCAGAAGCCAGGAGGGGAGGGGGCGCCCTAGAGGAGCGAAATAGAGAGTAGGAACGGTGTGGGGGGGGGGGGCCGGCGGGGCGGGGGAACCGTCCGGGGAGGGGACGAGATAACGAGCACGGGAAACTCGAGGGCGGGCTCCGGGGACGCCGGAGGGGCGAGACGAGGAGCCCCCTGGGGCCCCGCGGGGGCGGGGGTCGCGCCCCCTTTACCTGCGGCTCCGGCTCCTCGGCCATTTCCTCGCTCTGCGGCGGCCGGGACTGAACTGACACCACACGAGCGAGCCGAGGTTTGAATGAGGAGGGAGCAGGCGAGGAGGGGAGGGGGCGGGGAAGGCAAGAGGGAGGGGAGGCGACGGGGAGTTTCTCTCGGCCTTTTGTGCGGACACCTCCCGGATTCCGCGCCCGCACCGGCCCCCCAAAAGAGACTTGGGGCCACTGCGCGAGAGGCGAGGCCATCCCCCAGGGCGCCTCGGGGCTTCGCGCCTTGAAGTCCCCCCCAAAAGGAGCGTCCCCCACCCCCACCCCCGCCTGGAGGATTTGGGGGCCGGGCTCACCTCAGGCGCGGGGCTAAGGTGAGCGGGGCGGGGGTGCTCACGGGGGTCAAAGGCGCGGGCGCCCCCTACTCGTCTGCGCGAGGACAGTGCAGGCGCGGGGGGTCCCTAGAGCCGCCGGGGCGCGGCGCGTCAGGCGCAGGGGGACTGTTCGGTCAGAAAGTGCTCAAGGAGCAGCTGTTGCGCCCTCCCTCGGCCCGGCCGCTCGGAGACGCCCCGCCTCCTGCCTTCACCGGCCGCCCGGCCACGCCCTCTGCCACGCCCCCACATCCACGTGATCTGCGCAGGCGCGCCCCTGCCCCGCCCACCGCCACGGACCTCCGCCTCCCGGACGCGAGCGAGCGGCCGAGCGCGCGCACTCACTGTTCTCGCCCTGCCACTCCCGCGCACGCGCGCGCCTTCCACCACCCCCACACCCCCCGCCTCCCGCCATCCGGCTTCACGTGGCCCGCGCGCGCCCCGGCGGTTCCAGTGACAGGTACGCGGGGAGGGGGCCACGAGGGCAGTGCGCAAGCGCAGTTCCAGGCCTCTGCCTCGCCGCTTCCCCCTCCCATGCAAGGTGTGCCCAGGCGAGGGGAGGGGCTGGTCATCCGAACTCCTGGGTCATCCTGCATTACCAACAAACGAAAAGCCTTTACCCCCATTTGGGTAGGTTAGAAGGCAACTGTGCACAAACAACATTTTTTCAAATTTTCTTCAAGCATGAGAAAGGTCGATAAGATGATTAAAATATTTTTTAAATTAGTATCTCCGTAAAGCTACTTTTAGTTGTTCCTATTTTTCTGAAAGGGCTGAGCTTGCGCTGCTATAACTTGAGGTTTCTAAACTTGGCCTAGATGCCAAGAATCCACTTGGCTTTGATAGAAATCCACGTGGATGAAACCAGGCTTAAAACTGGAGGGGAAAAAAAAAAAACTAGCCTTCCCCCTACCCTTAATTGAAAGCGTTTCGCAGCTATTCTTTTTATTTGCTCACTAAAAAAGAAAAGGTTATGATTCCGAAGGCCAGTGATATTCCCCCATTTTAAGTAAGCCCCAAGGAGGAACCAAAGAAGCAACAATCATATCCACCAAGTTCTCTGCCCCAAGATGCAAACGAATGCAAAAGTAAAGGGTGCTATGTTAAGTCACCACAAAATAGCCAAGTTTGTTTTGTTGTGTTTTTTTTATTGGCCTTTGGTGTGTCCAAAATGGAAAAACTTAAAACATATCAAGAAAGGCCCTTGAAGTATATTTTTAATAAATCAGGACAAAAAAAGCCCTACATAAATGCTCCGCTGGTGAGCAGTGCAATCCTTAATAAGTAGGAAATGGAACTTGAGAGACAGTTTCTCAGCAAAGGGGAAGAATTTGCCAAGTGTGATGTTTTGCTGTCATTTTATATATAACTACTAACCCCACATATGGTCTGGTTAGTCTTTTTTAAAAAGGAAGTGAACCAATTACTCACACTTAATTAATTAGCAGTTCCAGAAGTAGATTCTTAAGCCAGAACTCTTTTTTTTTTCCCTCACTCAAGTACACTGATATTGATCACTTCTAGTACTAGAGTTCCTTTTCTCAGGGAAGATGAATATCTTTCTTTAAAATATTTTTTAGTCTTATAGTCACATACCAAAATACAGTCCATAGACACACTCTTCCTAAACAAGAAACTTCATTTAACTTACCAAAACAAATGACTTCGGGCACTGCTACAAAACAAAGAAACTATGAACAAGTGAAACCAAATTGAGTCTTCACATAAGTGTAGCCTCACTCTACATGTTAATAGATAACCTTTGAACTCTGAAACCTTGAAAGCTGTAAACACAATAGCACTGATAGTTAAAAATCCTAGTGTCAAAATTGAGCAAAATAAAAGTCCAAACTTTTCAGTAGGAATAGGGAAACAATCAAATGTTTTGACAAATAATCGTTTCACTAAGAACAATGAGGCTCCTGGCCCTCAGACCTTGTTGCTACTGAATTATTTTCTGAGCAAAAAATGGTACTTTTCCCTATGCCCTCGCAAAACTACCACTTTGTGAGCATAATAGCATCATATGGTTTGTTAGTTACTGTTTCTCTCTCCTCCCTCCCCCCCCCACCCCGGCCCGGCAAAAAATAAAAAATAGAACAACAACAAAAAAACCATATTGTAGATTTTCAAATTGAAAGTAATTTTATTAACTGATCTATCCGCTAAGCGTTTTATAGGCGATCTTACGTTTGAGCAAAGAATTACAAAGAACCTTATTCCTGGAGACGTGCCAACAAAACTGGGAAGTCGTTGAAAAATTCTGCCAATGGCTGAGTGCTGGGTTGCAAACACATACTGTGTTTTTAAATGGACATAGAGTGATCTGAATGCGCTGTAAGGGCGTCTGTGGGACACATTCCGGCCCCTTAGAAGGTGGAGACTCACACTTAAGATTTACTTGGAAAGCGTGTATAGTTAAAACAATTAAGAATGAAAACTCCAAAAGCAACAGGAGGACGCCAGGAACATTCGGTTTTGTAGTAAAGCCAGGAACTCATTATTATCGTATGAAATGAAAATCGAAAATCGAACGTTGGTCTCCATATACTTAGCTCCGCCCACACATAATCCTGTTTCGCCCCCCCGCCCCCCCCACCCCAGCTAGACTATCTCTAAAGGAGTCAGGTGCTGCAGAGACGCAGGCGACACAAACAATGGAACCAGAAATGTCCCTTCAAATGTGAGCTGATGCTCGGCACACGTTATTCGGGGAGAGAGCGAAAGACCCCACTTCACCTCTTTTTAATGCGACGCACATCACCTACACCTCATTTTTCACAATTATCCAAACAGACCAGCCCCCCTTAAGATCTATTTCCCAGTGTATGCTTATAAAATCGCACCATTATCTCTGATCTAATCCCAGTGATAGGAGCCCTCTGGCTTTAGTTAACTTCTGATTTTCTCTCCAGCTCCTGCCTGCCACCGCATTCTCAGATCTAACAACAAAAAACCCTTCTAATTTGCTATATTTAACATTCATTGGAATCATCTTTTGAGAGTTAGCCTTCATTAGCAGAGGAGGATGCCGTTATGATCTTATTTTCGCAAGTATTTATTTTACTGTGGAACTATTATAGAGAAACGATTTGGAAACTGTATGTAAATCCCTGGAGCTGAAACGGAGCCAACACAGACTTAAAAGAATTCAGTGTTCAGAGCAGGAAAACCTGAAAAACTGCAGTGAGGAGTTAGCAGGAAAAGAAAATGAAAAAGTTAGGCAAACCTGCCAGCTCTGCAAACTACAAGGGACATTTGAGAAGGAAATGAAGAAGGGCAGCTCTTTTAACAGGACAGAATGCACTAAATGAAGTAGAGATCACCAGCGACTCCAGGGAACACCAAACTTCTCTCTTTCCTGTTAAGTTTATTCATCCCATTCAAGTCATCTCACAATTTTAAACGCCCTACAAAACATCATAATAATACATGATAAAAATAAATAGCAGAAATTACCTTGCAGAAGTGGAGGCAGGGTCTGGAACCAGGAGGCTTTCTCTCCCTGAGTTGGCCGGTCCACCTGACTCGGAACAATACTGGAAGAGATGTGATTGCTGGTTTTTATAAGCAAACCAAAAAAGGGAGGGGCCAAGAATAAGGCTCAGTATAAATAGAGGTTTAGATGCAATCCCAGCTTGACTAACCAATCATGGCTGTGTCTGTCCCATTGGCAAATTTGTTGAGTACCCCGCCCCACTTTACAAGCACAACTTCTATGCATCTTCTCTAATATCCTGGATGGTTTTCCAAGGCTGACTCCACTCAAACTGTCACTGTAAACTTCCTTTAAAAATTACACGGGTCACAAATAAACTAGAGAATATAACAAAAAAGAAACACTCAGATATAGAGAACAAACTAAACTAGTGGTTACCAGTAGGCAAAGGGAAGAGGGGGAGGGGCAAGAAAAGGGGAGGGCATTAAGAGATACAAACTACTATGTATAAAATAAATAAGCTACAAGGATATATTGTAAACACAGGGAATAGAGCCAGTATTTTATAGTAACTGTAAATGGACCTTTAAATTTTTTGAATCACTATGTTGTACACCTGAAACTTATATAACACTGTACATCAACTATACCTCAATTAAAAAAATATATATATATATAAAGTACTAGGGATGCAATATGCAACATGATTAGTATAATCAACACCGCTGTATGTTATATATGAAAGCTAAGAGAGTAAATCCTGAGTACTCATCACAAGGAGAAAAAGTTATTCTTTTTTTGTGTGTGTGTCTATATGAGATGATGGATGTTCACTAAACTTATTATGGTCATCATTTCGTGATTGTGAAAAGTCAACCATTACGCCGTACGCCCTAACCTTACGCAATGGCATATGTTGAATATATCGCAGTAAAACTAGAAGAAAAATAAATTACAGGGGTCATGTAACTTTTGGAGCACCTCTTTAAAGCTTTTGTACTCATCTAATATTCCAAATGGGGAGCTGTGGGCTGAGCGGGAGGTGAGGGAAGAGGAAAGTAACTAACATCTATTGAAATGCAATTTTCATCATCATCTCAATAAATGGAACCATCTTCCAGCCACCCACGTAAGCCAAAACCTGGAAGTCAAACTATGATATTTCATCTCCAGCCCCACCTCCCGTGTCTCTCTCTCTCTCTCTCTCTCTCTCTCTCTCTCTCTCTCTCCCACACACACACACACACACACACACACACACACACACACACACACCTTTAATCCATCAGCAGGGCCTATAATTTCTATCCTAATATATCTCAAATCTCTAACACAAGGCTACTGCACAGGACCACGATCTCTCACTCCTCCAAATATACCAAGGTGTCTCCAAGCTTCTTCCTTTCTAGGTTTGCCTTAGTTATGTTCTTCACCCATAGCCCAAGAGATCTTTTACAGTGTAAATCAGATCGTGTCACCACCCTGCTTAATGGCTTCCTATTGCCTCAGGAAAAAGAACAAACTCCAGAGCCTGCCTGCCAACCCTGTAGATCTGGCCCCTGCCTAAGTCTCCAGCCTCAAGTCTTGGCAAGCCCTCTGCTTAGAGCTCTAAGCTCCAGCCACAAGGCCTTCTCTCTGACCCAGAGGATCCAGCCCTGTGTTTCCCTTTGCCTAGTTCTATCTCTCCAGTCTTTCAGGAAATCAGCTTCTATTCCCCCTGAGAGGTTTAAACTCTGGGCTCTCTGGGGGGAGGCCCTCTGACAAGGTGTTGGAAGGTCTTCTCTCCAATAGTCCAATCTTGGGCTCAAACGTTCCTGCTCCAACCTCTTGACAGTGCATTAATCCTAGAATAATATTTAATCTTCATGGGTTTCAATTCCTGATCCATAAAATGTGTGATAAAGAAGAAAAAGAAGATGGGGGCTTCCCTGGTGGCGCAGTGGTTGAGAGCCCGCCTGCCGATGCAGAGGACACGGGTTCGAGCCTTGGTCTGGGAAGATCCCACATGCCGCAGAGCAACTAGGCCCGTGAGCAACAACTACTGAGCCTGCGCGTCTGGAGCCTGTGCTCTGCAACAAGAGAGGCCACGACAGTGAGAGGCCCGCACACCACGATGAAAAGTGGCCCCCGCTTGCCACAACTAGAGAAAGCCTGCGCACAGAAACGAAGACCCAACACAGCCAAAAATAAATTTAAAAAAAAAAGAAGAAGAAGAAGATGGAGGAGGCGGGGAAGGGTGAGGTAAATTTTTTTTTTTTAATTTTTTAAATTAAAGTATAGTTGATTTAGGGACTTCCCTGGTGGTCCAGTGGTTATGACTCAGCACTTTCACTAAGGTGGCCTGGGTTCAATCCCTGGTCAGGGAACTATGATCCTGCAAGCCTCTTGGTGTGGCCCCCCCCAAAAAAAGTATAGTTGATTTACAGTATTATAATATATTAGTTTCAGGTATATGACATGGTGATTCAAAATTTTTGTAGATTATACTCTATTTAAGGTTATTATAGGGACTTCCCTGGTGGTCCAGTGGTTAAGACTCTGTGCTTCCAATGCAGTGGGCACGGGTTCCATCCCTGCTCAGGGAACTAAGATCCCATGCCATGTGGCGTGGCCAAAAAATTTTTTTTAATTTTTAAATTAAAAAGAAAATTTATTATATTGTTGGCTATATTCCCTGTGCTGTATAATATCAATATATTCTAGTAGAAGAAAGTAGATCTTAAAAGTTCTCATCACAAGGAAAAAAAATATTTGTAACTATGTGAAATGATTCATGTTAACTAAATGTATTGTGGTCACCATTTCAAAATGTATACATATACCAAATTACTCCATTATATACCTTAAACTTATACAGTGCTATATGTGAATCATATCTCAATAAAACTGGAAAAACTATATAATAATATAATTATATTATTTATATAAATAGTATTTCTGTTTTCATAAGACTCTTGGGAAAATTGAGGCACACTGTGCAAAGCTTGTAAGCCCAGAGTTTTGCAGGCCTGGCACTGTTCTAGGCACTGGAGCTAGAGCTTACAGTAAGCAAAGCAAACGCAGTTCTTTCTGTTCTGGAGCTTACCTTCTAGAGGGAGGCAGGCAACACACAGGCTCAGTGGAAAGGGCAAGGTGCCTGCTGTTTTTTGGACTGGGGCTCCCTGAGGAGCAGAGACCTCCAGGAAGTCCAGTGGCAAAGCATACTAAGGCAGGAAGCAGAAGGTGAGAAGGCTAAGGGCGGAAGACAGGCTGACCTAGGGAAAGCACTGCAAGGAGGCCAGTGCATCGGGGCCCAGCGGGTGAGGACAGGGGAGCAAGGAAATAATAAGGCAGGACCTTGTAAAGACAGAGGGAAGGACTGGGTTTTTTTTGTTTGTTTTTTTTGGCCGCATCACAAGGCATGTGGTATCTCAGTTCCCGGACCAGGGATAGAATCCATGCCCCCTGCAGTGGAAGCTCAGTCTTAACCACTGGACCGCCAGGGAAGTCCCAAGGACTGGTTTTTGACCCTGGTAGCAGTAGGATATCAAAGATGGTCAGGGACTTCCCTGGTGGCACAGTGGTTAGGAATCTGCCTGCCAATGCAGGGCACCCGGGTTCGAGCCCTGGTCCAGGAGGATCCCACATGCCATGGAGCAACTAAGCCCGTGTGTCACAACTACTGAGCCTGCAGTCTAGAGACACAACTACTGAGCCCGCGTGCCACACTAAAGCCCACGCGACTAGAGCCCGTGCTCCGCAACAAAGAGAAGCCACCGCAATGAGAAGCCCGCGCACCACAGCGAAGAGTAGCCCCCACTCGCCGCAACTAGAGAAAGCCCGTGTGCACAGCAACGAAGACCCAACACAGCCAAAAATAAATAAATGAATAAATTAATTAATTAAAAAAAAAAAAAGATGGTCAATTCTCTGCTCTCATTTTATTTGCTGTATCTGCAGCCCTCGATAGAGTCAACCCTGTCCTCTTCCTTGAAACATGTTTCCCCTGATTTGGAACGCCGCGCTTTCCTGATTTCCACCAGTCCTCACTGGCTGCTCCTTCATCCCCTCTGCTGGTTCTTTTCCCCGGACTTCCAGGCTCTGAAGTGCCCCAGGGCCCAGTGCTGGAGCCTAGTCTTTTTCCTACTCATTCCCTAAGTATTTCATCCAGTCCAATGGCTCAAAATACCATCTATAAGGCTCCTAAATTTATATATTTCCCACCCAGACCTCTCCCCTCAAATCCCAAAATATATTTCCAGCTGTCTACTCCAGCTCCATTTAGATGTCCAGAAATTATTTCTAGATTTCAACCTCAGACCTTCTCCCACAGTCCTCCACCATAATGAATACATAAGATCATAGAATTGCATGAGACTCTCCAGGAAGGGAATGTAGATGGAGAAGAAAGCGTGGGTAGAGAGCTGGGTCAGCCACCGACATTGGATCATGCATCCCTGCCAGGTACCCCCCGAGCTCAAACCAATGCAATTATACTCATCACACATTATAGTAATTATTTCTGCCTGTCCTCCTCCCACTAGAGTCTAAACTCCATAGAAATACATGATACTGTGATTTGTTCTCTGCTGTATCTCCAAGTCTTAGTATGATGTCTATAGCAGGGATCAATAAATGTGTTCAAGACAAATGAATATAGAAATAATACTAATGCACAGAACTCAGCCGCAGTGAGATCCAGCCAAAAGGGACCTGAAGTTTGGGTGTTCAGGCCAGTCACTGGGGTCTTGGCTCAGTTTTCTCATCTGTAAAATGGGGCTTCTAACCTCTGTTTGACCTACCTCATTGGATAGTGGGGCTGCCCCCGTCATACCACGGGGAAGCTCTGTGCTGTATAACAGCAAAGGGTCGTTTTTACCATGACTCTTGTCTTGACTGCTGAGTGTCAACTCGGCAGGGGGCTCCACTCGTGTCTGGACTCATCTTTGGGTACACCTGGAACTCAGCTCCCCTGATGACCTTTACATCAGACCTGAAACCCAAGAGGTCCCGCACTTCGCTAAAAGCGCATTCAGAGTCTTTGAACTCACTTTTCTCTCCCTTTTGGATGAGATGCCTGGTGTAGTGAATGGTTTATATAGTTGGTTGGTTAGGAATTTTATTTTCTTTCATTTTTTGGTCTGAACCAGACTGTTAACTCCATCAAGAGTGGGGACTTGTCCAAACTCACACCCAGCAGAGCCTCCTGCATTTCTCTGCCTTGGGATGGGCTGGGTGGACTAAACCACTGACAGTTCAAAAAACTTCTATGCCAGAAACAGGGCCAGCTTGCCAAGAGGCTTAGCTGATAAGCTCTAACGTTGACTGAGTTCATGTGTGCTTTTCATTTGGTAACTCATTTAATCCACCTAACGACCCTGCGAGGCAGGGAGTATATTTTTCCATTTTTATAGACAAAGAACATGAGCACAAAGAGATTAAGTAGCTGGCAATAAGCAGCAGAACCAGGAGTCTAAATCCAGCACCTGCCTCTAGGGCCTCTGTCCTTACCTACAGATACAGGACCTTCCTCATACCCGGGTCCCCTGCCTAGGTCTCCACCTCAGCTCCTCTCCCACCCTTTCCCCCTCCCTCACTGTCTTTCATCACAATGGCCTCCTTTCCTGTGCAGACACCGGCCAAGCCTCACCCCAACACCTCATGGTGTATCCCCAGGACCTTGAACCATGTCTGGCACATAATAGCTGCTCATTAAAATACTGGATGCAAAATGAGGGTGAATGCTGTGCGCCAGGTGCCTGCCATCTACTATCACATTACATTCTCCTAGTAATGGGCCCAGCGTTTTCCCCACATACCAGGGATACAGCTGTGAGGAAAGTGGACTCTGAGCTTGCAGAGCTGCCAATCCAGGAGAGATGCAGACGATCACATCTCTGTCACACTGAGCTCTTCACAATCTGCACTGATCTTTTCAAAAGTCAAATCTGATCACATCAGGGCCCTGCCCCAAACTCCCAACGTGTCTTAAAATAAAGACAAAATTTCTGGCAGGATCTGGTGGGCCCTGTGAAGACTTTGGACTTTATTCCAAAAGCGCTGGGATGCCAACGGGAAAAAAAATAGTAGTAAAACCGAAAGAACTATTGAATTTCAAGTGTTTCTTCCTTGAGAGATTATCTCCTGAAGGATCTCATTCTGGTTAAACAAAGAGGCCATAGCAAACATGAAGAAGTTACAGTCCTCTTGCTTCGAGCCCCCATTTTCCTCTCCTTCTGCCAAGGGTAGGATCACAGAATCACAGCAGTCACTGATCGCCGTGCCTGGCACCAGCTGTAATCTGATCAATCGTCACCCCTTGAGTTATTACTGCCTTTCCTTAAAAAAGAGGAAACTGAGGCTTAGAAGAGTTAAGTAGGCTAACTGAGGTCACACAGCTAACAGTTTGATTCCCTATCTTACAGACTAAAGCCAATGGGCAATTTGAACCCAACGTCAAACCTCAACTCTGTCACCTCTAAAAATCAACACTGGGGCTTCCCTGGTGGCGCAGTGGTTAAGAATCCGCCTGCCAATGCAGGGGACACGGGTTCGAGCTCTGCTCCGGGAAGATCCCACATGCCGCGGAGCAACTAAGCCCACGAGCCACAACTACTGAGCCTGCGCACCTAGAGCCCGTGCTCTGCAACAAGAGAAGCCACCGCAGTGAGAAGCCCGCGCACCGCAACAAAGAGTAGACCCTGCCCACCGCCACTAGAGAAAGCCCCCGCGCAGCAACGAAGACCCAATGCAGCCAAAAATAAATTAAATAAATAAATTAAAAATAAATAAATAAAAATCAGCACTGATACACATTGCCTGACACCCTATTTCCTGAATATTCACCAGTCAGCCGTGTGTGGCTCCGGGGCAAAGTTGAAACCTCCTCACGCAATGTGCCTCCCCTCCCCCGCATTCTGGAACAGCCGTATTTTACTCCATTGCCCTGGGGCTAGTCCCCTCCCATCTCAGTCACTCCCTGGCGTTCCTGGTGTCCCTGTGAACTCGGCCAGTCTTCCCCAACAGTCTGCGAATCTCCTTTGAAGGTAGGGGAGAAAGGTCATGCAAAGTATATCCCTACAGCAATTAGCAGAGTGCTTTTCACAGAGTTGGGAAGCAATATAGGTTTGTAAGATGAAAATATCCTAGACTAGGTCTCAAACATCCATGCCTTCCTTCACATTGCCTGTCAGAGCTCAGCAGCTAGCAAATCTTACAGATGCTATCCTCTCAAAATCTCTCAATGCACCCTTTCCTTCTTATTTCCACAGGCCTTGTTTCTTGTTTAATTCTGATCTGTGTATTAATCTCTTAACCGGTCCTCCTGTACCTGTCTTCTTCCTGACCCAGAATACTTTTCCCCGAACCCCACAAATAACCATCCTGCCACTGTCCCGTGCAAAAATCTCTAATTTTACCAAAAGAAGCCATACCTCCCTCTCTTAGGATGCAAAACTACGGCCCCAGCCAAGCTTTCAGCCAGATTCATTCCATAAATATTTATTTGGGAGCACTCCTCTGTCCCAGGCACTTGGCTAGATAGTAACTAAAGAATAAGATACAAAACAAATTGGATTCCTACCTTCATGGAGCTTACATTTTAATAGGAGAAATAGACATTAAACAAATTAAAACATAAATAAACAGAAAAGCATATAATTACAGTACCTACCCTGGAGAAATAATCACTCGGGTACTTAAAGAAGCATACACAAGGATGTTCATTGCAGCATTTTAAAACAGTGAAAAATTAGAAACAACCTATGTGTTCATAAAAAGGAAAATGGCCACATAAACTACAGTATATCCGAACTGAAGAATATAGACAACAGTTGGAAAGAATGAAGTGGTGTGGCTAGATCACCAAGACATTGTGGAGTAAGAAAACAAGGCTGCAAAAACGTATGCCATTTTTGTTTAAAAAGACACACACAGGGGCTTCCCTGGTGGCGCAGTGGTTGAGAGTCCGCCTGCCGATTCAGGGGACACGGGTTCGTGCCCTGGTCCGGGAAGATCCCACATGCCGCGGAGCAGCTGGGCCCGTGAGCCATGGCCGCTGAGCCTGCGTGTCCGGAGCCTGTGCTCCGCAACGGGAGAGGCCACAATGGTGAGAGGCCCGCGTCCGGCAAAAAAAAAAAAAAAAAAGACACACACAATAATATATTTTCCAAAGTAAATACATGTATATGTATATAATATTTATGTGTGTATATTATATATAAATATATCTACACATACATATATGTATACATGTACACCTATATTTACATTAATACACACATACATGTTTATGTATACATATATGTATGTATACATATGTATATATGTATGGGTATATTAATGTAAATATATTTCCAAAGGAAATACATGTATATATTTATGTGTGTTATATATAAATATATTTACATATACATGTACACCTATATTTACATTAACATACACATACATGTGTATGTATACATATATGTATGTATACATGTGTGTATATGTGTGTATATTAATGTAAATATATATGTACACACACATAAGAAATATATATATGCTGATCATTTCTCAATATATACAAATACTGAATCATTATACTGTACCACCTGGAACTAATATAATGTTATATGTCAGTTATATCTCAATAAATAAATAAGAAATATATATATGGAAATACACAAATAAAAGCTGGTTAATTCTCAAGTGTGGGCAAGGATCCAGGACAGTTTGGTGATAGCTAAATATTTTAATTTCTTTACATGTAAAGCATACTCATATGCCTACTAAAAAGAAATTCCAAACTGTTGAATACACTGGGAAATAAAAAAAAAACCAGAGAATAAAATGTTTAGTATCTCCAGCTACTGCCTTCTGATAAACGTTTGATAAACCATTCTCTGCTTACCTGTCTCCTTGCTCTGCGACGGCTTCCTGTCCCACTGTCACTTTGAATCTCTCCAAATACATGTGCCATGTATGTGCAAAAGTCAATCTGTAGCCATCCTGCCCACTCCCCAAGGACCACTCCGAATGCCACCACCCTCTCTTTGTTCAGTCACTGTTTGCTCACCCCTGCTTTGTGACATCTGCTGGATTACGCTTAGCCCACCTGAATGAATCACACCTCCTTGAAGGGAAGGCCAGTTTCCTCCATGTCACAGTTGCTGGCACACAGGAAGTGTCTCAATATTTAGCTGTTCTATTTAATTAAACAAATATGCTCCCTGAATTCTTTCATTCACTCATGCATTTACTCTCTTACTCAACATTTATTAAGCACCTACTGTGTACCAGGCACTGTTCTAGGTGCTGGGAATGCCACAGGAAAGCAAACCGATCAAAACGCCTATCCTCACAAAGTGAACATTTAATATTCTAGTGTGTTAAGTAAGTACTATGGAGAAAAATAAGGGGAGCGAAGGGGTCAGGAAACGGAACGGGTAGGTGTGGGAGGCGGGGGGATATTAAATAGGCTAGTCCAGGCCTTCCCTGGCAGACCAGTGGTTAAGACCGCGCTTCCTCTGCAGGGGGTGCGGGTTCGATACCTGGTCAGGGAAGTTCCGCATGCCAAGAAGTGGCCAAAAGAAAAAAAAAAAGTCTACTGCAGGTTGACTTCATAGGTGGAGACGTCTGAGTAAAGATCTGAATAGGGTTGCAGTGGGAGCCATGTGGGGTTCTGGGGAAAGAGCCTAAAAGGTTGGCCTGCAAAGACCTTGAAGTGTGTATCCAGTGACTCAAGGAACTACCAGGCAGCTAGCATGGTGGCCGAGTGGCTGGCGTGAAGTAAGAAGAGACAACTCAGAAAATGAGAATGGAGGGTATGCATATAAATTGCCTGGGGCCTTTGGGACTCTGTAAAGATAGGATTTTTATCTGAATGAGCCTGAGGGCCACTGAATGGTTTGAGCAGAGGAATGATGACCTGGCTGGGGTATTAAGAGGCTGATTAAACAGATGATAAAATTAAGAGCACTTCTAAAGTAGTAAAGCAAGTAGTCTCCTTTGCTGAAATCACTCAGATATTTAACTGTGTTCATATTTTCAGGCTACGTTTACAATAACAACAACAATAACGAGGACAATAGCAATAGAAGAGATAAAAAGGATAAGAAGGGAGAAATAAAATAATTTATTGAGCCCCTGCTATGTGCCAGAGTCTTGACTCCACATCTAATGTATCCAATCAAGCTGTTACTTAGTTCTGATAACCTACCTATACTTATGTAAATATACAGAAATGTAAATGTATATATAAATTAAGTATATTTAAATTCATTTGCCAGATGAGGAAACTACAGCCATCAGAGGTTAACTTGCTTTCTGACTTACTAACTTCTCTGACTTCCTTGAGGTGCTACAACAAAACTAAAGTGGGGCTTCCCTGGTGGCGCAGTGGTTGAGAGTCCGCCTGCCGATGCAGGGGACACGGGTTTGTGCCCCGGTCCGGGAAGATCCCACATGCCGCGGAGCGGCTGGGCCCGTGAGCCATGGCCGCTGAGCCTGCGTGTCCGGAGCCTGTGCTCCGCAACATGAGAGGCCACAACAGCGAGAGGCCTGCATACCGCAAAAAATAAAAAATAAAAAAAAATGAAGTGAAATTCTCGCCCCGTCTAATTCCAAACCCCATGCTGCCACATGCCATTCTTTTTCACCCTAAGTTGTTTACCTTGGCCTTAGGAGGCTAGAGGGTAATAATAGGGATCATTGATTAAGTACTTATTATAGGCCAAGCACACTGTATGCACCATTACTGGATACCCAGGCAGAGTCAGTACCTTCTTCGCCCAGATTAGAAAGCTGCAACTCCGAGCAGTCATATGGATAGTGGTTAAAGGGCTGAGCTCATAAAACTGGGTTCAAACCGAGACTCTGGACTACCCAGCTGTGCCGCCTTTGCCACCTCACTTAAGCTCTCTTTGCCTCTGTTCTCCCCATTTTACAGATGGAGGTAAGAATACTCACTGACAAGTGTATCTAAGAGGAATAAATAAATCCTCACCTGTAAAATGTTTTGCAGAGAATTTGGCACATGGTAAACATTTAATTAAGACACACTATTATAATGAAGATTATTGCCCACGGTCACAGAAACTCACCCACTGCAGGACCCTGCCAGGGTATTTATTCATGGGTTGGAGAAGAGAAGTGTGTTTATAGAGGTGAGAGATTTGTCCTCTCCAGAACTGAGTCACTTTCAATCATCTGAGCGCCCACCCAATGTAGACTAAGTACGTGGAATTCCGTGGAAAAAAAGATACATACCTCAATCTGGGTGATCCTCCAGGAAGTTCGGAGACAACCCACCTTTCAGTGTTCCTTGGGCATCTTCTCCAAACTGAAGGTCAAGCAAGGCCTGAGCGACCCCTGAAGGAGGAGGTCAGAGGTGAGTGGCAGCAGGAAAGGATGTGGAACAGAAGAATCTCCTGACTTTAGGTGTGCTCTCTCAAGCCACGCCCTCCAATAGAACATTGGGATTTGGGAGAAGTGCTGGAGAGGAGATTAAGGTCTGAACCATACCCTTGACAGGCATAGAGTGACCAAAAAAATCCCTGGGTCTAGACTAAAGATCAGAGAGTTGCCCTAAATTTCTGGAGCATAGTTAATCCCAAACCAGCTACTTCACCACTTCACTTGCAGCAGCTCCCAACACTAACACAGCAAGTTTTCCCAGAAACCGGAACTGAATAAAATACAGTCTCCAGAGGCTTCCTGGATCCAAATCCTGACTCCACTGCTCAGCTGCTGGGGGACATCAGCCCGATGATTTAGCCTCTCTACCTCACCTGTAAAATGGGAATGATAGTCCCCAATGCATCAGGCGCCTTTAAGGGTTAAATGGGCTGATGGTGATGAGACCTTAAAAACCTTAAAACTGACTCAGTAAATGTCAGCCAAAACGACATTAGCCATCCGTCTCCCCGTCCTAAATCAGCCCTTCTACTTAACTAATCTCCTTGGCCTCTCTGACAACTTTTTTTCAAACGTCGTTAGCACATTTTGTTGACATATTTTTACAAATACCAAGCCTGCATGTCCTCTTAAAAATATTTTAAGAGATTATGTTTTGTTCCCACTTGCTTTGAGGAACAGCTTCAGCGCCGTTGAGTGGGATGAAAACAGTATAAAAGCAAATGAGGATAATAGGACCATCTTTCCTGAACTTTAAAAAAAAAAAAAGAAAAAGAAAAGAAAAAGCAAAGAATTAAAGATTCAGATCCTGGGCTTTTAAAGACCATCTTGCTAAGCATTTTCTTACCAAGTTCCTTCTTTTTTTTTTTTTCCTCACCCATAAACACAACAGTAACGAGATAGTTTTTCTTTCTCTCTACTTTCAAAAAAAAAAAAAAAAAAACCAAAAATTCTGTCACATAAATTTCTCCAAACAGATACAATTGAATTTGCTATAATGATTTGTAACTATGTCCTTTAAAGAAAAGAAGTCTATGAACAGAAATAAACAGTTTCTGAAGCAGTTGTATCTGAAGTCAAGGAATTAGAACAACAACGTGTCCCCAAGGAAACAAAATAGAATTTGGACTCCAAGCTAAAATGGCTCTGCCTTAATCCTCTGTTACCCGGTACCATGGGGCTGCGTTTACAGGAAACGCCTGCCACCAGAAGTTTTCTGCTAGTTTTCAACCCGCTTTCAATCGTATTTTTGCATCATCAACTCAGCCATATGGAAACAAATAAAACACTCAGCTTAAAAAAAAAAAAATCGTAGAGGGAAGAGATTGCTGACCTGTTCATTTCTACCTTCTCCAGGATGGGTAGAGAGGCAAGAAGAAATGCAGGCTCCCCTCCCCCTCCACGACTGGGCTTCCCGGCTGGGTGGAAACTATCTCATTACCACATTTTCAACAAGCAGACCGGTTTCCTTGTTTAATCAAAGTTAGTTTGTGGTTGTTTGGCAGTCTGCGCTTGCCAGGTTTTTATGGCTATAGAAAATGTGTATTTATTTATTTTGAGATGGCTATGACCATATGACACATGAGCTAGCCTTAGCCAATGATTTATAAGAGCTCTGAAAAGCACTGCCTTTAAACATTTTAATAGAGGCTCTCTCATCCTTTGCAAGTGGAAGTGTAAATTGGTACAGTCCTTTTGTAAACAACTCAGTGAGACAAGTCAAGGGCCTTACAAATGTTCATACATTTAGGTGCAGCAGTAACACTCCTGAAATCAATCCCAAGGAAATAACTCTAATCAAGGAAAAGGTGTTATGAACAAAGACATTCATGGCAACAAGACTTAATATAAGGGGAAGAAAAACACACACACACCCTCTCTCTCCACATACATGTGGAAACACACAGAGGAATAGCTAATCATCCAAATTATGCCCCACTTTTGCATGTAGCCATTTTGAAATTGGAAAGTTTTAAAAAAATAATGCCATTGGGAAATAGTTAAAATAGCAAATGGAAAAAAATCAAGATGCAAAATCATATTTTTAATAAACTATGTCTTTTTATTAGTAAGCAAAAAGAGGGCATCTAAGAATATGTAAAACTGTTGAAATTGGTTTTCTTATCGCGGAAATTTTAGTACGGACTGCGCATCATGTGATACCGAGGGCTTATTGTTCATTCGTTTGCTGTGATAATGGCATTTTGAGTTACTAGTAAAAATTGACATATTTTTTAGAGATATATATTGTAGAGTATAGGAGATGAATGGCCTGGTATGTTGGAGTTTATAATATTTAGCAAACTTTAAAAAGGAGAGAATTGAAGCAAATGTGTTTTACATCTTGAAACTGCAGAACTGAGGTTGGGCATGGGGGCTTCACTATTCTCTCTATTCTTATGTTCATTTCAAAATTTCTATTAAAATTTTTTAAATGGTTGTTTTTGATCATGGGATATGCATGACCTTTTTCTACCTCCTATTTTTCTTGAAATATTTTCTCTTATATGCCTGTATTACCTTTGAAATAAAACAAATTAACATTTATTTTACCAAAAAGAAATTTAAGAGTTGACAGTCCCATGAGATGTCTTTATTGCTGTGTAATAGTAATGAATCCTCAGAATGCTCTGATAAGCCTAGGTAGCTTAAAATGTGAGCTCATAAATGGTCCAAATCCTCTCTGTGGGTTGCACCACTGTCTGAGACTATGCTGTAAATATGATCAGCTGATAACAAGGCCAGCTGCAGCAAACCATTTTAAAGATTAGGAACCATTTAAAAACACACACACACATACCACCTCCTGCCTCTTAAGTGTTAAGTGGTGAGATACTCTGGTTTTATTTCCAAAGTTTCATGCAATAATCATGTAAGCAGCAAACAGCGCAGAGATCCACATACCGCCAAGCTGACTCAGAAGGAAGGGTTCCACATTCCTTAATTAGCAGCATCAGAAAAGCACCACTTCCTGCAGTGGAGTTTCCCATTTCGCCAAGCTACTCTTGGCTCAACACACCCCACAAGTTCACGGGGAGGATTTCCATAAAGTCTGGAAACATAGATAGTGTTATTTCATTTATTTTATTTATTTATTTATTTATTTTTATTTTTTATTTTTTGCAGTATGCAGGCCTCTCACTGTTGTGGCCTCTCCCATTGCGGAGCACAGGCTCCGGACGCGCAGGCTCGACGGCCATGGCTCACGGGCCCAGCCGCTCCGCGGCACGTGGGATCTTCCCGGACCGGGGCACGAACCCGTGTCCCCTGCATCGGCAGGCGGACTCTCAACCACTGCGCCACTAGGGAAGCCCTCATTTACTTTATTAATTTACTTTACTGTTTTTTTGTTTTGTTTTATTCGATTATACCATTCTATTAGTCTATTCTGTTGTATTCTAATTTTTTGCAGATTGAAGAGTTTCATGATGATATTATGCATTTCCTTCTTTGTTTCCAGACTTCACAGACACCCTGTAAATATTGAGATCAAAGTTGGGAGCAGAATAGATGAACAATACACCAACTTGAAAATACAGTTCTCTTGGTTATTAATAGTCCAAAGATTCGAAGTACTGGGCCAGAAGTTTCTTTTTTACTACCATTTACTTAAATTAAGTTTCTGGTTTGTATTAAAATTCTCTAGCAGGTCTCTTATAGGGAGCAAGAGTCTGAGGGAGGCTTCCAAACAAGATTACACAGTTTTCCAAGGTGATATATTTGATCATCTTCGAAAAGGCAGGGGCATCACTGTTGCAACCTTAATTGAAATGTCAAATTCTCTGGAAACAGTCTCCTTGTAAATGCTGGACTTAACCATTGTCACCATTATTTGCTTTGAACTTCAGAGGTTTTGAAAAAATGTAAAATAACCCAAATAATTGACAGATAATTGACAGATTTGACAGGCACTTAAAAACTATTTGGAAAACATTATTTTGCAGTTTGAGGGATCCTAAATCTGCTCTATGACACAATATTCCATTTTTCTACTTCAGACTTCTCTTCCTTAATCTATGTCTTTTCAAAGACTCCTTCTTTTAGCCCATCAGGTTGATAGATTTATATTTAGTTTTTAATTAAGTATCTTAGCTGTAAATAAGAAGACGTAAGAAAAGCTCATAGCCTTAGACTACAAGATAAAGCAGGTGTCTGCCTTAGTGGCAAACCTGCCTTCTTATGGGTCTAAGAGGGAGCAAAGAAGGCCTACTTAGGAATTTTATTTCTTCTGAAGACATCCTCTGGCATTTGAGAATGTCTGAGGCTGTTTAGTGGGTAAACTAACCTTTGATTGGGTCTCTTAAGAATGAAAGCCTTTCCTTCTGACCCCAGAGAGTAATGAATTACTTCTAATACTACATGATAAATTATGATGAAAACTATTTTTTTTTAATTCATGTGCTTTAAATAACAATGATGTCAAGTAGAGTTGAGAGCCAAGGGCACTGGATAAAATTAAACAGACTTTGGGCTTTTGCTGTTCTTGGATCATATAAGAGCTACAGTTTGACTCTATCCCTGACTCAGTTTCCCTGCTTATATCACAAGACACTAGGAGGGTGCAGGAAAAGTGCCCCATGACCATGATACTGTCTTTTTTTGGCCATACTATGCAGCACGCGTAACTTCCCCCAACAGGGATCGAACCTGTGCCCCCTGCAGTGGAAGTGCGAAGTCTTAACCACTGGACCACCAGGGAAGTCCAATATTGCCTTTTTGGAGACATCAAGATGTCATAGATATTTCATCTTGAAAATAACCATTTATAAACATAGTAGTTGGACTTCCCTGGTGGCGCAGTGGTTAAGAATCCGCCTGCCAATGCAGGGGGCACGGGTTCGAGCCCTGGTTCAGGAAGATCCCACATGCTGCAGAGCAACTAAGCCCATGCGCCACAACTACTGGGCCTATGCTCTAGAGCCTGCGAGCCACAACTACTGAGCCCTCATGCCACAACTACTGAAGCCTGCGCTCCTAGAGCCCGCACTGCGTGACAAGAGAAGCCACCGCAATGAGAAGCCCACGCACCGCAACAAAGAGTAGCCCCCGCTCGCCACAACTAGAGAAAAGCCCGCGCACAGCAACGAAGACCCAACGCAGCGAAAGATAAAAATAAATACATAAATCATTTTTTAAAAATAAATAAAATAAACATAGTACTTTGGGGACTTCGCTGGTGATCCAGTGGTTGAGATTCTGCACTTCCAATGCAGGGGACACAGGTTCAATCCCTGGTCGGGGAACTAGGATTCCCGCATGCTGTAAGGCACAGCCAAAAAAAAAACCAAACAAAGAAAACAGTATTTTGTAAGAGAATCCTGAACCCAAGAAGCTGTCTCCTTTCACCCTCAAAGAAATCAAGACTGAAATAGAACTGTTCTCATAAACATTTTAGGGATATTATTTATATCTGAGTTTTTGCTTGTGGAAAAAGATATCTGAATTCACTCTCAAGTTTTGTCTCTTTCCATCTCTGTGTGTGCCCTCCTCTTTACTTCTCCAAGTTATGAAAGATTTTATGTGTTTCTGAGTTTTCAAGTATGCAGCTAAATACTGTAAATTCATCAGAGAAATACTGGAATTTCAACCTGTAATAATTCAAAACTTCTTTGAACAACAGGCACCCACCATTCATGTATATTCTATTGTATTCTGGTCACATAGAATCCAGTGTGACTGGTGCCCACCTGGAGTTGTTCGATGGGCTGAAATAATCTTAGCAAACTTGCAATGGTTTGGGTACAACCACTGCTCCTTGTCATTTAGCTGGGCCTGCTGCTGGTGCCACCATCTGTTAGATAGCGACTCAAGAGACCTCCTGGACTTGTTGATATTTCTTCGCCTTATCGGTGCATCATAAGTTGGAGTATTTCCTTAGTCATAGAGACTGGCCGTTTATTGGGATGTTTGCAGTAGGAACTACAGTTGAAGATAACAAAATTAAACATGAATGTGAAAAAATTATATATTCTTTCTTCTTGAGGGCTTAAGATTGGTTTTGCTATTTTCTGATTCTTACTATTAGTTGTTTTTAGGAGTAGAGATCTGATTTTTTTTTTTTTTTTACTCTTTCCTATGACGTTTGAATGTTTAAGTTTTTTGAAAATATTTACATTTTCTGACCAGCCAGCATAATATCTTCTATGGTTCCTAAGATGAAGAAAATAAGAGAAAACTAGAGAGATTTGGCAAGCAAGTACGTAATAATCTGGCAAAGAAATTCTTGAGTGAGAGTATATGGGTTTGAATTTACTGGAACATTTGAAAGCAATGAAAATGTATTTTCCCCCTCAAACTTATTTTTGTCCTTTTTACTTTAAGCACACACAGGCATACAACTGAAAAATAACATTGCAATATAAATGAATCATTAAGCTGATCGAGCCAAGAAGCTACCGCCAGGGATCTTTATAGACTAGTAGATGGAGTGTCTGTAATCCATTCTCAGGCTTTTTGTAGGTGTCAAGACCAACTCTTTAAGAAAAGCTGACCAGATCCTCAATATTCAAGTTGAATTTCTATTTACTGACTGATACAGAATATTCTGCATAGTGTTAAAAATACCAACTTCCAAATAGTTGCTGAAATGTTATCTATATGGTTAAAGTATGCATAATATATGTTGAACAGATGTAAATAGGATACAGTAGAGGCCACAGTAGATGAATCAGAATTATTCAGGATAAGTCCACAGTAAGCAGAAGAATATTGTTATTAGGTCTGTGCACCTGCCATATTTTAATTATAAGAGTTTACACATGTTACGGTATCAGTGAGGAAAGACCAGAGGATACATTCTAGATACAATATAGAATGCTTAAGAGACACTTTTTAATGTTTATGATTAGAAGGACTTACTGTTCACTACAGAAAAATTGAAAACTGAAGAAAACACCCATAAACCCAACACATGACCCTCAGAAACAACCATGGTTCCAACATTGGTATGTTTCCTGGCAGCTTTTTAAAAATGACACAGTACTTGGTTCTATTCTGCTTTTCTTCACCTGATCCTTTACAACGATGATTTTTCTCATGTGTTAAAAACGTTAGCTTCTTAAATCATGCCTTGTTTTCTTTCTCATATAAATATTTATAAAACACAAATGCTGTACACACTCCTCCACCACACCCCTGCCCCCAGCTCCTTTTGGTCTTTCGGTCAGCAGAATATCTCCGAAAAGTGAAACAGAAAAGAAAGAAAAAAGAAAAAGGTTTCACTGACAGCTGAATTAAAACCATAATAGGTAAAGACCATCATACCACTGAAACTCTTTTTTCCCTTTGTATCTTAAGATATTTCAGAGCAAACTATCCAGGAATAAAGACCACAAAAGAGGTATTCACATTGTAAAGGAGAACCAAATTGACAGGGTAATTATCTCCTTTAAAAAATCTTCACCCTGGTCATAGTGGAGACCTCTAGGGAGGGGACCTGGGAAGGGGTGGGGGTGGGGGGAGCATAGTGGGCAGGGGCTAGGCTTTTTCCTCTGTGTCCCCTTTGTACCTCTGGAATTTGATATGAGAGGCAGGTATTAGCATGGTAGAAAAATACGACCGCAGGTTTCTTTTAAAGCCCAATAAAACATATGGCTGCATTGCAATCTTAAGGGACCAAGCTCCTTAAATAAAAGCACACCATCTCTGCTTCTCAGCACCTAAGGTTCTTAACCACTGCTCCCTTTTCTCACTTTCCACTTCGGAATTAAACTTCATTTGGGGAGGGGTGGTGCACAGTAACTACAAATAGGACACCTGTTCCATCCTGTCCGCGAGTAAATTGTCAGAGCAGCCTTGACAACGCCTCCAAAGCTAGATTATCTAATTATATAAAATACAAACACGTAAAGATGGTTATAAAATGAATCTTTAGAGCATTTGTATTTGTTTCTACTCTAAGCGTTTTCAGCATTTCTCCAGCACGTCGGACCTGGAAGACGGTGAATCCCTTCCTGGAAGGCAAACGGATGTCGGATTTGCTGGCGTCCACAGTGTGAGATGCTGTCTGTCGTGGGCGCCTCGCGCCAGCAGGGCATCTGCCTGTGATGTGCTTTCCCTGTTCCCGCCTGCTCCTCCACCGGGGGTATGAGTAATTTAGACAAGTTTTGAAGCTTTAAATCCATTCCCTTCCTGAGTCAGTGTGGACTTTGCCCAGTCTATTTCCTTGAAATACTTCCACCACACAAGGACGAGCAATCGCATGGGAGAGCAGTTTCTTCTGGAGCCCAAAGTGGATCAGATGTGCTCACACGGAGGTACAAAGATGCGCAGTTCGGGCTTCCCTGGTGGCGCGGTGGTTAAGAATCTGCCTGCCAATGCAGGGGACACAGGTTCGATCCCTGGTCCGGGAAGATGCCACATGCAGCGGAGCAACTAAGCCCCTGCGAGCCACAGCGACTGAGCCCACGGGCCTAGAGCCCATGCTCCGCAACAAGAGAAGCCACCGCATTGAGAAGCCCACGCACCACAACGAAGAGTAGCCCCCGCTCTCCCCAACTAGAGAAAGCCCATGCGCAGTGCAGCAACAAAGACCCAACGCAGCCAAAAATAAAAATTAATTTTAAAAAAATGTACAGTTTGAGCTTTTCTTGCAAAATGAGGACGAGTGATTCCAGCTTAATTCACAGTATTAAACGAGGCAAGATTTGTGATTTGATATATAGCGTGAGAATCCGCTATGGGGCCCCTCTCCTTTTTTGTTTTTTTTCTATTCTATTTCAATGTGAGCCTCTGTCTGGCTTGGAGCGCTAGCCAGGGACACACGTAGTGATGAGCCCACAGCCTGAGCAGGGCAGACTCCTGAGACCAGAGTAGTCACGGAATCAGCCCCGATCTAACACAGACGTGAGTGACAAAAAGTTTGATTGTGTAATTTTCTCGGTAAGATGACCTGAGGCTAGTGTCTTGTTTGCCTTCTACATTCTAGAAAATGTTTCTAATGGGTTTTGGATTCTTCCACACTAAGCATTTTTTTTTTCTTTCTTCTGCTTGTTAATGGGGCCTGAACTGTGGTGCCTTATAAGATTGTATTTTGAGAACCTGCGGTGAAAGTTGGGATTTTTCTCTCCCTCCTCTTTTTTTCCCCCACTGCTTTAAAAACAAGATAAGCCTGTATGCAAATAGAGTCCACGGTAACCACAGTAACATTCTCAACCTTATTTATTGAATTGCAGAGTCTTCCTTCGCCGATTAAGCTCTATTTGCATACCTTCAACATTAGAAACATTTATTCCAGTAATGAGTCATTGGAGACATCCTCAGGGTTTATAGCTCTTTAGCTGGATTCTACAGTACTAATGCCGGAAAAATGGGTGTCTTCTCGTTACAACTTCAGGATTTTTTTTGTACAGAAAGAGACAGAAAGAGAGTTTTTTGTTGTTTGGTTTTTTTAATTCTAAAACTGAAATATGCCCAAATGAATTAAAGATAATATTTGAAACATACTTCATTATTTATTTCATACACTAAAGAAATATACTGTATAACCTTCTCATTCTGTATGAGATAAAGAAGTTGCTATTCTCTTCTTGTCTGAATAGAACTAGTCTTGTAAAGGAGAGTAATAGCTTTATATTTTGAATATTTTTTCCAGCTCGATTGAGGTATAATTGACACATAACATTATGTAAGTTTAAACTGTACGTGTTAATTTGATACATTATATTTTGCATTTTCAAATCAAAAAAAAAAAAAGGAAAGAAAGAGAGAAAAAGACAACCTCAATGCTTTTCTCAGAAAGAACAGGAAGCCTGAAGAAGGAAGTATGTGACAGTTTATTTTTCAACAAGTACACGTTATCGAGTGAATGAGATTCCTCTGGAAGCTATAAAAATGAAGATTGGAGGATGGCTGTGTTCAGATAGCCCAAAAGGCTCCTCAATATTTAGAACTATTTTTTTTTGTAGCTAACTTACTAATGAACGTCAATTATTGCACTTTTCCAAAAGGAAACACTGAGTCATTCATGAAATGATCTAAGATTTCGAAACTTGCTTACACCATTTTTTTTTCTCCTCCTTTCCCACCTTGCCAAAAGCAGGCTCAGAAAAGCCAACCAGTAACCGTGGCCTAAATCCAGAGAGCTGGCACCCAATTAGCTCAACACTGCAGTAATTTCGCAAAGGCTCCTGCTGCCTGGAAGGGTTACTGTCCCACCAGAATGGCAGGCTCGGAAGTGCCTCCCCAGCCCGCCTGGGTCCAGCGTGGAGGGGTCTCTGTCCGCCCTGCTCTGGAGGGCCTGTGATTAACACATTCTGGCACAGTCATTATTTGGCCATACCCTGGCCTGTTTCCAAGTTTCACGTGGAACAGCAGATGGGCGTGGGCCCACAGATAGGCAGGCCCGTGTTCCTAGGAGGCATTACATATTTATGGCCAGAGCCCTAAGAATTTGGCCAGAGATGGGGTACAGGATGAGAATGTGTTTGGCGAGGAAATACTAACTTCTCGATCCATTTATCAAGACTGCTTAAGCTTAGGCCATTAACCGGTGTCCAGAAACAGTCAGCAAATGTTCCGAGTCAGGAATAAACTGTGAGCGAGGCGGCTTTAACCTCGGGACAGCTGAGGAAGCGTATTTCTAGGTACCTGTTTTTTTTGTTGTTGTTGTTGTTTTTATAAAATTATTTATTTATTTTTGGCCGCATTGGGTCTTTGTTACTGTGTGCAGGTTTTCTCTAGTTGCGGGGAGAGGGGGCTACTCTTCGTTGCGGTGCGCGGGCTTCTCATTGCGGTGGTTTCTCTTGTTGTGGAGCACGGGCTCTAGGTGCA
This sequence comes from Delphinus delphis, assembly GCF_949987515.2. Lineage (NCBI taxonomy): Eukaryota > Metazoa > Chordata > Mammalia > Artiodactyla > Delphinidae > Delphinus > Delphinus delphis. Next base: position 8,372,705 of record NC_082697.1, on the reverse strand, counting down.
CAGGCTTCAGTAGCTGTGGCACAGTAGCTGCGGGCTCAGTAGTTGTGGTTCGCAGGCTCAGTAGTTGTGGCGCACGGGCTTACTTGCTCCGCGGCATGTGGGATCCTCCCAGACCAGGGCTTGAACCCGGAACCCCTGCATTGGCAGGCGGATTCTCAACCATTGCGCCACCAGGGGAGCCCTAGGTACCTATTTTTAAAAACATGACTTTAGATAAATCTGCAAAGAATTTAACCACCCAGGTTTCTGAACAGGCTCTGGGAAAGCAGCTCATTTCATCTTTACAAACAACTGTAAGTCCATGTAGGTAAGTACTGCAGACAAGGAAATAGTGTTTTGATCCAAACAATACAGAAAAGCTTGGAATTGTGCCTCAGGAACAGCATGTTTGCATTGTACTACTGAAAGGATCTCACAGACACATTATCTTAATATGACTCGGAAAGGGAGAAAGAGGAAGTGTGTGGTCCCATTTCACAGATTAGGAAACCGTGGTTCCGAGAGACCTTGACCTTCCTAAGGTCACAAAGTTAGTCAGTTGCACAGCTCAAACTTAAATCCAGGACTTCTGGCAAAGAGTACTGGCCTTCCCACAGCACACCCTGTCCCTTGTAACCTGAGTCTGCATGTTCCTTCTGTATATCCAGACTCTGTCAGCTCCTGTGCTTGTTGCTTTTACATTAAGCCTGTGCTTTTCAACTCCTAGAATTCCCAAGGGATATTCTTGTTTCTCCTCCCTACTTTGAAGATCCTTGTCCTTTTTCACAAAGGGGGATGAACCTATTTGAGAAGGAAGTGGTCTCCATTCTGGTATTCGTGTAGAATGGCTTCCTCTTTTTCTCCTTGACTTTATTTTGGTCTTATTTTATCCCGACGTCTAAAAAAAATTCCAGATTCTGCACCACATGTGAGGGATTTTTTAAAAACCCGTTCTCATCCACTAAGATGTTATTAATAATCACCGGTAATTTTTAATTTCCTCTGTGTATGTGTGTTTATTTTTCACATTTTTTTAACAGTGATTTTGTTGTTGTTGTTATTTAGGGAAAAAAATTAGTTTTAAAAACTATCTTATCGTTTTTGTGTAACTCACATGTTGTAATTCTCATAATGGATGTTTATTGCTAACACCAGTAGAAAAAACAATTGCAGAGTTTCATGACAAACCATTAAATAGTTGTTTGGGTATCACTTATTTCGAATATGCCCGGTAAGCACTGGTTAAAAATTGATGGTTCAGGAGCAATCTTTCTCAAGTGATTTTTGTAAAATACCTAGAAGACCTTGAACATTCTGTTACAGAGTTTTACAATCACCGGGAGAAGGACGAGGGTGGTGTTCCTGAGGAATATTGCTTTATTACTCAGCTAAAAAGTCCCTTTGGCTCTAAAAGTCCCTCCTCCCTGGTGCCACAGGCTGGGAGAAATCAGCATTTTCACTATGCAGAAGAGCTGTCTTCTGTGAAGGATTCCATTTTCAAAATAGATAAAAGAAAACTTTGTTCTTTCAGTAAATGACTTTCCCCCAGTGGCTCCAGCCCCCTCCCTCCTGAGCAGACTCTTATTTGCTGAGCTGTAGCCGTTGGGGGGAGGGGGGTTATCACCAATGCACAACGCAATAATGGCAAACATTTTTATATCTTGCTCACCACGTCTCAAAGTGCTATTCTAAGCGTTTTATATCTCTTAACTCAGTGAATCCTCACTACAGCTCTGTAGGGCAGATGCCATTTTACAGAGGAGGAAAAAGGCACAGAAATGTTAACTCACCTGCCCGAGATTGCACAGCTAGGCGCCATGCTCAGACCCATTATTCTTTGCTGCCTCCAGACATTAACGCAGCCTGCAAACCTTCAATGAAGCTAGCTCATTGACCTTTGTCCCAGAGGCAGATTTTTTTCCTAAAGTCACAGGAGTGTAGGTGAAAGTCGGGGGAAATCTCACTGCAGAGACTCGAATTCAATAGACAGCTGGGACCCACTGAGAAAGAGAAGGGGTGTGGCACTGATCTGCAGCAACACTTTATTTCTATCCGTTAATATTTCCTCTAAACCCTTGAGTCAAATCATTTGCTGCAGCACCAACAAAGTGTGGTTCCCTAGCTAAGTCAGTTCAGCTAGAAAATAAGACATATCTTTAAGAGTAAGCGCTAGATACCTTAGCTTTGAACCAGCAGATGCATTTCAATTCATTTTAAATGCTTATAAAACAAACCATAAAATGTTAAAACATGGAGGATTTTATTCACTAGCTGAAGGACTCTACTATCTTAAAAAAAACAAAACAAAACAAAAACAGTATCAACAAGCAAACTAGAAACAAACCAAAAAGAAAAAACAAATACAACCAAGCAAACAACAAATTTGATCTGGCCATGATGTTTGGGAAAATATATATTTTGCTTAATTATATTTTCTAGTTACTCGGATGTCCACAAATAAAAGTTTTCTTTCAGCTTTTATATATTTTAAATACATATTAGAAATATATGTACATAAATATTTCTTGTACAGTTTTAAATATACAAGAAATATTCTTCAGTCTTTAAACATGTAATATGGGAAATATGTCATGTTTTATGAAACAAGTTTGGATATCAATAAAATAAACCACAAGTAGAAAACAAGTATCATTTTTCTTGGATAACTCACAATTCTTCAAAGCCCTCATTCTGAACTGCCTTATCACTCATGATGAAATAGAAGGCATCTTAAGTCAAGTTTTACCTACATGGACTTTACAGCATTTGCTGGAACCTTCTTTTTTTGGACCAAATTCCTAATATCAGTCCTGTTCTCATGATTTCTCTCTTCCTCCTTCTAAAGGGGAAGTGAGAAAATAAAAGGCCTCTGTTTTTATACACACACACACACACACACACACACACACACCCCATTTTTTTTTTTTTGGCTGCACTGCATGGACATGTGGGATCTTAGTTCCCTGACCAGGGAGGGAACCCGCACCCCCTGCATTGGAAGGGCAATGGACCGCCAGGGAAGTCCGACACACACATGTTTTTAAATGCAACACTCACTCTATGGATACTGCAATGCAATTTTAACAAGAGGAAGAAAAGCTATCCTTGGGACATGACTGAAATATACAGAACTTATACGGGTCATTAAAACTTGTCATTATTATCAAGTTGCTAACCACTAAAGAACACATACAAATGCTCTGACAAGTATAATTTAATTAAGCTCTTCATTCTGTGGATAATGAAAAGACCTGAAGGCTCTCATCTTAAAGTGAACTCAATGTAAACCCCACGAGAGAAAGTTGAAATGATTTCATCGTATGAAAGAGTTCAGTAAACTTTTAAGTTCTTATTGCATGTAAGAAAGTTACACTGCTAGGGCTTCTCTGGTGGCACAGTGGTTGAGAGTCTGCCTGCTAATGCAGGGGACACGGGTTCGAGCCCTGGTCTGGGAAGATCCCACGTGCCGCGGAGCAACTAGGCCCGTGAGCCGTGGCTGCTGAGCCTGTCCGTTCGGAGCCTGTGCTCCACAACAAAAGAGGCCGCGATGGTGAGAGGCCTGCGCACCGCGATCAAGAGTGGCCCCCGTTTGCCACAGCTGGAGGAAGCCCTCGCATAGAAATGAAGACCCAACACAGCCAAAAATAAATAAATAAATAAACAGAAAAGAAAGTTACACTGCTAAAGCCAAACACCGTGAATGCAAAAGGCTATGCCAATCCCTTCTCTATGAAGTAGCCTTCTTTCTCTCCACCTTAGACAGGATGTTTTCCATTCACCCAAACCTCAACTAAAAGAAAATACAGTAAGCAAATGCAGCCAAATGAATCACCGATGTAAGATCCATGGATTTCTTATGAATCTCAAATTCAAATAGATAAAAAGAGAGATTTATGGGACGTCCCTGGCAGTCCAGTGGTTAAGACTCGGTGCTCCCAATGCAGGGGGCACCAGTTAGATCCCTGCTTGGGGAACTAAGGTCCTGCATGCCACAAGATGCGGCCCAAAAAAAAAAAAAAAAAAGACTTTTATGAAATGACTAATCTGGGTAAAATCATGGAAGTGTGCAATATATGAAAAATTTGCACCCGTGGACAACCATTCAACAACATACATCTACTGCAGACCTACTCTACAAGGCAATATTTTAGGGAAAAGGGGTACATTGATATATAACATACACAGGTCCTTGAAAATATAGTTACTTTCCTACGACCATGACAAAATGGGAGGCTTGTGACATACGTCCAGGTACATTTCTTTTTTTTCTTCCCCTTATTCACTGAAAACTTATTGAGCACCTACTATGTGCCTGGATCCATGCTGGTGCAGAACTGCACACACACAAAATGGTCCTAACTGGAGTCAAAGTTTTAGCCAGGTAAACCGACATTAAACAGTGAATTCTAGTGGATCTCAGCCATTTGTAAGCATTAGAACGATCAGAGGCTTGATTAAAAATGCAGGGTGGGGCTTCCCTGGTGGCACAGTGGTTGAGAGTCCGCCTGCCGATGCAGGGGACACGGCTTTGTGCCCCCGTCCGGGAGGATCCCACATGCCGCGGAGCGGCTGGGCCCGTGAGCCATGGCCGCTGAGCCTGCGCTCCGCAACGGGAGAGGCCACAGCAGTGAGAGGCCCGCATACCGCAAAAAAAAAAAAAAAAAAAAATGCAGGGTGGCCTTGGCCCCTTGGCCAGTCCTTCCCTGGGACACTAGAAGTCTCACACTCTGAGTGTCACTCCAGGGGATTCAGATATAGATGTTCTTTGTTTTGTTTTTGTTTGTTTGTTTTTTGGCTGCACGGCTTGCGGATCTTAGTTCCCCAACCAGGGCCCCCAGCAGTAGAAGCATGGAGCCCTAACCACTGGACCGCCAGGGAATTCCCCAGATGTAGGTGTTCTTCATCTGCACCTTGCAGAAACTATCTAACAGCAGTTGGAATACGTGCTCAGTAGAAAAATTACACGAAGGCCACGAAGGCCAGCTTCTCTATGTGGAAGAGGGGGTACAGTACCCGGGACCCATGATGCTTTTAGGAGCCCACAAAAATGTTTTTATTTTCACTTCTTTTAAAGCCAGAAGAAAAAATGAATATAAAATCATGAATATATCATAATAAATCCAGCCTGGATTATATTCATCTTTATTCATTTATGTATTTGCAGTTGCAAAATACAATCTTTAATATCCTTTTATGGAAGAAGTGGCCCACAAAGACAAAAATACCCTGGGCTCAGAACAGCCATGATTTGGCCCTGGCACTATGGGAATATATATATACACAGAAGGGACCTGGCCCTGGAGGTGGTGAAAGTTGGTTAAGGCTTCCAGGTAGAAGGGACAGTTGAGTTGAGACCTGTAGGGTAAGTAGAAATCAACTATATTAAAAGCAGTGTAGGGAGGAATAAGCAGGGAGAAGAAGTTAGAAAAGGGAAGAGATTCTAAGCAAAGGGATCAGAATATGCAAAGGCCTTGGGGTAGGAAAGAGCATGAAAATGTGAGGAACTAAAAGATGACAATAGGGTTAGAAAAATTCTGGCATGGGGAAGAATAGTGTGAACTGAGGCGGGGCCAGTGAATGCTGGGCTTACAGACAACAAAGGAAAACATGGGTCTGTTCCTCCCACCCCCTGCCCCACCCTTTGCCTGATTCCTAGTTTGCATTCAAGAGGAGATAAACCTTTCAGATACATTGATTTTTGTCTTATCGATTTGCAAAGTGTACATGAGTACCTACTTTTAATTATTATATTTTTAATGCTAATAAGCATCTAGATTTTTGTTTGTTAGGGATTGGGGGTACCTCTGAAAAAGGGAGAAGAAAACATTCACATCTTCTGCATATAGAATGAACCAACTTCTTTGACTTCCAGAAGTTTCCTTGGTTTCCCTGATGCTGAGATTTGATAGCTAGGCAGGATAGCCAAGTTGTCATTACTAGCGCTACAATTTGGAAAGCTCTCAAAAGCTTTCTGTCAGATTCTAAGAATATTCGAGAAGATTTTAGTTTCAAAATACTGACTCTGTTCTGGCAACTGAGAGGAGAGGGGAGAAGTAAAACTGTGAATACTGTGATTTTCGTCTCTCATCCCACTCCATGCTTGCAGCACAAGGCACATGATATTGACAGTCACATCATGTCACGCAGGGGCCTCTTGTAACCATTCTCCTCTCATAAAAGGGAGGGATCCGAAGGGGGCGACCCTATTCAGCATCCACCAGATGGTGAGGTGTGGAAATGCTGGTCTAATATTGATAAATATTCCACTTTTCCAAAAGGAACCAGATACCTGAGTTTTTATGTGAAGTCTCTCAACTTTGTAAATACCACACACCAGGACTTCCCTGGTGGCGCAGTGGTTAAGAATCCACCTGCCAGTGCAGAGGACACGGTTTCAAGCCCTGGTCTGGGAAGACGCCACATGCCACGGAGCAACGAAGCCTATGCGCCACAACTACTGAGCCTGCACTCTAGAGCCCGCAAGCCACAACTACTAAGGCTGCGTGCCACAACTACTGAAGCCCGTGTGCCTAGAGCCCGTGCTCTGCAACAAGAAAGGCCACCGCGATGAGAAGTCCGCACACCCCAGTGAAGAATGGTCCCCACCTGCTACAGCTAGAGAAAGCCTGCGCACAGCAAAGAAGACCCAATGCAGCCAAAAATAAATAAATTTTAAATAAATAAATAAATACCACACACCAGCCAAAATGCATCTGTGGCCACATTCAGCCTGTGAGCCTCAAATTCAGGGTCACTGCTGTGGCTTTACACAACTCCAGGGGGCACCATTCATAGAGCAGTGCCTTGGAGTTGTGCAACATGGCAGCCTTGCCTCCAAAACACAGCTTACTCATTTTTCACAGCTTCTAGAATTTAGGCCCCAGGTCTGCTCCATTCTCAGCCTGAATGGTGTTTGACCAACAGCAAGCACTCGATAAACATTTGTTGAATGAATCAAGATCTTGTCTTCTTTACAAAAATTTGCCAGCTGACTCTAGCCCTTTCTCTCCTTCTGAAAGCTTCCTAATCAACACCATCTGTCCGTCCTATCTCCCAACTTATAGGCTGTCTGACCTTGGACAACTTACTTAACCTCTCTGGGCTTCTGTTTTCTCAACTGTAAATGGGAATGATAAAACCTCTCAATCTTGTTGTGAGGACTAAATTAGCTAATATATGTAACGTGCTTAGAACAACGTCTGGCACATAATCAGTGCTCAATATACGCTAACTAGTAATTATTATTTAATCATATCTTAATCATCTTATATTTTGTGTATCTTTCTCTCAATTAAATTGAATCTACAGCTTTTAACTTGTTTCTCTCACAGCAATTAACATGATACAACCTATGGAGTAAATACTCAATATTAGGGAACTGAAAAAATAAAATTTAGCAACTATATTAATTAGGATCAGAATTAGTGGTGCATAACAGAAAAAGACAAGAGTTTATTTCTGCTTCATGAAAAGTAAATTTTGAGGTAGTCTAGGGCTGTGTGGCACTCCATCATGTCAGGAATTGGGCTCTTTCATGTAGCTTCTGACTACCATGAAGCTACCATGTAGCTTCAAGATCTACCATGTCTGCTCAAGCTCCAGCCATCAGACCACATTCCAACAAGCAGAAAAGGAGACATGCCTCTTTAAAGACACTTCCAGGAAGTCATGCATACCACTTCCGCTTAAAAACCATTGGTCAGAATGCAGTCACACAACTACCCTCAGGTGTAAAGGAGGCTGGGAAACATACTCTTTTATCTGGGTGACCACGTGCCAACTAAAAGTTGGAGATTTTACTGCTGCGGGAGAAGGGGATACAGATATGAAGGCAACTAGGGTCTCTGTCCTGCCAATTCTGTTTGATATGTGAATACCACAAAGAATGGGAGTGATTCCAGGCCCCTTGAAGGAAGCTGGTAACATGGACTTAGCTGTGATTTTTGTAAAAAGCACTGCTTTAGCTTCTACTTAAAACTCCAAAAATAATAATTTTAGAATGGATGGCTTTTCATTTATAAATGTCAGTGTTCACTTAAAGTGGAATTCCCTAAGGAAGAAAGACATACACATACTACTGGTTGATTAAGCGGTTTTTACAAAAGTTTTCTTATTATGGACAATTTCAAGGAAATACCAAAGTGGAGAAAAGAGAATGATGCCCTCCATCTACCCATTATACGGCTTCCAACTCAGGAACTTCTTGTATCATCTACACATCACTCCCTCAGTCATGTTATGGTGATGAAAATTCTAGATATCATATAATTTCATCTATTGATATTTTAGTATCTCTAAAAAACAAGGACTTCCTTAAAAAGCACAACTGCAATAACATTATCATGCCTTACACAATTAGCAATGTCTTTTAATGTCACCAAAGATGCCTGTCAGCGTTGTAGTGGTGTCATAGATTTCTTTTCTTGAAAGTTCATTCCTTTGACAAAGAATCCAAGCTAAGTCTTTGCAATGCAGTTGGCTGACATGCCTTTCAGTCCCTTTCAATCTATAGCTGCACAGCTCAGCACAGTAGCCACCAGCCACGTGTGGCTATTTAAATTAAAATTAAAAATTCAGTCCTTTGGCCATGCAAGCCATGTTTCAAGTGTGTAATAGCCACATGTGGCTAGTGCCTACCAGTGCAGATACAGAACATTTCCATCATCACAGAAAGTTCTGTTGGACAGCACTGCTCTGTAGAATGCTCCTGACCCATTTTCCCCCCTGCAATTTATTTGTTGAAGAAACTGGGGTGTTTGTTCTGTAGGTATCCCCACAGTTTAAACTCTGCTGATTCCAACCCTCATGTCATTTAACATGTTTCTTTGTTCTCTGAACTCCCCGTAAGCCAGGAGTTAGACTTAGAACCTTGATCAGATTCAGGGTTGATTCTTTGGTGCCGTTTAAGAGGACAGACAACCCAATTCTCGGTATTGTGTTAAAAAGCACACAGAGAGATCAAAATCTGGAAGGATGTTCACCAGAAAATCTTACCAGTAGTTAGTTTGGGGCAGTAGAATGACCTTATTTTCTGCCTTCTTTTTACTCATCTATATTTCATTATTTATTCCCCCATGAGGACGCCTTTCTCACACAAAGTAAATAATAGCTGCTGTTTATTGCAAACAGTGTGCCAAGCACCGTGCTGACCGATTCACTTACATAAGCTCATGGAATCCTCGTGACAATTTCATGAGGTAATTATGATCCCCGTGTTGCAGTAAACACTCAGGAAGTTTAAATAACTCATCCAAGGTCATTTGGTCAGTATTTGGTGGAGTCTGGATTTAATCTCTCAAGTGGTGAGTGTAGCGTGTGGCCCGAGAGACTCAATTTCTGGAAAACTCTGTCAGTTTATTCTAAGGCAGACCCAGGTCTGGGAACCAAAGTCCATCCCTGCCCACTGCCCTGCATCATCGTCCACAAACATCTGGTCTCCCCCGCCAAACCCTACCCTCAGCTGGAAGGTATTCCACATCTGGCCCAGGGGAAGCCTGCAGCCCGATGCCTGCGCAGAGCCTGTGCTTAACAAATGCAGCCTTGCTCCCTCTGCTCCTGGAGATGAGGCTTGAGAGCCCAAACCGCCCACTTCCCTGCAGTCTTTGCTGCCAGTGGCCACTCACTCAGCAAACGGCTTCATGCTGAGCTCCCTGTACATGCCAGGGATGTTAGGGACGTCGGGACACATCAGTGCACAAAACAAAGACCCCTGTCCTCATAGAGCTTATGGATGGAAGTTTGGGAGGAGAGATTAAAAAATAATAAACAAGATAGTAAGTTAAATATAGAGAAAGTCAGATGGTGATAAGCTAGTAAGAGAGAAGGGTATGAAAAAAAGGGAGAGAGGGAGGGAGGGAGAGAAAGAGAGAGCGCGCGCACGCGCGAGAGGGGGTGTGTGTGTGTGTGTGTGTGTGTGCGCGCTCATATCATTTTGGGGAGGATGGCCAGGGAAGTAATCTCTAAGGCAGGGGTCAATGCACCATGAACTGAGGGCCAAATCCAGCCCACTGCCTGTTTTTGTACAGCTGTGAGCTAAGAACGGCTCTTCCATTTTTAACTTGTTGGAATAAAAATCAAAAGAAAAACAACATTTGGGAACACATGAAAATCATAGGAAATTCCATTTCAGTGTCCATAAATAAAGTTTTATTGGCTCACAGCTCTGCTCGTTTGTTTATTGTGTATGGCTGCTGCTGCATGACAAAGGGTTGAGTATTGCCAAAGAGCCCATGTGGCCCACAGGGCCCAAATACTGACTCTCTGGCTTTTTACAGAAAAGGAGAAAGACCTGAAGCAGGTGAAGGAGCAACATTTTTCCCTCACATATTTTTCTGAAGGAATAGCCAAGTAGATGCCACAGCACATGCAAAGGCCCTGAGGTAGTGTCATGGCTGATGTGCTCTTGGCAGGACAAGGGACTCATTGTGACTGGAGCAGAGTGGATGAGGTCAGAAAGCATGGGTCCACATCACGTGCAGTCCACCGTAAGGACTGTCTCCAGGCCTGAGCGATATGGGAGCTACGGCAGTTCTGTGGTGAGGGGTGATATGGTCTGCTGTATTTTAACAGATTTCCCTATTTTAAGAATAAAGTGGAATGGGGTGGGGCAAGAATGGAAACAGTGAAAACAGTTACGAGGTCGTTCTAATAACCCACGAAAGAGATGATGAGGGGCTGAACCAAGGAAGCGAGAGAACTGCTGAGATTTATCTAGTGGGTCCTTAATAAATTTTGGAGGTAGAGTCGACAGGATTTGCTCTGGGTTAGAAACAGTAGCTGAGTGAAAGGAGCAGTCAGGGATAACGCTCGGGTTTTTGGCCTGAGCCAACAGAAGCCCGGAATTTTCTTTAACAGAGCTGGGTGAGACTGTGGGAGAAGTAGGTTGAGTGGGGAAAGATGAAGGGCTCCACTTGGGTGATGCTAAATTTGAGATGGTTTTGTTCGTTTGTATCTTGTATTTATTTATTTACTTACTGGCCTCATCTCTTGTCTTGCAGGATCTTAGTTCCCGGACCAGGGATCAAACCCAGGCCCTCGGCAGTGAAATCGCAGAGTCCTAACCACTGGACCGCCAGGGAACTCCCTGAGATGGTTTTAGACATTCAAGGGGAGTTGTCAAGCAAAGAGCTGGATCTGGGAGGCGGGAGGCAGGGGGAAGGCTCGGGTTCGAGATACCTATTTGGGTGTCATCATGGTATGGATACAGTGAGATCTGGATGAGATCACTGAGGCAACGGGGAAAGACAGAAGAGATAAAATAGAACTTGCTGGATGCCCCCCATCCCCACCCCACAGACAGCCTCCCCCGTGGGCTCTCATGTTTTTCATAATAAAATCCTAAGTTCCTATAGTGTCAATCAAACCTTTCTGACTGCTACTCCTATCAGCTTTCTCCTCCTCCTGTCCTATCAGCTCTAACTGCATCGTTCTTCTAGGCCTCCTATCTGCTCCCCCTTGTGCCTGGAACACTCTATTTGCAGACTTTTGCATGCTTGCTAGCCCACTTCATTTACAGCTGCCATTAAATACCAGCTCTGCACAGGAACCTTCCCTGACTCACCTAACCAAATAGCTCCCTACTCATCACCCCACCACCCTGTCTTGTCTTTCTGTCTGTAAATTCCTATATTCAGTATTTGTCTTCTCCTATGAGACTGTAAGCTCCCTGAGGGCAGGAACTGCGTCTTGTCCTTGGGCAGAGCCTGACACATGGTAGGCACTCAAACATTTGTTGAATACTAAATAAAGGAATGGATAAGGAATGATAATTTCTACCTTTTATATTCTGCATACTCTACCCAAACACCCAGCAATATACCACGTAATCTTTCAGTTTAGAAGTCAAGCTCGACACTCGACATGCACGCAGTAACAGAAGGGGTTGGGAGCAAGATGCCACATCTTCAGGAGACGGGCAGGAAACAATCTTGTGTTTGAGCAGCTTAATATATAAGATAATCAGTATGTGCAGATATAAAATAAGGTGAGTTCAGGGGAGGGGCAGGACCCCTTTCCAGCTCCTTGTTTGTTTGTTCTACTATCTCGGGGAAAGGGGCTTCCTCTTGGGTACCTGGCAAGGCAGGAGTTGGTATTTTGGTATTTTCCTGCATGGGCAAAAACACCAACACCAGGAGAGGAGATTTTCCAGGGAAATGCAAGTTGCAGCCAAACAAAATGACTTTCTGTGGGTCTCTCCCAAAAAGGAGAATCAGCTCTCTTCTATGACCCTTGGAGAAGGAAAAAAAGAGAAAAAATAGCAGTTACGTTTAAAGTACAAAATTTAGAAGGCTGCTTGCTGGAACAGAAAGGGGGATTTTTATGGCAGTGAAACTGTTCGTATGGTGCTGTGATAGTGGATACAGGTCACTATGCATTTTTCAAAATGCATAGAACTGCACAACATAAAGAATGAACCTTAATGTAAGCAATGGACTTCAGTTAATAATCAGATATCAATATTGGTTCATCAATTGTACCAAATGTAGCACCCTAAGGCAAGATGTTAATGATAGGGAAATTGTATGGGGGATAGGAGGAGAGTATACGGAAACTTTCTGTTCTATCAGTTCAGTTTTTCTGTATACTTACAACTACTCTGAAAAATAGTCTATTAATTGAAAAATTATAACAAAAGCTTAAAAGGCACACTTTTTTTTTTTTTTTTTTTTTTTTTGCAGTACGCGGGCCTCTCACTGTTGTGGCCTCTCCCGTTGCAGAGCACAGGCTCCGGACACGCAGGCTCAGCGGCCATGGCTCACGGGCCCAGCCGCTCCGCGGCACGTGGGATCCTCCCGGACCGGGGCACGAACCCGTGTCCCCTGCATCGGCAGGCGGACTCCCAACCACTGCGCCACCAGGGAAGCCCCAAAAGGCACACTTTTAATGAGTGCAAAACTTGTGAAGATAACTTTTCATTTCATTACCGTATAAATGGGAAAGAGAAACATTTTTAAGCGTTCGTATCTCTTAAGATAGTGAAGTGGAAAACAATGCCAGCCACTAGTCATTAACTTGGAATCTGTCCACTGTCGTTGAATTTGAACAGTGTGTGTGTGATTTTGCTGTTGTTGTTGCTTTTAAATGTCAGTATTTTGTCATCCAAAGAAAGCCCTCAGAGCTCTGTGACTCTTAAAAGACAATATGAAATGTTTCAACAACTGACAAACCTCAGACTTCCTGTATTTCTGTAACTTGTAGTTTTCCCTTCCTTCTTCTTTTAATTTGTTAATGATCTCTCAGGCTCTCCCTGTCACACATCCCTAAATAGATCACTAGATCAAAGGTGAAGCTTTGTGAAGTAATCAGTGTAATTTCACCCAGGTAGCAAGCTATTAAAAACAGACCTACAGGGGTTTTCAAGGACAACCAAGGTATTGATTTGGCAACCAAAAACTCCTGTAGTGCAAGCAGTAATAGACAAGGACCAGTGTTTTCACACCATCCCTATTCCTGACTCACTCTGTCCCCAGTGAAATCCTGCAGACACAGCAAAGGAAAACATACCCAGCACCGCCCCGGTTCCTGACTTCAGAAAGGAATGTCACTGCTATAAATTAGACAAGGAAAAAGAAACCTCTTTTGACAAGCTTTTTTTTTTTTTTTGAGATTTGTTTTCCCATACATAATTTCTCCCAGTCATTACACCTTTATGTGGATTTGTTTTTTTTTAAAGAACGTTTATTTCTTGCTATATTTAAAATAGATAACCAACAAGGACCTACTATATAGCACAGGGAGCTCTGCTCAATATTCTGCAATAAGCTAAATGGGAAAAGAATTTGAAAGAGAATAGATACATGTATATGTATAACTGAATCACTTTGCTGTACACCTGAAACTAACACAACATTGTTAATCAACTACACTCCAATATAAAATAAAAATTTAAAAAAAAAAGAAAAAGAGAAAAAGAAAGAACATATTTCTTTTGTAATCTGTTTTGCATTTCTGGAACGAGAAACTTTTCTGCTCCTATGTGTTAAAATCTAGTGAAGGTGCTAGTGTGATAGATCACCCTGAGCCTTGGAAGGAAATGATTCACCACAATACTGGAACCGAAAGTGTTCTAACACCCGGGAAGAAGGCAGGTCATTAAGCAAGCTCAGCTCTGCCTTCAGATGTTCCTACTCGCAGCTCGGCCTCCTCCCAGCAGCTCTGTTCCCTTTCTCTTTTTCCTCTGTCCAACTACAAATAATTGATCCTGGGAACTCATCCTCATATTTAATTTTTAAAAGAAACCTGCAAATTTATGATTTTTCATCATCCTCATCTGTCCATCTCCTTCCAAATGGTCCTTCCCAGGCTGCTGTCTTCTCCTTCTGCACTGAAACTTTTTGCACTTAAAATGTGCTTGCACTTAAATTTGTTGCATAAATGAATGGATAAAATCCAAAATGTTCAGAATAAATCCAAAACTGTTAAAATAAAATAAAATATACCTTAAAATTTTAATGAAATAAATTTTTAAACAAAAAACATCGCATTAAAGCAATGTGTGGGAGAGGTGAACACGGAACACACGTATTACCTACAAAAAGATGCCAAACAATGAAAATAAGACAAAGGGGAATGTAAAAAATGTAAAGTATGTATTTTATTTCCCTCTCAACATTTTGGTGAAGGCCGATGATGGACAGACCCAGAAGTTCATCATTCTTTACGAAAAGTGATGTGAACTATTTCTCATCTTCCTTTATTAGGTTACACTTCAAAATTGAAAATTGGTCATTATTAATGGAAAACTATCTGAACATTTTACACATTGAGATTCAAGTTGCTACTTTTATGCCACATATTCTGCACGGAAGCAACCAGATTTGATCCATGTGGTTTTTTGGGAGTTTAAAATTTTTTTAATTGAAGTATAGTTTATTTACAGTGTTTCAGGTGTACAGCAAAGGGGTTCAGATTGTTTTCCATTATAGGTTATTATAAGATACTGAACACAGTTCCCTGTGCTATACAGTAGGTCCTTGTTGTTTATCTATTTTATATATAGTAGTGTGTATCTGTTAATCCCAAATTCCTAATTTATCCCTCCTCCCCACTTTCCCCTGTGGTAACCGTAAGTTTGTTTTCTATGTCTGTGAGTCTATTTCTGTTTTGTAAATAAGTTCATTTGTATCATTTTTTTAAATTTTAGATTCCAGATATAAGTCATATCATATGATATTTGTCTTTGTCTGACTTACTTAGTATGATAATCTCTAGTTCCAACCATGTTGCTGCTAATGGCAGTATGTCATTCTTTTTGATCCACATGTTTTGAATAAATACGCTACAACTAGGCAGGGCCACAGTATGACTTTCGTGGGTTCCTTCCTCCATAAAAAAATAAAATAAATTAGGGACTTCCCTGATGGTCCACTGGTTAAGACTCCGAGCTTCCACTGCAAGGGGCACGGGTTTGATCCCTGGTTGGGGAACCAAGATCCTGCATGCCGCGTGGCGTGGCCAATAAAAATAAAAATTATATTTTATGACTGCTTTGATATAAAAATAAACACATTAATATTAAATATTAAAACATTTTCTTCAACCTAAAAGGTCACTTGTTTCTTCTGATTTTAAAAGACATTAAAACTTTCTTCATGGGCCTAGTGTCTAGTGAAGAAGTCTGCTCTGGAGGAAGGTCACTTTATAGAAACACAGATTAAATAATCATAAAATCCAATGACAGATGACAGATAGTTTTTAATATTAATAAAAACAAAACCTCGGACTTCCCTGGTGGCACAGTGGTTAAGAATCCACCTGCCAATGCAGGGGACATGGGTTCGAGCTCTGGTCCGGGAAGATCCCACATGCCACGGAGCAACTAAGCCCGTGCGCCACAACTACTGAGCCTGCGCTCTAGAGCCCATGAGCCACAACTACTGAGCCCGCGCATCTAGAGCCCATGCTCCGCAACAAGAGAAGCCACGGCAATGAGAAGCCCGTGCACCGCAACGAAGAGTAAGAATAGCCCTTGCTCACCACAA
This sequence comes from Delphinus delphis, assembly GCF_949987515.2. Taxonomy (NCBI): domain Eukaryota; kingdom Metazoa; phylum Chordata; class Mammalia; order Artiodactyla; family Delphinidae; genus Delphinus; species Delphinus delphis. The sequence goes on along the minus strand of NC_082697.1, from coordinate 8,356,746 downwards.
CTAGAGAAAGCCCACGCGCAGCAACTAAGACTGATGCAGCCAAAAATAAATAAGTAAATAAATAAATTTATAAAATGGGACAGCCTGGTTAAAAACAAAAAATCTGTCAGTGATTTGTCACAATTATGAAAAATATTTGTACTCATTGAAAAAAAAACCTTCAGTACAAAATACAAAATCAACTGAGTATTCAGATCTGGAGAATATAAATAAATTGCACCTCTATTCAATGGGACATTATTCCATCACTAAGAAAATCAGAGTTTTCTTTTATATTTATTTATTTATTTATTTATGGCTGTATCGGGTCTTCATTGCTACGTGTGGGCTTTCTCTAGTTGCAGCGAGCAGGCTTCTCATTGTCGTGGCTTCTCTTGTTGCGGAGCATGGGCTCTAAGCAGACAGGCTTCAGTAGTTGTGGCACACAGGCTCAGTAGTTGTGGCTCGCAGGCTCTAGAGTGCAGGCTCAGTAGTTGTGGCGCACGGGCTTAGTTGCACTGTGGCATGCGGGATCTTCCCAGACCAGGGATTGAACCTGTGTCCCCTGCATTGGCAGGTGGATTCTTAACCACTGTGCCACCAGGGAAGTCCCAAAAAGACCACAGTTTTCAACGATCATATAAACCTTTTTTAATGTGTTGAAGTGCAAAACGTATTTTTAAATGGATTGTCTCCCTAGAGTTAGTGGAAATGGACACATACACAATTAGTGGGTAAACTAGCGTTGACTTTTTGGAATTTTTTGGAAGGCATATGGGTGATATCTATTGAAATGTAAACTGTGCATACTCTTTAATTCACAAATTCCACTTCTAGGCATATAATTTGTAAATTAATTCCAACATGTGTACAAATAAACAAAGGCAAAGATATTCATGGTAACATTATAACAGCAGAAAATTTAAAAAGAAAGTAATATCCCTCATTAGTGGACTGGTTATATAAATGATGGTCTATTTCCACTATGGAATACTATACAGTCATTAAGGGGAGGAAAAGAATTTTTCAGGGATTTTAATTTTCTTTTTTGCACTGCTTCATATTTTTACAATTTTCTATAATGATCATGTCTTAATTTTATTAACAGAAGAAAAGTTATAAAAATATTTCAGCAAAATTTAGGCATAAATCCAGCAAGAATATAGTTCTTGAGTTTTTTCATCATGTAGCCATTTTCTAAAGTTGATGGATGAAATTTAAAAGTTGAAGTGAATGTGTCTATGAAACCGGAATAAATCTGACATTTTCTGACAAAAGCTTTATTTCCCAGATTCCAGTAGAAACTGAGTTAAGCTGATACAAATATTCAGGCTGTTTAAAAGTTTTTTAACTTTTCATGTAAAAGTTTTTACATGAATGGGCTAACGCTTGGGGGCCAGAAATGTTCTGTGATCCGGGACTCACTGCTGCAGGACAGGGAATTTACCATAGATCTTCGTACCAAGAGCACCAGCAGAGCCACCACCTTCAATATCACCGTCACCCTGACTACCAAGACGCTAGTCCTGCTGATGGGCAAAGAAAGTGTCCACGGTGTTTTGATCAACAAGAAATGTTATGAAATGGCCTCCCACCTGCGGTGTTCCCAGTACTGACCTCGTCAGTAATCTTATTTGAGTAATCTTATTTTCCATATATATAACCTTATTTTCCACATATATAGCATTGAATACAAAGAGGAATGAAACAGGAGTTAGAAAGCCTGGCTTCTAGAACACAGTCTGTTAGGCATGAGAAACTGGGCACATTTTTCATCTATCACAATACCAATAGCACCCAAAGGAAATGAAACCATTATCGCAAAGAGCTATCTGCACTCCCATGTTCACTGCAGCATTATTCACAGTAGACAAGATATGCAAACAATCTTAGTGTCCATCAAGGGATAAATGGATAAAGAAAATATGTTTAATATATAGTAGAAATTTTATATATCTAGCTATCTAGATAGATATAGATAGCTAGCTATACAGTGGAATATTATCCAGCCACAAAGAAGAAGGAAGACTGCCATTTTCAACAACATGGATGAAACCAGAGGGCATAATGCTAAGTGAAATAAGCCAGACAGAGAGAGACAAATGCTATATGGCACTACTTATACACCAATCATACAGAATTAAAAAATAAAAAGTTGAACTCATAGAGACAGAGAGTAGAATGGTGGTTGTCAGGCCCTGGGGGATGGGGGAAGTGGGAAAATGTCAGTCAAAAGGCATAAACTTTCAGTTATAAGATGAGTAAGTTCTGAGGATCTAATGTACAGCGTGGTGACTATAGTTATAACATTGTATTACATACTTGAAATTTGCTAAGGGAGTAAATCTTAAAAGTTCTCACACACGTACAAAAGGTAACTGGGAGGTCATGGATGTGTCAGTTAATTGATTATGGGACTCTGGGACTTCCCTGGCAGTCCAGTGGTTAAGACTCTGCACTTCCACTGCAGGGGGCACAGGTTCGATCCCTTGTCAGGGAACTAAGATCCCACGGGCCTTGAGGTGTGGCCAACAAATAAATAAATAAAATTGATTATGGGACCCATTTGACAAGGTATACAATAGAAAATAATCACTTTGTACACTTTGAATATATTACAATTTTATTTGTCAATTATACCTCAGTAAAGCTGGGAGGAAATAACAGCAAGCACCTAAATAGAACCTACTGTGCGCTGGGCACGATTCTATGTAGTTTAGCGCCATTAGCTCACTGTGTGCTACCATCATCCCCATTTCACACAGGTGGGCCCAGAGCCCCACACCTTTCCCATGGTTACAGCACTAAGAGATGAGCTGGGGGTCTGAACTCAGGAGTCCTGGGCCCAGAGTTCATGTCACTATGTCATCAGGTTATGCTGGGTTACTACACTGGCCTCCTATCTCGTCACCAACTCAGAACCTTGATCCCCACCAATCCATCCCATCCTCTTCTTGTCATAAGAGTCATTTTTCTAAAACAAAATTCCTAGTCACTCACCCTCTTGGAATCTCTCAGTAGCTTCTTACTTGTGCTGCAGAGAATCAAACTTTCAGGCCTGGGGGCCACAACACTGCAAGCCTGATCCCTGCCCAGACCTCATGTCATCTGGGCATTGGTGGCTGAATTGGGCCTGCAGACAGATGCAGTCTGTCCTACACAATGATTTCATTTTTTAAAAATGCCTTTTAACAGATGAACGCACCCCAATGTTCACAGCAGCACTATTTACAATTGCCAAGGCATGGAAGCAACATAAGTGTCCATCAACAGATGAATGGGTAGTTATAGTATATATACACAATGGAATATTACTCAGCCATAAAGAATGAAATCATGCCATTTGCAGCAACGTGGATGGACCTAGAGATTATCATACTAAGTGAAGTAAGTCAGACAGAGAAGGACATATCATATGATATCACTTATAAGTGGAATCTAAAATAAATGATACAAATGAACTTATTTACAAAACAGAAACAGACTCACAGACACAGAAGACAAACTTATGGTTACCAAGGGGGAAAGAGGGGAGGAGGGATAAATTAGGAATATGGGATTAACAGATACACACGACTATATACAAAATAAACAACAAGGTCCTATGTGTATAGCACAGGGAACCATATTCAATATCTTGTAATAACCTATAATGGAAAAGAATCTGAAGAAGAATATATATTTTATATACATAATATATATATCTGAATCACTTTGCTGTACACCTGAAACTAACACAACATTGTAAATCAACTATACTTTAATTTTTAAAAAATTACCTTTTAACATCTAAAATCCTGGAGAATGAGAAAGTAGCCACAGAAATCCTCAACAAAGGGACATTCTATAGGACAACTGGCCTGGCCTATTTCACAAGGCAGGGAGAAAGAAAAAAGGAGCCGTGCTAGACTAGAGAAGACTTGACTGACAGTCCACGCCTGGACCTCGACTGCATCTTGGTTTGGATAAACCAGCTGCAAAAGACATGTTTGGGGTCAGTGGGGAAATCTGAATATGAAGTGGTACTGGATAAGAAAAAACGTTATTGAAATGGAAAGGTGAAGATCATTAACTCAATAAATTAGGCATGATCTCCGTTCGGTGAAAAGAATCCATGTGTGCTTATGTATGCACGCAGACAAAGACCTGGAAGCATAAGGTGCTAACAGAGGTTAGAGCCCGATGCTTTTATTTTTTCATTATTCTTTAGCTCTATTGTCTAACTTTCTGCAAAATGCATGTGTACTGCACTTTAGATAATAAAAGCTTATTTCTAATAAAAATAAAATGAAATAACTGGGAGTTTACATTATAAAATCCAGATTTTTGGCTTAACATGAAAAATTGCAAGAAGTTCCTAGACTCCCTTTGAGCTCAAGCAGGGGGAGCATAGTATGAAGTGCTCCCTTTGGATGGGACATGGACTTTAGTTCAAAACCACCCCATCTGGCCTGCTTGCTTGTTCTATTCATTCATTCATTCATTCAACAGATATTTTTCGAAGACTTCTGCTGTGCCTGGCACTGTTCTGGTCACAGTGAATAGAGATAAGTCTCTGCCTTCATGTAACTTAGATTCTCATGAGGGTGAGCAAATAACAATTAAACGAATTATTATTTAACACACATTTCAGGTGGAAATACAACTCTGAAGAAATATAGAGACTGGGTAGGGGAGTGGCTTTGTCTAAGGAGGCAGATGGATAAAGAAGACCAGGCTAGGGCTTCCCTGGTGGCGCAGTGGTTAAGAATCCGCCTGCCAATGCAGGGGATACGGGTTCGAGCCCTGGTCCGGGAGGATCCCACATGCCGCGGAGCAACTAAGCCCGTGAGCCACAACTACTGAGGCCGCGTGTCACAACCACTGAAGCCCATGCGCCTAGAGCCCATGCTCCCCAACAAGACAAGCCACCACGCACTGCAACGAAGAGTAGCCCCTGATCGATGCAACTAAAGAAAGCCTGTGTGCAGCAACGCAAACCTAATGCAACCAAAAACAAATAAATAAATTAAAAAAAAACAAGACCAGGCTAGAAGACTGAGGAAGAGGGGGGCGTTGGTGAGTCTTTAGCAGATGGGATGGAAAGCCAAGGAAGGGCTGAAGCCACACAGGCAGAGAATGTGGTGCCCTTCTATACCCCCAGGGAGCTCAAAAGTCCTGAGGAACTCAACAGGATTCTCTGCCTATGTCTTGACCCAAATGACCAATAAGGAAAATAAATAAATAAATAAATAAATAAATAAATAAATAAATAAATAAATAAATAAATAAAAGGTGAAAACAAATGGAGACCAAGAAAGCGGCAGTAGCGAAGCGCTGAGGTTCTTGGTTCTGAACTCCAGGGTGAGCCAGGCTCCCCCTCGGGTGACAGGCAGCCCAGGGCCAGCACAGGACGTCAGCTCAAGGGCAGGACATTGACTTGAAACTTGTCAGTCAAAAGCCCTGACAGCACATGCTCTTTTCTGGCTCACAAGAGAGCAAGTGAGCAGGAAGGGCTCAGCCAACCCAACCCAGCTTTCCTTGCGAATTCAGCCTTCAAGCCGGGCCGGGCCGGGCAGGCAGAGAGAGGCCTGGATGCCCCGCTGGTGGCTCCTGCTAAGCCTAGGGAAGCCTCGGGGAGGGAAGAAGTACTCCCCTCCCCATGGCACTGTCCCCACTTCTCAACTCTTTCCCTGCTTCCCTCTAAGCAGGGTACCCCCCGTGGACCCTTTGTTCACTCATAGCCACCCCCCTAAAGCCTCCATATACGCCTTGTAATAATAACAGGTAACATTTATAATTCTACGACTTTGCGTCAGGCTCTTTTCCAAGCACTCTTATGCGTCTTAGCTCATTTAAACCTCTCTTACTATGATGAGACGCTAATAAGGTCCCATCACACAGATGAAGGGAGGGGGAGTTTACATCATCTGCCTCTGGTCTCACAGGTAGTAAGTGGAGGAGCCAGGGTTTGAACCTGCCACTCTGGCTCCAGAGTCTGCACCATCCCTATTAGAGTTAGCAGATAATGCTCATTTCCATCCCAGGGAAAATGGGCGTTCAAATCCCAGTTTCCATAGTCACTGGCTGTGTGCATGGGGTTAAGTTAGTTATCTTCTCTCCAGCTTCAGTTTCCCCCTTCTAAAATGGGATGATGATAATAATAATTGTACTGCCCTCCAGGGTGGGTGGTGACAGCTGAGTGAGTTAATACTTGGAAAGCAGGTGCCAGCAATCCACTGCCCAAGGCAAATCTGGGCCGCTGCCTGTTCTTTTTTATTATTATTTTTTTGCCTGTTCTTTTTTAATAACCACCCATCTTTTTCTGTTTGTTTTTATTAATTTGTTTTATTTTTTTGGCTGTGTTGGGTCTTCATTGCTGCACGCGGGGCCTACTCTTCGTTGCAGTGCGCGGGCTTCTCATTGCGGTGGCTTCTCGCTGTGGAGCATGGGATCTAGGTGCGCGGGCTTCAGTAGTTGTGGCTCGCGGGCTCTAGAGCGCAGCCTCAGTAGTTGTGGCACACAGGCTTAGTTGCTCCGTGGCGTGTGGGATCTTCCCGGACCAGGGCTCTGTGTCCCCTGCATTGGCAGGCGGATTCTTAAGCACTGCACCACCAGGGAAGTTCCCTGCCTGTTTTTATAAATAAAGTTTTATTGGGACACAACCGTACCCATTCCTTTATGGATCATCTACGGCTGCTTTCTCACTGCTCGTTGGTGGTCGAGACAGACTACATGGCTCTCAAAGCCTAAAATGTGTAGTAGCTGACTTTTTACGGTGTAAGTTTGCTGACTCTTATCTACAGCATTCAGTCCCTTACACCTGGAGGACACCTGATATTTATATGCGACTTAAGTTCAAGAGAAGACATTGGGTCCCACTTATTCTTTCTTTCCCCAGGTCCAGCAAAGATCTTCCACATATTAAGTGCTTTGTAAAAAATAAAGTTAGCTCTCATTAGTGATAAGACGTAATTGTTATGACATAGCATTCGGAGGAAATTGGCTAATAATAAAACTTCAAGCATGCTTCCAATTTAAAATGACCCGAAATTGCTTTTTCAGTATTCTGCCATTTCTGTTAGAATGCAAATAATTATATAATATTGGAATGTCTTCTTTTTTTTTTTTTTGGCTTGTGGAATATTAGTTCCCAGACCAGGGATCGAACCCAGGCCCTTGGCAGTGACAGCGCAGAGTCCTAACCCCTGGACCGCTGGGGAATTCCCCGGCTTTGTTATCTTTTATTTTTGAAGCTATCATGACTATAAGATGAAATGTAAATACATTCTGCAAACTGCAAATAATGTGTTTTTTAAGTTTGCTTTTAGAGGAGACACAAAATAGAATAAATGCTGGATACTGTTTGATGCAGTGATGACAGGGCGGAGGAAGAGTAGAGGAAGGAGGCAGAGAAAGAACGGCAGGAAGTGTCATTAGCTCATCACCCCAGCTGAAAACCAGAGTTGCAAGTAGGCTCCTGTCCCAGCATGGGCACTTCTAAGTACACTCAGTGGGCATTTTGTTTTAAAGGGAAGAATGTTAACTCCACACAGAACTTCACCAGGGATTCACACGAGAACGATCAGCTGTGTGGCTTCCCCGCAGTACATTTGGGACAGCAGGCTGATTTCCCCCAGCAACCTACAGCTTGATCATGGGCTGCCCTGTCTTGCTGCCAGTTACTGGGTCTTTCCACACATTTTTACCATTAATACAAGACAAAAAGAAAGAAAGACAACTGAGACTTTTAGCCCAAAGTACTTCTTGAAGCCAAACATAAAGTAGTTTGGGAACTAGCCAGTTGCTCTGCATTAGCCACCTTTTCTCCAGTTAGTGCAGGAAACAGTGTTAATAGCGCTCGTTCAACCAACGTCGCCTTGCTTTATTTAATTTTTGACTTGTTTATGCAAAGACTGTAACCCATGAAGACAGAAACTAGCTCACGGCTATATTCCCAGCATCTAAAACAACGCCTGACAGGTAGCCTGTATTCAGCTATTTGCTGAAAGGAAGTATAAGCTGGTTCTGTTCCATCTGATGGTGATACAATGGTCATGAGGCTAACATGTTCCCTGCCCTTCTGGAGCTTGCATTTCACTAGGGAGAGGCTGACAAGGATCAAGAGAGCAAACAAGTTCATTATTACTAATCCTGACAAATGCTATGAAGGAAACAGGGTGCCGTTAAGAATTCAAGGTCTAGGGACTTCCCTGGCGGTCCAGTGGTTAAGACTCCCGCTTCCACTGCAGTGGGTGTCGGTTCGATCCCTCGTCAGGGGACTAAGATCCTCCATGACACATGGCGCAGCCAAAAAAAAAAAAAGAATTCAGGGTCTAATATAAAATAGATAATTAACAGATACCTACTGGATAGCACAAGGAACTCAATATTCTGTAATAAGCTACATGGGAAAAGAATCTGAAAAAGAATGGATATATGTATATGTATAACTGAATCACTTTGTTATACACCTGAAACTAACACAACATTGTAAAGCAACTATACACCAATTAAAAAAAAAAAAGAATTCAGGGTCTAACAGACTGTATCAGACTTGAATTTTGGTTCTTGATCCAGAGCTGAGACTAGGATGAGGCAAGCAAAGCACCTGCCTCAGGCACAAAATCTCAGCGGCACCAAAAAAACTCAGTGATTGAGATAAATATTATTTTTTTAATATAAATTTATTTTATTTATTTATTTTTGGCCACGTTGGGTCCTCGTTGCTGCGCGCAGGCTTTCTCTAGTTGTGGCAAGCGGGGGCTACTCGTCGTTGCGGCGCGTGGGCTTCTCATTGTGGTGGCTTCTCTTGTTGTGGAGCATGGGCTCTAGGCGCGTAGGCTTCAGTAGTTGTGGCATGAGGGCTCAGTAGTTGTGGCACACGGGCTTAATTGCTCCACGGCATGTGGAATGTTGCCGGACCAGGGCTCGAACCTGTGTCCCCTGCATTGGCAGGTGGATTCTTAACCACTGCGCCACCAGGGAAATCCCGAGATACATACTACTTAATACAATATTTTTTAAAAAATAAAATTAATGCCAAAAAATCCATGCTGAACAAAATGTCAAACTTTTAAATAAAGACACTGAGATTAGGGTGAGGCAAGTGAGGGGTGACATACAAATATTGTGTTTGTTTCTCCCTCTACAAAATGAGATACAATACTACTGACTTTTAGCACTTTGTGAAGATTAAGTGTGAAGGGAATTTGCGCAGTTGCTGACACCCAGGAAGAGCTCGATAAATGGTAGTTATTATTATTTTATTCTTTTCATCAGTGTTATTAGTCCTATGGAAATCCATTGTGGAAGAAATACTTAAGAAATAACATCAGGGCTTCCCTGGTGGCGCAGTGGTTGAGAGTCCGCCTGCCGATGCAGGGGACACGGGTTCGTGCCCCGGTCCGGGGCATGCCGCGGACCGGGATCCCACATGCCGCGGAGCGGCTGGGCCCGTGAGCCATGGCCGCTGGGCCTGCGCGTCCGGAGCCTGTGCTCCGCAACGGGAGAGGCCACAACAGTGAGAGGCCCGCGTACCACCAAAAAAAAAAAAAAAAAAGAAATAACATCAAAATAATTCAGAAAACTGAAGTGGATAGTTACAGAATTTTGTCAGACCTAAAACATCACCACTTGTAAGATGTTCCATTATTATTTTATGGACTATTAAGAAAGAAAGAAATGCTTCCAAATGTAATTGCAAGATGCCATCAATTGCAAAATGCAGGCTAATTTCAATTATGTTAAAATGTAAAAACTAGTACTGGGTCACCCCAAACCATGACAGTGAAGCATAAATGTGTGTATTATAGATTATTTCCAAACAATTGAGTATTTAAATAACCATTTTCTTGGAAATTTTGACTAATTCATAAAATTGAAATTCTAGCATCCCTGAGCATCTAGAATTCATTGTTTAATAGTGATCACTGAATGAAAAAATAATGAATGAATGAGAAATGAAAGAATTAAAGCTACAATTGAAAAGAGTCTCTGCTCATAAATAGCAATGGAAATTATGTAAAACAACAACAAATGTCCTGGAGAAAGGCGGATGGAAAACTATGATGATACAAAAATAAGGAAGACTTGGGTAGACACTTTCTTAATTAAAATAGCAGTGCCAGGACTTCCCTGGTGGTGCAGTGGTTAAGAATCCACCTGCCAATGCAGGGGACGTGGGTTCGAGCCCTGGTCCGGGAAGATCCCACATGCCGCGGAGCAACTAAACCCGTGCACCACAACTACTGAGCCTGCGCTCTAGAGCCCCGGAGCCACAACTACTGAACCCGTGCGCCAAAACTACTGAAGCCCACGCACCTAGGGCCCATGCTCCACAACAAGAGAAGCCACCACAATGAGAAGCCCACGCACCTCAACGCAGAGTAGCCCCTGCTCGCCGCAGCTAGAGAAAACCCACTGGCAGCAACGAAGACCGAACGCAGCCAAAAAAAATAAAATAAAGAAATAAATAAAAAATAAAATAAAATGGCAGTGCCCATGTAATTCCACCATGGTTAACCTGGGATGTTTTTAGAAGAACTCTACATCATTTTGATACAATGACACTCTACTAAAACCCACTTATATATTGAGTACCTGTCTTGTCTTTATCCTGGATAGGTAAATCAGTTGTCAACATTTTCAGGAGGTGGATCTTAATACATATTGAATGAATGAATGAATGAATTCTGTACATATGGGCCTGAACCTAGCCCGCTAATTTAATCAGTCCAATTTTCAACATCAGAAAAATACTTGGATTACTTCCACAGAGAGAATATTCACAGACAGCAAGTATTCTTTCAAAGGGTTGGGCCTGTTGTATTCAATTGCAGTTTATGACATTTAACATAAAAGAAAATCTGTCCATTTTTTAAACTATTATTATTTCCAAACATTTTATGAGAAAGGAGTCACACACATTTCTGTAATAAATTATCATCCTACTTAGGGTTGATTTTCCAGTCATTGTGCATAATTACATGAGTTAGTTTTTCCCAAGATTAGTATTAGTATTATTTTTTGGTGGGGGGAATATTTTCATCTAAATTGCCTTGAAATATTATCACATTCCACACTGGTGCTTTGTTCATTTAAGTACCTACCTTAGCATTTACAAAATTTGGTAAATATTGTTACTGTGCCTTGCTGTTTATGTTCTTTTGAAGAAAGCAGGGGAAAAAGTTATACCTCTCGTTTTGAATTAAGAGTATATAGACTTCTTTTTCCCCTTTAAAAAAAAAAAGTACATTGGCAGTTGAAAACAGGTGCTTATCCAGTTCATTCACGATATGAAAAAGATCAATGTACATTTGAAACTTCTTCTTCAGAGCAGAAAACTGTAAGGGTTGAGCAAAACAGAAAACGAAGTCCTTTTCTAAATATAGCAACGTCATATGACCACACTCGCCTTTGTACTCAGAGCATTAAGGTATTAGACACATTGCTTCATGGATGTGGCATATAATTACTCTAGGAAAGAGGGAGCATGACCAACAAGCACAGATAGAAACGTTGTCTGTCCTTTTTGATCACAGGAAATAGACTTAAGAATGTTGTTGGGACGAACCCACGTGACAGCCTGTGTTTCAGTAAACTTTCCCGCTGCACACAGAAAGCACTTCTTCCATTTCTTTGGTTTTATTTTCATACCCCTTTTCACAGAGACTTATGTTTAAACATTTCTCACACAGTAGTTTTTTTTTTTTTTTTCCGTTTGCTTCTTTAGCTGTGAGTCTTCACATTGAGGCTAATTCAGTTTTGCCGGTTATCACGATCATTCGTGCCAGAATTATCTAGTTCTCAATATCAGTTCCCTGTAATTAATCTCTGAAGGTGGCGTTTTGCTTGTTTTATTTTCAAAGCCTTCTTTATAGAGTAATTTGAACAGGGATCCTTAAAGTTTTTAGGGCTTTAAATTTTTTGTTTTTGTATTTTTATTTTTAAAGAGCATATCACAGGTTTACTGCCTTTCTGGAAAGTTCAATTAAAGATTAAATTGGGAATGAGAAGTTCAACAACTATCACCTCACTGAGAGGTGTTTATCAGCAAACTAACATTCTTAAAATGCCATTTCTATTTTGCAGAAGGTAGATCTTTCTAGCCAAGCAAGGGTTTGCAAAGCCGTAATTAAGAAGGAACTAAGACTTGCTTTTATAGGGGTGGGGGGTAGGGGAACTGATACCTACTAAATTTGAGGAAAGGTCTACCCAAGACTGGGGAAAAGCAGTGGTTCTCACACTGCTCACAGCGTTTACAGGGAAAAAATTTCTACCTTTGCCCTCTGGGCCCACGGGAGGGAAGGAGTAGAAGGAAGTAACTCGGACTGTCCCATGCTTAAAGGAAGCAGAGGCCTCAGCTAGCTGCTAAAAATTCAATTAAAAAAAAAAAAAATGTAGCTAAAGCATATAGCGCGTTGCAGCCAGAACTGAGAATCTGGTTTTACAATTCTGGTGTTTCTACTTGGAAACTTACCACCCTGTTCCCTTGACCTGTCTTTAAACACGTTCAGTGATGATATCCATTGATTTGTTTTGGATGTCCCTTATGAAATCCATTTTTCCGTAAACCTTTTTTTTTTAAAATAGATTTAAATGTTCCTATTTTTAAATTTAATTAATTAATTAATTTTTGGCTGCGTTGGGTCATTGTTTCTGTGCCAGGGCTTTCTCTAGTTGCGGCAAACGGGGGCCACTCTTCATCGCAGTGCTTGGGCCTCTCACTACCGCGGCCTCTTCTTGTTGCAGGGCACAGGCTCCAGATGCGCAGGCTCAGTAGTTGTGGCTCACAGGCCCAGTTGCCCCGCGGCATGTGGGATCCTCCCAGACCAGGGCTCGAACCCGTGTCCCCTGCATTGGCAGGCAGATTATCAACCACTGTGCCACCAGGGAAGCCCTCCATAAACCTTTTACTACATCATAATTTTTTAACAATTACAATGCATTTAGATGTTATTATATAGGTAAAATTATTTTTTCAAACTATATATTCTCAACAGATACATCAAAACACTCTAAATTTCTTTAAATACCCCTCTTTTCAAAACAACCCTCCAGAAGTTAGATTAAAAATTGTGTTGGTCTCTATGACCTCTACTTGTCTTAAAAAAAAACTAAACAAACTGCTTTTTTGGAATGTCCCTTGCAAAATGATATATCATAACTTTATCAACTTCCCCAGAGGCTTTCAGAACAAAAGAAAAAAGTTCAGTTAAGATCAGTTGCTCTGGAAATTCATCCTAAAAGGTAGCACTCCCCACTCTGTATTCTGTTCATGGTGCAGCATTTAAACAACCACGAGAAAACCCTCTTTCCTTTTTGATGCTGAGTGCGGATCCTAGGTCGGAGGGAAGAGGCAGACACCAATCATAGCTCAGGGATTACCCAGCTTCGGGTTTTATTTCCTTAATTGCTGAACTGAAGCCTGCTACGTGGTGAGTGATCAAGAGTTGAGTTTCAAAGTTACGGAAGCAGTAAGCTCATTTCCAAGCGTTGTCTTCCCAAAGTTCTCCTGCTTCTAAATACGGAAGCTTCCTTTGTTTTCCAGTGCATGTGCCTATACCAGTCTATGCAGAGCTCTCTCTCACCCTGTCTCTCTCTCCTCCCTTCTCTGTTTTTATAATCCAAAGTACTTGAGAGCTCATTAATACTCAAGAGTATTTCATAGCTTACTTTGTAAAATGTCGAGCATGTCAAGAAGGGAAAGAGCTCCTCCAATAACATGATCTATGGATATCTTCTGCCTCCCTGAATCCTATTCGTGACTTCATTTCTTTTTTCTTTTAACTTTATTTTTATTTATTTATTTATTTATTTAGGCTGCCCTGTGCGGCATGCAGGATCTTAGTTCCCCAACCGGGGATCGAACCCCTGCCCCCGGCATAGGGAGTGTGGAGTCTTAATCACTGGACCACCAGGGAAGTCCCATTCTTTTTTTTTTTAATTTTAAAAAATAAATTTATTTATTTATTTAGGCTGCGTTGGGTCTTTGTTGCTGCGTGGGGCTTTCTCTGGTTGTGGTGAGCAGAGGCTACTCTTCGTTGTACGTTGCAGAGCATGGCCTCTAGGCGTGCCGGCTTCATTAGTTGTGGCTCACAGGCTCTAGAGCACAGGCTCAGTAGTTGTGGAGCATGGGCTTAGCTGCTCCGTGGCACGTGGGAATCTTCCCCGACCAGGGCTTGAACCCGTGTCCCCTGCATTGGCAGGCGGATTCTCAACCACTGCGCCACCAGGGAAGTCCCAGTCCCATTATTTCTGATTAATCACTTGGCTCTCAAGATTATTCAGGAATCACACTCCACCAGCAGTGAACTATCTTTAGGAGCTGAACTCACTGAAATTCACTGTGTTTTATTACTTGAGTTTGCCCAAGCTGATGCATTTTTCTTTTCTAAGAAAATCTAGAGATATTTCAATCTTTGCAATAAAAGAAGGTGGATTAAAAAGACCCCACTATTTTCCCATATCTCTCTAATCAATTTCACTGTATCACAAAAATAGAGAATTTTAAATCTCCAGAAATATCTGGCTTCCCCTTTTTTTTTCTTATATAGTCAGTAGGTCAAAAAACCCACATGCAGTAATAGGAAGTGAACACGTTAGACATATGTTTTTAAAATTCTGTCACATACAAGTCCTTTTAAACCTGAATCCTCAAAACTTTGTTCTTATAGAACTTTTCATTGAAGTATAATATTTTCACATACACATATATTTATATATGTTCATACATTCGCAAACACTTAGGCTCAGTGAGGCTACTGAGAAAGTAGACCTGGAATCAAGATACAAAAACCACAGCACTTATGAACCTTGAAAACATTATCTAAGTGAAATAAGCCAGTCACAAAAGGACAAATATTATGTGATCCCTGTTATATGAGTACCTTGAATAGGCATATTCATAGAGACAGAAGTAGAATACAGACTACCAGAGGTGGGGGCGTGAGGGGGAAGTGGGGAATGGGGAGTTCTTGCTTAATGGGTACTAATTTCTGTTTGGGATGATGAAAAAGTTCTGGAAGTAGATAGTGGTGATGGTTAAATATCACTGCGATTTTACTTCATGTCATTGAATTGTACAGTTTAAAAAGTAAGCCTCATGTTGTATTTGATCACGAAAACAAAACAAGAAAAAATAAATAAATAAAATTACTTAGATTGCAAAAAAAAAAAAACCCACAGCACTTGAGAACCAGAAATCATACAATTTTGTTTATCCCAGCTCTTTGATTATCTTAAGGGCAATTTAGACTGAGAAAGGCTATTGAGCTTGCCTTAGGGTCTTTGGATGCTGGCTCTGGATTTGGCATATAATTTTGCACTGAACCTGAAGGGGCTCCATTTTCTCATCTGTAAAGTGGGTCCATTGGGAGGCATGATTTTAAGTTATTTAAATGTGTCTGATTTTGAGAGCTAGGATTTGGATCATGCAAAAGAAGACATCCAGGTCTCCAGGTGACTAGTCAGCTCCACCTTTTCACCGATGAATCAGTTTATTTGGCCTTGGATAGGCATTAGCCATCTTTCACTAAAAGGCTGGGTTCTGGCAGCTGGGGTTTCCTGCCCATTTTCTATACATTTTCACCAGCCTTTGACTCAGAAGAATCCAATTAGACTCGATTCCTTTAGTGCAAGTGGCAGCAGATACTAGAATATCCAGAATTGTCAGAGTCTCATTTCCGGCTTCACCCCGCCTCCCTGTCTCTGTTTTGCATAGTTTTCAGCTTTGCCAGAATGGGTCTGTTGTACTTTTGGGAATTTCCTCAACCACTCATCATTTCAGGCTGAACATTAATGATTTATCCAGCAAGAGTTATTAAAATTGACTGTGGTTTCTAAAGAAGGGATAGTTTGTCAAACCTACATCTTCAGACTAATTGGATATATTTTGCATGAATTGTGATTAATGCAAGGTAATTTCAAAGGATGGCTTTTACTAATTAATAAATCAATCACATTCACTCATCTTGGTAGACTAAACTTTAAAGGTTCATTACTGACTTGTTCAAAACCAGGATCTCATACATACCTAGTTTAGTGGTTTAATGTAATTCTTCTTAAGAAAGCAAGCAGATTGAGCAATACTTTAATTCAGAAACAAGTTGCTCAATGTGTGTCTTCTGAACACAACAAGACTAAGAAAGGGAAACGATAAAACACAGGCAGTACATGACCCCTTCCTGCTTCTTGATTGATTTCACATTTACAACCAAACTCACATTATTAAAAAGGATTTGGAAAGGTCAGATGGAATTATCTCACTACCCACAGGATTTTTGAAGTAGTTGAAAGCGCCCGATTCACTTAACAAAATAAAGAGAAAAACTATCTGAGCTGTTATAACATGTCTAAAACTCTATGGAGCTTATGAAATAAACGCAGGTGAATTTTTTTTTCTTCTGCCCACAGAGAAGTTTAGCTATTTAAAAAGCCACTGGAGTTATGCTTTCAAAAAAGGAAAATGGTGTGTGTTTTTCTTATGTCGAAAAGGATATACATACTGTTTAACAGTTAACAGACAGCAGTAAGGAAGGGGCCTTTCAAATAGTCTCCCCCCAGTTAATTTCAGGGGGCTCTGATCCACTCCACGCAATACATACACACCTAGAACCTTTCAGTAACCAAAAAACAAAAACAAAACAGTAATCCCATTCCTGTGTAAATTAAACCCAAGATGTCTTTCTCAAAGTGTATTTTCTGTTACTAGAGTATTTGAAAAATTTCTCCATGGAGGAACAGGTATTTACTGAATGTTATACAAAAGAAGGCAGAGCTTGGGTCCCAGACCTGGAAGGGTTTACAGCCACATAGAGCACTGGGAGAACTACTATCTTGGCCTTGTATATAGACTATTCAGTGAAGTAAACCTCAGGGACTCTGCGCCCAGGACCCCACAGTCTCCTGAGCCTGGTTTCTCTGGAGGGGATGGGGAGGTGAGAGAGTGAAAACAGCTCCCTGAAGGGGGAGGGGGAGGACGGGTGGGAAGGAGTTGAATTTAGAAGGATCCAGAGCCTCAAGAACATTTCTCTGTGCCTACCCTTGATAGCTGTGGCACATGTAATTCTTCTCCTTTGGAATGCACATATGGTATTCACAGCCAATCAGGTCTTCTGAGTAGATTAGCATGTAGTCAGTCAGACGTCTTTTGCTGGGGAGAAGGAGGGCGGAGAAAGGAGGGAGAAAGAAGAAAAGGAATTTTTGTTTTTAATTAAAAGGAGGGAGGGCTTCCCTGGTGGGGCAGTGGTTGAGAGTCCGCCTGCCGATGCGGGGGACACGGGTTCGTGCCCCGGTCGGGGAAGATCCCACATGCCGCGGAGCGGCTGGGCCCGTGAGCCATGGCCGCTGAGCCTGCGCGTCCGGAGCCTGTGCTCTGCAACGGGAGAGGCCGCAACAGGGACGCCCGCGTACCGCAAAAAAAAAGAAAAGAAAAGGAGGGAGGGCTTCCCTGGTGGCGCAGTGGTTGAGAATCCGCCTGCCAATGCAGGGGACACGGGTTCGAGCTCTGATCCGGGAAGATCCCACATGTTGCGGAGCAACTGAGCCCGTGCGCCACAACTACTGAGCCTGTGCTCAAGAGACTGTGAGCCACAACTACTGAGCCCGTGTGCCACAGCTGCTGAAGCCCGCGTGCCTAGAGCCCGTGCTCCGCCAAAAGAGAAGCCACCACAATGACAAGCCCGCGCACCACAACGAAGAGTAGCCACCGCTCACTGCAACTAGAGAGAGCCCGTGTGCAGCAGTGAAGACCCAATGCAACCAAAATTAAATAAATAAATAAATTTATTAAAAAAAAAAAAAAGAGGGGGGAAAGATAGAGTAATAACAATAATGGTAATAATGACAATAGTTAACTAGTATGGATGTTTCTGAAGTGCAGGCCTGGACTAAGTAAGGGCTTTCTATTCTTATTCCCTAAACATCTAGTTAAGTAAACCTCACCCTAGCTGACACTCCCTCGGTTTCCTAAAATCCTTTAGTCATCTTCCCTGAGGGCATCTGATGTTTTTCCTACCTTAAACTCCCACTCGTGCTAAGGGCCATCTATGTAGAACAGGTGCACCATCCAGGGTGAAAGTATGAGGTTTCCAGTTAAAATGTGATGAGGAAAGAAATGGCATCACGTACAGTCTTTGATACCCTAAACAGTCATAGTCATTCTCCATAGGAACCCCATTCTGCCACTCAAAGCTGTGTGATGTCAGGCAACCTCTCCATACGTCAGTTTTGCCATCTATCAAATGGGTATAATAATAGTACCTAGCATCATTATGAGACCCAAATATCTTAATACATGTGTCTGGCACAGAGTAAGCTCTAAATAAAGCCTGGCCATGGTTTCTGTGGTTGTTTGGGGGTTGTCCATTAAGAAACTGCCAAGTGCTGGTGACTTTCTTTGGCCTGGAATTGGATCAACTAATAATCGTCTAAGAAAGCATTAAAAATCAGTGATTCTTGAGAAAATTTATCTTGCTGATATCATGACTTATCCATTACAGAAGCTTCTACAGGCTAAATTTTCTAAATAAGTGCATTTTTAGATTAGAAATTCTATACACATGAACCCATCTTGTCTCCTAAGAATAGAGTAATTCCATAAGAAAAGGAAATGCATTCCCCCACAATTTTCTACAGCAGGCATTTAACATGTGCTGCATCCAGCAAATAGGTAAGGAAATGTAATACTTTCAGGTGTAAATAGAACCTGTGATTGGGCTAATTTTGGCAATTCATTTTTTTCCTTATACAGAGGTGGATTTTTCAAGCCAAATGATAAATAATAGTGACTAAAAAATTTAAGTGTCTCTTCTCTAACTGTAATTATGTTTTTATTCTTTTTAAAATTTATTTTATCGAAGTATAGTTGATTTATAATGTTAATTTCTGCTGTCCAGCAAAGTGATTCAGTTATACATACATGTATATTCTTTTTCATAGTCTTTTCCAATATGGTTTACTACAGGATATTGGCTATAGTTCCCTGTTTTTATTCTTGATGTTGTTTATATGTGGGTTCCCTCTTGTTTTTCTTACTCATACCTGTGAACGATCTGTCTTAATTTTAGACTTTGCAAAGAACCAATGACTGATACCAGTTATTCTTTTATGTCACAAATTTCTGCTTTTAAGTTCACTAATTCCGTCCTTCTACGTAGATTCATAGATAATATCCGTATCTATTCAGTCTGGAAGGTCCGTAGCAAACTGAGAATAGCACTTGGTCGAGAGGAATGGAGACCAGGAAGCTAGAACTATAAAATGCACCTCACAGACGATTTCACCGTTAACAGAAACGTGGGGTTTTTTTGTTTGTTTTGTTTTGCTTGGAGATTTTACATTTTTACAAGAATGTATTTAGATTTTACTTGAATAATTAAAAATACAAAGGAAACTCCCCAAGGTTCCTTAACTATCTGCTGCCCGCTGGGCTCACCTTCCAGGTCCAAAGAACAGGGAGCAGGAACCGGGTGAGTTGGAGGGTGTGTAAGGGGGGCGGGGCAGGAAGAAGCGGGGAGGCGGGGCGACTCAGGCCGCTTTCTTAGGTCGCCTTGTTCTCGTTTTCTGCCTCGCCCACCCACGGATTTCCCCAAAGGGTGCAAAGACGGGCACAGCTTTTAAAGTTGGTGAGAGAGAGAGAAAGAGAGACACAGAGAGAGAGAGAGAGAGAGACAGAGAGAGAGAGGGAGAGGGAGGGAGGGAGGGAGGGAGGGAGAAAAGGAGGGATCACGTGGTTTTCTGGAAGGCAGACTCACTTCTTTATTTGGATTCTCTAGTCGACGTACTATCTCCACAATGCCTTGCCCGAATCAGAAAGAGTCGTCATCGTAGTCAGAGGCCGGTAGCGACCCACTGGAAAGGGTCGCTGCTTAAGTTCACATGCACTGATTCTTTGATCCTCCCTCGTTTTGCTCTTAAGATCTACTTCTCTTTCAAATCAAATAATTTGTCTCTTTCTCCTTCTGAGAAAACCTTTCTAGATGTGATTTCCCTTTTGAAAGGAAGACTTTGAAGTCCTTCTCCAGCACATCCTTTCTTAAAGGGATAGGGTAAAAGGAGACAAGCCTCCGGGGCTGAGAGCAGTTTAAAAAGTCACTATCCAAATACCCCCGTCTTCCCATTCAGAGTCTTGGCTTGAAACCTCCCAGCTGCTGGGAGACATTTCCAAATGCAGCTCTGTGGCTGGAACACCCCTGTTTCCAGGGGAAGCACCCAAACTTCTGTCTTTGGACCGTGGTGGCCCCATGAGAGTGGAAGTGGGCAAAGCAGAAAGGAAGTCTGTTTATATTTCTGAGTAAAGCCACTGCCATGGGAGGGATATAGGCTTTAAATCAGCAAGGATTCTATAATTTATTTAGTCCTTGTTGCCTAGGACTTCAAGGCAGGAACAGCCGAAATCCAGGGTGGTACATTTCCTAGAGGGTTAGATTTCAAGCTTCTGGTTTGTGAAGTGTTACCTTAATCCTCCTTTGGTGCATCTCTGTGGATGGTGCCAGGTTGCAGCACCTGCCCCATAGTGGCCAAAAACGCTGACAACAGTTCAAGTCTCTCAATGAGGAATGAGATGTTTGTACATGAAATGACCTTTAATTGTGTCTTGGAAACTCATGTCAGATCAACATGTGGTCTCAGTTATTCTGCAGAGGTTATTACATTTCAAGCTGTTTTGTGTTAGTTTTCAGCATTTAAATGGAGTATTTTCTCTTTCACATATTTGATGTGGCTTAAAGAAGACTGCTTCTTTTTTTCTTCTTTTCCTCATAGATTTCATTGTTTGATTAGATCTTTTTGTTAAGTCAGATCAAAGATGGCTTTCCTTTCTTTAGGAGAGATCTTTTCTTAAAACAAATCAATAGAACGGATTCCACAGTAAAGAGACATTTTATTTAAAAGATTCTGAAAAGGGAAAAGATTTCAATGGGGGTGAAGAGATGTTTTTATTTTTGTATTATGTTTATCCGTCCAAGATTCTGAAGAAAGTAAACACTTGGGCATTCTGAACTTGGGATTTACTGTGGAAAGGCTTTTGCAGTCTTAGCTGGATAGATATGTCATTACAGAAAACACCTACTTCACATTTTGTGATCTGGGAATATCAAAGAACTAGTAGTTCTCCCCTACCTCTCCCCATTCCTGCCTTTAATGTGGAGATGGTGGCCTGCTGGCCTTTGCTTGTGCTGTTCTAGCCACCTGGAATGTCCTTTTCATGACTTCTTTTTTGGACAAACTACTCCCTGTATTTCAAGAGGAAACTCAGGAGCTTAGAAAGCATCTGTGTCCCCGTAGCAACCTGCAGTTGCTCTATCAAGGGCCTTCCACGTTATAATGAAATGATGTGTTTACTTGGTGGCGCTGCTCCTCCTTAGGGGCAGGAAGTGTGCTGTTCTCCTTTGCCCCTCTCCCTCCCTGCACTTGCTGGAGCCCAACATATATCTGTCAATCTGAACTGAACAAAGACAGAAATGTGGTGTTTGCTTCACTGTAAAAAAGGTGACTAGGGGTAAACTGGGAGTATTTGGCAGCCATGTAGTAAATGCCATCTGTACCATGTCACCAGCAGACTATAAGGATGCTCCTATATAGCACTTATATGATCTCAAATAATATGCATTGTTCTTATTTACTGTGTTCATTAATCTGTCTCTTCAGCTTAAAATGTCCACTCCATGAGGGCAGGGTTTTTGTCTAAGTTATCATCACTGACTGCTGTGTCCCCAGCATTCAGAACGATGCCTGAGACAGCAATAGCTCAATATTTTTTTGTTGACTGAGCAAAGCATTCTATACACTATTCCGCCTCCCAACCTTCCAGTCATGATGATGGGGGGAAATGGAGACAGTCATGCAAACAATTCAAACCCAAGATCACTACACAAGTCCCGGGGGTGTAATGTACAGCATGGGGACTACAGGCGATCATATCATACTGCAGGACTTCCCCAGCGGCCCAGTGGTAAAGACTCTGTACTTCCAATGCAGAGGACCCGGGTTCAGTCCCTGGTCAGAGAACTAGGCTCCCACATGCCACGCGGTGCAGTCAAAAACAAACAAACAAAAGACAAAATAATACCATATTGCATATTTGAAAGTTGCTAAGAGGGTAGATCTTAAAAGTTCTCATCACAAGAAAAAATTGTGTAACTATGTCTGGTGACGGATGTTAACCAGACTTATTGCGGTGATCATTTTGCAATATATGCAAATACCAAATCATGTTGTACACCTGAAACTAATATAATGTTATATGTCAATTATAACTCAATTAGGAAAACAGATGACTTTGAGTTGTCAGCACTCAAGGGACCTCAGTTGTTCACTGGGCAGTTGTTCACCAGCTGCAGTGAATGTGAGGTTTAGCCTTAGGCATCCAAACAGTGCATCACGTGGTGGATGCCCCTGCGATGCTCAAAACAATATATTCTTTACTCTTTCAAGAAAACCAGAAAATTCCATGAAAAATTTCCCAGAAAATGCATTATTTGGTGTCATGAAGAATTGCTGAAACAAAATTGTAAAATACTTCTGCTCTCATTTCCTTCAGCCCCCTTCAAAGAGTAGGTGCTTAACAGAACTTTCTTGACCTGGCCCTCACCAAGGAAATTTAAAAAGTCAAAGCATTTGGTGTGTAGAACACGAGCTCCATAATGCCAGGACCAACCAAGTTATGTTCTCTGCTGTATCGCCACTCCTGGCAGGGTGCCTGGCATATAGTAGGCCATCAAGAGCTGTGTTGATGAATGAATGAATGAATGGATGAATGATGGTGTCCATCTCAGCTACTGTTACATAGATTGAACTGTAGGCACCAGCTGAGATCATGAAACGTTGTGGGAGAAATTTCCCCTGCATTTACAGTGTGGTGGTTGGATGGCTAACCATTGAATTTGAACATTAGGTGGCCATTTGTATGCCCAATGAAAAGTTTCCAACCACGGTTTTGCTTGTGTACATATTGCCCCTGTAATTAACCACGTGTGTAAAATGCATTAGGTTTTTGTAATAGGAGAAACAACAAGGAAATATATTTACCTGTGGAAGACCGGTGATCATCCAAGGAATTCTAGGAGTGAAAAACAACAGAAAAAATTAAAGCAATTAGGTAATGTTTTTTCCTTCTTTAGAGCACAAGGCCTCTAAGAGCAGATCCAGGGCCTGGCCAAAAAACAAACAAAAAGTAAAATTAAGAAAATAATTTTAAGGCCAATGCAAGGTCTGGCCAGCTAAATACCCTTACTCAGTGTAACAGTTATCAAATTGTTAGACAATTGTTCTAATAAACCACCCCAAAATGTAGTGGCTTAAAGCAACCAACTGAAAAAAAATTATTTTAAGACTTTTTAGAGCCATTTTGGGTTCACAGAAAAATTGAGAGACAGCTAGATTTTCCACAAACCCCTTGCTTCCACACATGCACAACCTCTTCCAACCCAATTTTTCCAGGTCATATTCTTCTAGGTTAAACCAGGTAAGTTATTGGGCTTATCTGTCCAAATAAGCTGTCACTGTCTGACTCTCCTATGCATTTGCGGTCAGCGGGCCAGCTACTGGAAGACATAGAGTGACCTCCCTCACATGTCTGCTGGCTGTCCCACTGGACAGTGTAGGAGTCCTCAGCCTGGACGATTTCTGTGTTCCAGGTGGTCTGTCATGCTCTAGTAGAGTAGCCTAAACTTCTTCACTTGATGGTCTCAAAGAGTGAAATATGTGGAGTGCCTTGAGGTCTGGGCTCAGGCCCTGTACCTCATCACCGTGGCTTGAAGATAATGCTAATAAAGTATTACCATTGGGGAAAACTGGTTTAGGCAAAAACTAAGTAATATAATCAATAAATCAACTTAACATGTCAGATATAAATCACTGAATAAAAACACAGGAGAGAGGGTATCACTGCTAGGGTTGTCACATTTAGCAAAGCAATATTAGCACGCAACAGTTGGGCTATACTTATACTAAAAGTTTTTGTTTTGGTTTTTGGTTTTTTTTTGCTGTACGTGGCCTCTCACTGCTGTGGCCTCTCCCGTTGCGGAGCACAGGCTCCAGACGCGCAGGCTCAGCGGCCATGGCTCACGGGCCCAGCCTCTCCGCGGCATGTGGGATCTTCCCGGACCGGGGCAGGAACCCACGTACCCTGCATCGGCAGGCGGACTCTCAACCACTGCGCCACCAGGGAAGCCCACTAAAAGTTTTTATATAATAAAATAAAAGTTATTTGTTGTTTGTCTGCAAGTCACATTTAACTGGCCATCCTGTATTTTTTCTGGCATCTCTACTGTTAACTCCCATGCTGTACATCTCCACTTTTCCATCAGGATACTTAGAATTCACTGCATGACAAATGACTGAATGACTTACAGAGAGAGTGGGGAATCAGAATCGATTGTATATTAAATAATAGTAAAGCTTAAATTCTTTCTTATTTCTTTAATATAAGAACCAAATAGAAATGGGAGTTTTCCCTCTTTTTAAATTTTTATTATTTTTAAAATATTTACTTTATTTATTTATTTTGGCTGTGTTGGGTCTCCACTGCAGCACAAGAGCTCAGTAGTTGTGGCATGCAGGCTTAGTTGCCCTGCAGCATGTGGGATCTTAGTGCCCCCAACCAGGGATCGAACCTGCATCCCCTGCATTGCAAAGCAGATTCTTTACCACTGGACCACCAGGAAAGTCCCAGAAATGGGAGTTTTGATATTTTCTCTTGCCACCCAGTGGATCACCTGGCACCAACCACCCTCTCCACTTTGGAGACCCTCCACCCTCTAAGCTCCTTACTGGGTTTTGTATCTCCAGGGCTAATTATGAGTTCCTTACAGATTACATTACCTTGAGCAAATGTTTTAAATTTTCTGTCAGTCTCCTCATCTGTGAAATGGAGCTAATAATAGTATCCACCTCATAAAACCATGTGAAGATCATATGTAGAGCATGTGTAAAACACTGAGCACAGTGTCAGAGACAGAGTAGACCCCCATTACATGTTAGCTATTCCTATAACTGCTCTCATTGTTATTGGCAGTCATAGTTGGTCAAATTCTACTGCAAGAAAAACTGTTATAACTCATTAAAAAGAAATCTGAAAATTGTTTTCAAACACCAGATCTTTTTAAAACATGATATCATATGCAAACCAAAGTCCCTAGAACTGGTACTCTCAAGACAGTAGGACTTTACTTACATTTCAAACTTAGCATCAAAGTGGAGCTCTTAGGGCATTTTAATGTATATACACTTCTGCACATACAGCCCAAAGCCTTGGGAATGTATATTAGACCCTTTAAGTTTGCAAGGAAGAGTCCCAGCTGACTTGAGGTATTGCGGGATTGGCATATGGCAATAATAATAATGTCATACTGATACCTGGGCCAAGATCACCAACTTTGTGACCTCGTGCAAGTCACTTAGTCCTCCGGAGCCTTGGTTTTCACAACCTTTTTCTAAGACTTAAGGGAGCCATATGAGTACAAACTACCATGTATGAAATAAATAAGCTACAAGGATATATTTTACAGCACAAGGAATGTAGCCAATATTTTATAATAACTATAAATGGAGTTAAAAGTTGTTAGTCACTATGTTGTACACTTGAAACTTATATAATATTGTAAATCAACTATACCTCAATTAAAAAAAATTTAAAAAGAGAGCTATATGAACATTGTGCAAGTGCATTATTTTAAATTCCAGTATGCCACTCACGCATTATTAATTATTATGCCCAGGAAGCACTGCTCCTTTTGTGGCTGGGATAGTGTAAGTCCATTTTCAGACCCCAGAAGGATATGTTAAAAATTATTTCCGGGCTTATGGTTGAAAATCAAACACCTTACTTAATCCCAACCTTTTTTAATTCACAAAGTTTCGACAATAGTCACTCTGTCTGACGGTTGTGGGAACCTTGCTTTTGTTGGCTGAGTGTAGTATTCACAGTTTTGGACACAATACTAGCTTCTGATAGGTGCTCAAGATGCAGCTGGGGATGAAAGGAAGGATAAAAGGAATGGGATGTCCTGAGGGAATGGATATACTTCATGCTGTGATGTGTACAGGGGTTTTTTCCCTATCACGTTGTTATAAACCTGTGCTCTACTCAGAGCTGGTTCTTCAGTGGACTGAAGTCCAGTCCAGCCCAGAGACTCACTCCCTTAAATCAAGCATTTAGCACAACGTAAGCATAATAATAGTTACCAAGGGAGCTTTCACTTTCTGTCTGGCCCAGGGCTCCGTTCACTAAAAGTTTTTCTGGTTAAGAGTTTGAACTCTTGGGTCAGACAACCTGGGTTTTCGTGCTTGACTCACTGTTCATTACCGTGTGACTCTCTGCAACTTCTTAACTATTCTAGGCCTCCATTTCCTCATCTGTAGCTGAGGCAGCCAACAGGACTTAGCTCACTGAGTTACTGTAATTAGAAAAATAGCTACATTTGGATAATATTTATTGGTACTTATTATATATCAGTAATTTTCTAACTACTAATCATTACCCCTAGAATCCATCACGGTAGGTAAATTAAAAATATATCCCGCCCAATGCAATAAAGTTATCTCTCCTTGAATAAGTTATATATATACACCTTTACAGATATTTTCATTTTTTTTCTGAATTGTCTCTTATGCAAAAATCTTTGCACGCTACTGGTCTGAGGGAAGGTGGGATGAAAGAATAAAAGAATAGCAGTCAGAAAAAGTAGTGGAATATTTAAAAAAAATTTTTTTTTTTTAAAGCAAGAATGACTCATTATAATCCTTTTGAAGAACTTAATTGTTCTTTGGGGAGGGACTAGTTCCATAGTCAATACATTCAGGAAAAACAGTCTCCTCCCTTTGAAAATCCACAGCACATGTTTACATAGTAAAGGCGCTAAGAAGTTCTACAGGAAAGAAAACAGTTTGGTTTTCTCTAACCCAGCATTTCCTATGCTGATCTGACCGCAGACATTGTTGCTGTTGTTCCATGTCTTCTATCACTTATTAACACTGCGGAACACAGTCTGGAAGACTCCGGCATGTTGCCGTGTCTCCAGGAAACCCAAGCAGACTCTGGGCTTGCTCACGAGAATCAGAACGTAACCCTGCACATACTCCTGGAGGCAGGCGGCTGACCCGCTAGTTCCTTTTCAACCGATTCTGGTGGTTGTGTGCAGACGCGGCTTCAAAAGCCGAACTGCAAATGGCAGAAGACCTGGTGCGTAAGAGCTACAGCTAGAAAGCGAAAAAGGTGCTGTTTGTTGCTTGTTCAGTTCTTTCTTCGTTCTTTCAGCCACAGCTCCATTCAGGGTAATGCTGGGTATCACCAGGCTCAGGTGCAAAGGGCAAACCTACATGGTACCAAGTGGTGTCTGTCTATAGCAAGTGAGGGCTGTTCTAACTTCAGGATATCACCAGGGGGGCTATTACTCAATTCTGGGTCAACACTATGGTTATGTCTTCCTTCCAGTTTTACTGAGATACAGTTGACATATGTACTGTATACATTTAAGGTGGACAGCATGATTTGACTTACGTACATCATGAAATGATGACCACAGTAAGTTTAGTGAGTGCCCATCATCTCATATGGACACAACATTAAAGGAAGAGAAAAACTTTATTTTCTTTGTGATGAGAATTCTTAGGATTTACTCTTTTTTAAAATATATATATAAATTTATTTATTTACTTATTTTTGGCTGCGTTGGGTCTTTGTTGCTGCGCGCGGGCTTTCTCTAGCTGCGGCAAGCAGGGGCTACTCTTCATTGTGGTGCGCAGGCTTCTCACTGTAGTGCTTCTCTTGTCGCCAAGCACGGGCTCTAGGTGCGTGGGCTTCAGTAGTTGCAGCACGTGGGCTCAGTAGTTGTGGCGCACGGGCTTAGTTGCTCCGCGGCATGTGGGATCTTCCCGGACCAGGGCTCAAACCCGTGTCCCCTGCATTGGCAGGCGGATTCTTAATCACTGCGCCACCAGGTTAAGTCCCAGGATTTACTCTTTTAACAACTTTTATATATAACATAGAGCGATGCTAATTAGAGTTATCATGTTGTACATTATATCCCTAGTACTTATTTATCTTATAACTGTAAGTTTGTGCCTTTTGACTGCCTTCATCCAACTCCTCCTCCTTCACTCCCCACCTCTGGTGACCAAAAACCCGATCTCTCTTTCTATGAGTTTGTTTGTTTTTGAAATATAATTGACTTATAACACTATGTTAGTTCCTGGTACACAACATAGTGACTCGATATTTCTGTGTATCTCAAAATGATCACCACCATATTATATGAGAAAGTTATTCAGCTTATTTATACTTTTTTTTTCTTTTTCTTTTTTTAAAAAATTTCCACTCTACACTCAAATTGTTTCTCTGCTTAATAGCTTAATACATTCCTAATTCTTTGGAGAGGAGATTTTTTTGTTGTTTAAACCACCTGTGTTCCGCTTTAAAGTACAAAGAGTAAAAATCATTAATATTTTACCATGTAGAAAGGGTACCCAATGCCTTGATGAACCTCATTCTTTTTTTTTTAATTTTTTTTAAATTATAGTTGATTTACAATGCTGTGTTAGTTTCTGGTGTACAGCAAAGTAATTTATTTATATATTCTTTTTCATATTCTTTTCCACTATAGTTTATCACAATTATGGAATATAGTACCCTATGCTATACAGTAGGACCTTGTTGTTTATTTTATATATAGTAGTTTATATCTGCTAATCTCAAACTCCTAATGTATCCCTCCCCCCCTTTCCCCTTTGATAACCGTAAGTTTGTTACGTAAGTGTGTCTGTGAGTCTGTTTCGTAAATAAGTTCATCTGTGTCATATTTTAGATTCCGCATATAAGTGATATCATATGGAATTTGTCTTTCTCTTTCTGACTTACTTCACTTAGTTTGATCATCTCTAGGTCCATCGGCGTTGCTGCAAATGGCATTATTTCATTCTTTTTTAAGGCTGAGTAGTATTCCATTGTATATGCATGCCATTCACCTGTCAATGGGACACTTCAGTTGCTTCCATGTCTTGGCTATTGTAAATGGTGCTGCTATGAACACTGGGGTGCATGTACCTTTGACGAACCTCATTCTCTTATACACGCAATAATTTTACAGTACATAAATTCTATGCTGTATGTCATAAACATTTTTCTGCAGTAATAAACATCATTCAACATTATTTTTATTAATGGCTGAAAATATTCCATTGTGTGACTGTGCCACAGTTTATCTAACCGTTTGCTTTTGAGGGACATTACAGTTGTTTACAACTTATAATTATTCCAGTTGGGCCTTGTGCACATGCTCTTGTGTGTCCAGCATTTCACTTTTTTTTTTGGCTGCATTGGGTCTTCGTTGCCGTGCACAGGCTTCTCATCGCGGTGGTTTCTCTTGTTGCGGAGCATGGGCTCTAGGTGCACGGGCTTCAGTAACCGTGGCTCGCGGGCTCTAGAGCACAGGCTCAGTAGTTGTGGCTCACGGGCTTAGTTGCTCCGCGGCATGTGGGATCTTCCTGGACCAGGGCTCGAACCCGTGTCCCCTGCATTGGCAGGTGGATTCTTAACCACTGCTGCCACCAGGGAAGCCCACAAACAGGTTTCTAATGATGGATTTCCCTTTAGACACGGGCACTCCAGACAATGCCTAGTTCACGGAATGTAGTAAATGCTCAATAAAAAATAGTTGAATGAATACATGTCATACAAAACTTAAAAAGTCAAGTGTCCATCCTATCAATCAAAGTCTATCTAATCAGCCAGAGCTATTCAGGAACTGTTAATAGGTAACCGATGGGTGTTAAGTACAAGCTCTGAACAATCATTTTCTGGACTTTCACGTTCTCCATAAGTAGAGGTAGCAAACTCATGTCCAAGTGCCACAATCACGGCATTTTTATTTTTAGGTTCAGGTGGTATTTAAACATCTTTAAATACTGGCCAGCATTTCTAAAGTAAGCTTCTACATAAAATCTGGAGGTCTGGCTTTTCTTGACAAAACGTGAGCTCTGGCCACACCAAGTCTGAACTCCCAGCCACATGACAACGGAGTGGGCGGGGTGCGAGGAACAGCCGCCTCCCTCCCATACTGGCCCAGCCCCCAGCTGGCTGCCTGGCTCACCTCCCTACCTGCCTGGCCCTTGTCGGCATTTTGATTTTGCCATTTTTTTTTTTTAAAGTCTGGACTATGTTACCTTGGAGATCTTATCTGAGATTATTCTTTAAATTCAGAGAAACTGACTTGCTGTTTCTCCTCCCGATTTTTAAGAACTTGCTATTCCCGAACCTTCCTTGATAGCCTGTTTTTTGTTTTGGGTTTTTTTGGTTCTTTGTCTTTACGAGACTAGCAGGGACAACTCTCTGCAGACACTCCTCTCTCAGCAAACTCTCTACTGTAGGTTGATGGCAATCAAAGACACTGGAATACTTTCTCCTGTGCACGTGGGCTGGGGGAGGGGAGATGGGGAGAAAAGAGACACAAAGATCAAGGAGGGTTATTGCTCAACCTTTCTGTTCTCGGCCCATCCTGGCTGGTACACTAACGCCAGCAAGACACTTACTTGAAATATATATTTTTTTGACGGGGGGGGGAATCTCGATGCTACTCTGCTTTGAGCAAAAAACTGTTTACTCTCTTCCTATTATATAATGAGACACAAAAATAGAGAAACATTCGTAATACTTTGCTATCAGAAAAGCAGACGTTTTAGACATTGCAGATTACATACAAGATAAACACGTCGCCCATTCCCCCCTGCTCCCGAATAACATAAGCATAAATGCCAAACTTCTATTATCAATTCGTAGGTAGTCTAAATTGGCTTTATTTTCTCCTCCGACAGTAGGTGTTTGGTGTCAATGTACATTTTTTTTTCTACCACAATGCTTCCTTTCTCCAAACTATTAATTTTGTTTTTATGAATAATACAGTATGCCCCGGTTATTATTTAGTTTGATTGTATGCTAGCCTCATGCTCTGCATTTTAATTTAAGTGTAACTGCTCAGGAAAAATGCAAATCTCTCCTATTCAAATTCAAAAGAAAATAAATGGATTTTTTATGGCCTAAAGGATCTATTCATTACCAAATCATTTATCTTTTCAGAAAGAGCAGTTTACATATCCAATATGCTCCAGTGCTGTCTTTATTTTCTTCATTTTTTTCTCCTTTGATAAATATGCTTGCTCTTTCAAATCTGCCTTGAATCTCTGCGGATAGGGGCAGCTTATAGCAGACTGAACAAGAATATAATTAATAGCATTAAACAAAAGCAAAGGTGGCATAGAAAGCTCAAACATATTGAATATTAACAAAATAATAAGAAGTCTAAAACTTGGATTGCCATGTTAATAGGAAAAAGAAAGCTACACTTCGGCCTTATCAAAGCAAAAAGACATTATATGGTGGAGAAGAGACAAGAATGTCTTTTTAACGGACTGGCTTTTTTCTAGTTGCTGATATCTTTAAGGGCTAGAGCTGATGCTCTAATCATGCTCTTTGATTTTAATTCTAACATTATCTGCTATTAGAAGTTTGGCATTTTGAACGCCAGGCTGTATTTTCATTGAATACCGGTTTATATTTATATCTTGATGAAAGAAACCAGTTTAGAGGACATTGCTTCTGGGAGGGTGTTGGAATACACAAACAGCTGTGATGCACAAAGCAATTTCCGCTAAATACCTTTCACCGTAGCAGCTAGCCTGGCCTCCTCCTGAATTAGGAAGGCCCCTAAATGAGAAATTGTAGCAGCAACTGCGAGTCTGCGGCCTTTGTCATTTTCTAGACATTTACCTTTCTGTGACATATTGTACTTTAAAAATCATACGATTGCATTAAAGTTACCCAGAATGTTGACTTTCCCCATTCATGTTTATGTATTAAATTGGATTTCAGGGCAAACTGAATGGATTTCTTTGTTCTCACTAGATTAAGTCCAGATAGATAATCTGGTTTAGTTATGGCTACATTGTTTAAATAGTGCTAATTATAGTACTTACAATACAATGGCAGAGGGGGCAACTTAAATGTTCATTTTGAAGAAGGAAAAACAAAAATCATATGCCAAGCTCAAAAAATGTACAGTCATTCCAACTCCCTCGCTGAAGGCCACTTTAAAGACTGGTTTTCAAAGAATTGTTTACCTTGAAATTCTCAAACATCAGCCATGCTTCCAAACATGAAGCCTCGTGTACAGAATTGTTGGTGATCTTGGGGGGCTGATTTTGAGTCTTATGCAGAGCGGACTTGTCATTTTACACCAGTCTGCAGGGCCCTTGCTTTTCATTTGTTCTCTGGAAGGGAAGGAGCTGGGTGACAACACTCCGGCCACAAACTCAAAGGCCCTTTTTGACTGAAGGCTTCCCAAATGAAAGGAAGGCTCGTTCTGAAAGAGGTGAATGAAAGCTCTTGGAAGGACTAATTGGCGAGCGCTACTAGGCCGGGGACAGAGCAATCCAGAGAACATCTGATAGCTAACTCCTTAAGAGACAAAAATAAATCAGGGTTTCATGAGGTGCTTTTATTAAGTGCCGTGTGTTTTTTATAAAGAGAAATTATAGGATTAGGTTGGGAAGGGAAAACAGGGGACATACAAGCAACTGTTTACCTAGGCCACTTCTTTCTAGATTCTCGGGATTGGCGCTTAACTTCAATTGTCCTCCATTTCATGATTTATTTGGGAAATTCCTGAGGTGGGAGCAAAGGGATATATCAAGGTCTTGGCACCATGAACTAAAACAAATAACACGTTGGAATATTTTTAGCAGATGATAATGCAGAACACAGGAAAATAGATCGAGGACGATTAAAAAGAGACAAATGGCGATGTTCTGACTTGAAAGTGCTGGGATACTGATTATTTAGGGAATGTATGTGGAATTTTTCTCTATAAATCACCTATGACTCAGGGTCTAGGTGACTGTATGAGGTGGATAGACAAATACAGCACCTCTTGAGGAAGGAAAGACAAGACAATCACAATGCCAACGATAGCTTTTTTGTTTCATGTGTCACAAACAATAATACAGGTAATAGATTATGCTTTAAAAAAAAATTGAGTGCAACATGAGAATAGGACCCTGGATCAGATTTTAACATTTTTCTTATAAAGGGCATTAATTGGACAATAGGCCAAATCTGAATAAGGTTTGTAGATTTAATCAGGATACTGTATCAATGGTAATTTCATGATTTTGATAATTATCCCAGGATTATACAAAAGAATGTTAGTTTTAAACCAAAAATACACATTAAGAAGGGGGCAAAAAAAAAAGTCAGGAATGTGGGAAGAGAGTTAACTTTTGCTTGTCGACACATTTCCAGGAATTGTCCACGACTCGAAGTTACTGTGATTCCATGCAAGAAAATAATTTTGCAAGGAAAAGTGAACTGCTCAATTGTTGGGCTGACCTGCTCTACTGTTTAAGGTCCTGGACAAATTAATTAAGCACTTGCCTTGTACCTCCATTCTCTCAGCTATAAAATGGGTTTAATAAGAATTCATTCCATTTATTCATTGCAAGGATTAAAGGAGATAATGTACATGGAGAGGCATTCAGCTAGCTCCTGCTTCATGGCAGGTATCAGAAGCTGTCTAGTCTGTGGTCACGATTTTGCTTAAAATTATTTCTATAGCTTCTATTTTGATGAGTTGGCTTTTGTGTGTTTGGAAATAACTTAAAATAGAATGGCTTGCCTGTAAATCCATGTACCTGGAAAATGTTCATATGCTTTAGAAAACACAGAGTTTGGAAGTTGGAGTTAATTCTTACCAAGATAAACACTTTTACAGTTACATGGAGGTTATGTTCTTTCCTTGTGGAAAAATATTTTATGAAAAGCATAATAAACTTGAGCTTGGACGAATAAGGCTATTTGGTAACAGTGAGTAGCTGTTGGTTTTCTAGTGTAAGAAGAAAACGGAAATTTGTCCAAAATTAGACACTCAGTAGTAACAGTAGTAATAGCACTTGTGGGTGTGTTGCAGCCCAGATTCCTAACGCCCCTGCTCTCCTGCTTCTTGAGAGGTAAGTCTTCCAAGTTCTGTAAGTTTCACAGTTTCAGTTTTTTACAATCTATTTTCTGGGGGCATTGAGAAGGGGAAAAGAGCATTATTAAATAATAAAAGTATTCCAGATCTAATTTTAGCCATTTCCTTCCTTCCTTCCTTCCTTCCCTCCATCCCTCCTTTACTCCCTCCTTCCCTCCCTCCTTCCTTCCCTCCCTCCTTGCTTCCCTCCTTCCCTGCCTCCTTCCCTCCCTCCTTCCTTCCCTCCCTCCTTCCTTCCCTCCTTCCCTTCCTTCCTTCCCTCCCTCCTTCCTTCCCTCCCTTCTTTCTTCCTTCCCTC
This sequence comes from Delphinus delphis, assembly GCF_949987515.2. Classification (NCBI taxonomy): domain Eukaryota; kingdom Metazoa; phylum Chordata; class Mammalia; order Artiodactyla; family Delphinidae; genus Delphinus; species Delphinus delphis. The sequence continues at coordinate 8,322,471 of NC_082697.1, read as the reverse complement.
CCTCCCTCCTTCCTTCCTTCCCTCCCTCCTTCCTTCCCTCCCTCCTTTATTCCCTCCTTCTTTCCTTCCCTCCTTCCCTCCCTTTTTCCTTCCTTCCCTCCCTCCTTCCTTCCCTCCCTTCTTCCTTCCTTCCCTCCCTCCTTCCTTCCTTCCCTCCCTCCCTCCTTCCTTCCTTCCCTCCCTCCTTCCTTCCTTCCCTCCTTCCTTCCCTCCCTCCCTCCCTTCCTCCCTTCCTCTCTCTTCTTGTGGAAAAGACATTTACTACCGAGCTATAAATCACAGGCGATGGCTGGGGTGGGAGGAGCCACGTGGGCACGTGCTGGGCCTGGATTCTGAATTCCTCACCGAGGTGCTCCTTCATTCGCACCCCCTTTACTGCAGGTGGAAGGAGCCACCCACAGGCTGATCATTCACCTTGCATAGGTGTTTGTAGTTTCTATGCGTCTCCTCAGGGCTCAGCTTGGAGACTGAGAATCTGCTGCGGCTCCTTAAGGCTGAGGCCGGAGAGGCTGCAGATGGCTGCAGGCCGGTCTGCGGCGCATCCCTGGGCGGAGGCCCTGCCCGTCACCTGCGCGCCCATCACCATGACCTGGGCCAGGTGCTTGGCCAAGGCGCCTGCGCGGCCTCAGGGGCCTGGGTTCCAGTCTCTAGGCCCCGCGGCCCCCTTGCCTTCTTTCTTTTGATTAGAAATTTGGTGTATGTTCAGAGTAGAAAACTGGGAAAATTCTACAACCGACAGCAACAAATAGAACAGGAAAAGTTCTCATAACCCTCCCCCCGGAAGTGACAACGTTCTTCACTGTTGTAACCAACCAACTACAAGCTTCCTGAGCATCTGTCACCTACTTGCTACCGCACTTCATGTCACTTGAGGACACAAGTGGTACCGTGACCCTTTCCACACCATGCACACGACTCTGGAGAGGGAGGCAACCATACTCAAGCAACTGGAGTATCAGAGGATACGAAAAGGTGCTTTGCTGAGATGGACAGATAAGGCCCAGAAAGGGTCCTTAAGTAGGCCTAGGGCTGATTGTGAAAGAGCATTTAAAAGGTCAGAATTGTCAGGAGAACCAACCAGTGATATCAGCAGACAGCACAGCCGTTCAGAGCGTGGGCTTCAGACTCACCGGCTCTAAGAAGGAGTCTTGACTGTCATCGTGTACAGGCTGTGTGACCTTAAGTGAGCTAGTCAGGCTTTGGAAGGCTTAGCTTTCTGATCTGTAAAATGGGAAGATAACGCTCTCTGCCTAATAGGTGACAACAGGATTTAAAGAGAAAGTGAATGTACAAGCCCACCGAGGAAGGACGGCCACTATTCGTATGATTGCTACGTAACACTTTTGCAGAGTGGATTGGGTAGCATAGGGAGGACATCAACATTCCCATCTTAGAATTTAAGGCAGCAAGTTGGTGACCCCGTAGGCCAAACTGCATTTGCAGACACGTTGTGTTTAGCTCATGGAGTGTTAAACGTTTTTAGGAGGCAGATTGCATACACATTCAGATATTCCCTAGGAAAATGGGAAAATCAGGCAATTCCCCCATGTGGCAACAATAGCTGAATAACAGTGACTTTACGTTGATGGGATGAACTTTGCTAGAATCCCTTACCCTTCAGGATCTCCCTCATTCTCTTGGCATTTGAGTTTGAGACCCCTGAGTTAAGTTCTTTTTAAAATACTTGCATTAAAGGTGATGCTGCCGGTCTGGGATCCACGCTTTGAGATCCGTGGACCTAGAAAGTATGTGTCTTTATTTGGCTTTATTTGCAAAAGTAATATTTGCTGACCTTAATAAAATGCAGACAATGCAGGAAGGTATAAAATAGAAAGGGAAAATCAACAGCTAATTTCTATCCTTCTGGAAGAGTTAATTAAAAAAATTGTTTGTTTCAAACGTATGGGCACCAAGGGGGGGAGGTGGGACGAACTGGGAGATTGGGATTGACATCTATACACTAATATGTATAAAACAGATAACTAATGAGAACCTACTGTATAAAAAAATTTAAATAAAATTCAAAAATTAAAAAAACATTTGTTTCTTTATAAACTGATGTGCTACAGGCTATACCATATAATTTAAGAGCTGTGAAGTTTTATCTTTCTTTTCTAGAGTGGCTTGAAGTCATAACAAATTGAAAAAGAAGAAAAACATGAGGGGTAAGGAAAGGTACAGTGAGGACCAACACAGACGGACACTCACCGCAGACCTTATGCCGTGCTCGATGACGAGCTCGCTCAAGCCCCAGAGCAGCTTAGGGTGGGAGGCACTAGTTATTATTCTCCTTTTACAGATGAAGAAATAGAGGCTTAACAGTGTCAGTGACTCACACAGCTAGTGACAGCGGCGCTGGGATTTGAGCCTGAGCCGCCTTCTACCTGCTTCTGGTCCCGCCCACCAACTCCTTCTCGCCATTTTGCCAGCTGACATTTACTGATTGCCCATTAAACACCAGACACCATGCTGAGAGCTGGCAATACGAAGAGCTCAGGGACGTAAAGCCTGGTAGAATGGTTCCAAGCCCTTGTGTCTGTAGTCATGGATTCTCTATGGCCCATTTCCCCAGGAAAGGACACACGAACACAACACTTGGTGCAGAGTTTCAGGGGTATCAGAGACCTTCCCCGAGCTTATTTATAAATCTCCAAGCCTCCCAAGCAGAGGACACTTGACCTTGCAGTATAATCCCCAAATTTTATTCCCATGGGCTCACAGAACGTGCCTTGTGCCTGAGACTGAGCTGAGGCGTTGACTGTTTAGTGTCTTACACTATTTGAGTGGACACCTTGGCCTCGGTATTCTCATCATTAGACGCAGGGCCGGCTTCACAGACCTGTGTCCGGGCCCCAGGCTCAGAAGAGCCCCACACTTGGCTTAACGTTCTGCTGACAACATCTTGAAATTCTTTGTAATTTTTGAAAAGGGAGGTCACGTTTTCATTTTGCACTGGTCCCTGCAAATTATGTACCTGGTCCTTATTAGACATTGTGGCACCCAAAGAGAGCCCCCTGGAAGACTGAGCACTTGACAATAATAATTACTGGGCAGGTATTCATTCATTTCACCCTCACAGTTGACCTAGTATGATTGGTTCTAGTTTTACCCCCATTTAATAGAGAAGTATCTTGTAAATGCAGTCAATCCTTGAAATGTCTAGTGTTACTTAGTAATGAGTGAGCCTTGTTAGTGTAATGAGTCTAGAATCTCGCCTATTTGTATAAATTCCCCATCTATTTTAAACACACAAAAAGTTGAATCTCTGGGGACCTGACCCAGCTGTGCAGATATTTTCTTTCTGTAAACACTGAGTTGTTATCTTCTATGTTCTAGTGCTAATTCAGGAAGTGTTTTCATCTTGATTCATCTACTGATCACATCAGAATCCAACTCTCAATAATAACGAATGTGATTGGATTCCCCCAAAACTGAGTCAGGGTGTGTCTGCAGGCAGCTGTCCCGGCTGCTGAAGGTGGCTGTGGTGTGACTGGTGGGGCAGGAGGAGAGGATGGCTGTGGTCCTCACAGCTGGAAGCAGGTGGCCTGTGGGTGAAGAGGCTGTCATGTCAGCAGCAGTTGAGGCACCTCTGATTCATGACTAGGTCTGGGAGGGAGCTGGCATATCAGCCACAATTCAAAACTCGAATTTCACCTTTACTTTCATCCCAAGTCGGTGCACTGCTTGGAGATCTGTGCATTGTTCAATTGTGATTATTTAAAACCAGTATAGATTGGTAACTCAAAAGAGAACTGAAAGTTTTCTATTTTTGACTAAAAAAAATCTGTAGTACGTTTAAATGCTGAGAAACATGTACTACATTTCTTGATTAGTCTTCTCTAATAAAATACTTTTTATGGTTTTCTGTGCCAATGGTATACTGTTCCCATAACTATTTGATTAAAAAGGAAAGAGTTCTTTGAAAACCATTTATTGTAATATTAGAACTGAAATTATACCTGTTATTCCAAGCTGTTGGCTATGGAGTTTTTTGACCTTTCTCATTACACCAATTTGTGAGGTTTTTTCTTTCTGTGGGAAAACTCCGTGGCCTGCCTGTTTGTTCTTTTGTCTTTTTTTCTTTTCCTCCCTTCCTCCCTCCCTCACTGCTGCCTTCCTTTGTTCCCTCCTTCCCTTTCTCCCTCCCTCTCTTCGTTTCTTCCTTCCTTTCTTCTAAATGATATCAACTGCTTTCTCATTGTTGTAAGACATGTGCTGTTTACTACATAATTTTGGCTACGAGCTGGGCTCCTGTCATGAGTAATTCATTAATAACACTAACACACTGCATTTGAAAATATATATCTAAATATTATAATTGAGCTTGACTGCATTAAATGTAACTTGCAGACTGGAAATTGAAATAAATTCCCAAGTATATTTTTAAGCACCCCGGTACTGGGCTCTGTGACAGGCAACTGTGAACACTGAGTTGATGAAAACCTAGTCTGGAAAATTATCACTTTGTTTTTACCATTTACTGAGGTCCTGTGCTAAGAACTTTAAATGGATTGTTTCATTTAATCCTCACAACCATCCAAAGAAATAATATCATTATACTTGTATTATCTGTGAGAAAAGCTCAGAGAGGTTAAACAACTTGCCCAAGGACAAACAGCCATTAAATGGTGGTGCTGGATATAAAATCTGATCTATCTGGCTGCAAAGCAAGATCACTTATAACCTACATGCATTCTAGGAACCCTGTTTGGCTGAGTTGAGAACAAAAATTATTAAGTTTGTCTTTTTGATGATGGCCATTCTAACAAGCATGAGGTGATATCTCATTATGGTTTTGACTTGCATTTCCGTAATGATTAGTAATGATTAGTGACGTTGAGCACCTTTTCATGGACCTGTTGTCCAGTTGTATATCTTCTTTGGAAAACTGTCTATTCAAGTTCTTTGCCCATTTTAAAATTGGACTATTACTATTTTAAATAAATAAATAAATTTATTTATTTATTTATTGGCTGCGTTGGGTCTTCATTGTTGAACGCGGGCTTTCTCTAGTTGCGGCGAGCGGGGGCTACTCTTCATTGCGGTGCGCGGGCTTCTCATTGCAGTGGCTTCTCTTGTTGCAGAGCACGGGCAGTAGTTGTGGCACGTGGGCTCAGTAGTTGTGGCTCGCGGTCTCTAGAGTGCAGGCTCAGTGGTTGTGGCGCACGGGCTTAGTTGCTCCGCGGCATGTGGGATTTTCCCGGACCAGGGCTCGAACCCGTGTCCCCTGCCTTGGCAGGCGGATTCTTAACCACTGCGCCACCAGGGAAGTCCTGGATTATTATTGTTGTTGTTGTCATTGTTGTTTTGCTACTGAGATGTATGAATTCTTTATATATATATATATATATATATATTTTTTTTTTTTTTTTTTTTTTTTTGCTGTACGTGGGCCTCTCACTGTTGTGGCCTCTCCTGTTGCGGAGCACAGGCTCTGGACGCGCAGGCTCAGCGGCCATGGCTCATGGGCCCAGCCGCTCCGCGGCATGTGGGATCCTCCCGGACCAGGGCATGAACCCGTGTCCCCTGCATCGGCAGGCGGACTCTCAACCTCTGCGCCACCAGGAAAGCCCTCTTTATATATTTTGTATATTAATCTGTTATCAGATATATGATTTGCAAATATTTTCCCCATCCAGTAGGTTGTCTTTTCATTTTAATTATTTCTTTCACTGTGCAGAAGCTTTTTGATTTGATGTAATTTCTATATATGAACAACAAATTATCTTGTACCCTCACATGGCAGGGAGAGCATACCACATCTCTTTAAGAAAAAAACATTAAATAGAAAGTCCTAGATTTCTGGCTTCTAAAATTTTATATTTGTTGAAATTAAAAGAAAGAAACAGACTTTCAAAGAGTAACTGGAAGATGAAATTCAGAGTGAATAGGTAAAGAAGAGGTGAGCCAGCGTGAGAGAAAAGTATGTGAGGAAAGTCACAAAGATGAGCTCGTGCAGAGGCCTTTAGATAGTGGCAAGTGGTTCTGAAATCAAAGGTAGCTTAGGGATTTCCCTGGCGGTCCAGTGGCTAGGACTCTGCGCTCCCAATGCAGGGGGCCTGGGTTCGATCCCTGGTCGGGGAACTAGATCCCACATGCCGCAACTAAGACCCAGAACAGCCAAATAAATAAATAAATAAACAAATAAGCAGTTTATAAGCGGGCTATGAAGGATCTTAAATACTATAGTTTGGGAAGCAGGAATCCACTGAAGGTTTCTGAACACAGATGTGGCGTGATTCAATTGGTGTTTTAGGTAGAATCACTTAGGGATTTACTTGTTGACTATTTACTTATTTACTATGCGCCAGCCACACAGTAACAAAATTTGGGGAAATAATGGTGAGTCAAAACAGACATGGGTGTGTGGCAGCAACCTCTAAGAAGGCTCCAGTGATCCCCGCCTCCTGGTATTCACACCCTTGGGTGCGGGCTGAATCCAGTGACTCAGCTCTAATGAACAGAATATGACAAAAGTGAGGGGATGTCACTTCAAAGCTTAGGTTACACAAAGGTTGTGACTTCCATGTCATTTGCCTTCTCTTGCCCTTTCTCACAAGCTCACTTGCTCTGAGAGAAGCCAGTTGCCATGTTGTGAGCTGCCCTGTGAAGAGGCCCACTCGGCAGGAAGCAAGCAAGGCGTCCAGCCCACAGCCAGAGAAGAACCACGTCCCTCAGTCCAGCAGCCCATCAGGAACCGAGTTCTGCCAACAACCACGGGAGTGAGTTGGAAGTGGACCCTTCCCCAGGGAAGCCTTTACGTCAGGCTGCAACCCCAGCCTGCACTTTAACTGCACCTTGAACTAGAGGCATCCAATAAAGCCACATCCAGATTCCTGACCCACTAGGATACTACCTGCAAAAATTACTGTTGTTTTTAGCTGCTATGTTTGGGGATAATTTGTTACTCAGAAATGGATAACAATACAGTCTCTGTCCTCATGGAACTTACAGCCTGGCGGGTTGAAAGATGTCTTTTTGTTTTTTTTTTCTTTGGCCTCTCTGCACAGCATGCAGGATCTTAATTCCCTGACCAGGGATCAAACCAGTGCCCCCTGCAGTGGAAGCGTGGAGTCCTAACCACTGGACCGCCAGGGAATTCCTGAAAGATGTCATTTACATGATCCCAATTAGTGTGGCCTTACAGCTGTGTCAAGTGCAGTGGGAGAGAGATCCACGACACTAAAAGGCTGTATCATGGAAGAGCCTAATTTTGTGCCTGAGGAGCCAGGCTTTCCTGGGAAATGATGATTAAGCTGGGATTTGAAGAGTACCTTGCATTAACCTGGCAATCTGGGATTGGAAGAGAATTTCTGGCTGCAGGAACAGCACGTGCAAAGTTTCATGAAAGGAGAAAGTGTGAAGTGTGTGGAGAGCTTAAAAAACAAGTGAGTCTGGAGCCCAGATGAGGCTGGAGGGGATGGCAGGGGGCTAGATCCTGTAGCAGCTTGTAGGTTACGTTAAGGAGTTTGGTCTTTATTCTCAGCCCAATAAGAAGCGTTCTAGTGAGGGGGTGGCATGCTCACATTTTTAATTTTAAAAGTTTACTCAAGGGCTTCCCTGGTGGCGCAGTAGTTGAGAGTCTGCCTGCCGATGCAGGGGACACGGGTTCGTGCCCCGGTCTGGGAGGATCCCACATGCTGTGGAGTGGCTGGGCCCGTGAGCCATGGCCGCTGAGCCTGCGTGAATGGAGCGTGTGCTCCTCAACGGGAGAGGCCACAACAGTGAAAGGGGCTCACGTACCACAAAAAAAAAGGTTTACTCAAGCAGTGGAGTAGGGAGGATGGGTTATACAAGGATAAGAGTAGATGCAGGGGACCAGTCTGGAGGTGCCTGCCATTGAATCTAGGAGGGTGGATTGGATGGGTGTCAGTGGGAAGATGCAGCTGTGTGGACAGTCTTTTTTTTTTTCTTTATTAGTTTGTTAATTTATTTTTGGCTGCGTTGGGTCTTCGTGGCTGTGCTCGGGCTTTCTCCAGTTGCGGCGAGCAAGGGCTACTCTTCGCTGCGGTGCGCGGGCTTCTCATTGCGGTGGCTTCTCTTGTTGCGGAGCACAGGCTCTAGGCACACGGGCTTCAGTAGTTGTGGCTCGCGGGCTCTAGAGCACAGGCTCAGTAGTTGTGACGCACGGGCTTAGCTGCTCCGCGGCATGTGGGATCTTCCTGGACCAGGGCTCGAACCCGTGTCCCCTGCATTGACAGGCGGATTCTTAACCACTGTGCCACCAGGGAAGCCCACGTGGACAGTCTTGAGAGATTCCTAGGCAGCAAAATTGGTAGGACTTGTTGATGGTTTGGACAAGGAGGGTGAGGAGGAAGGAGGTGTCAAGACTGACCCATGATGCTTTTAACTGGGGAAGCAGGAGAGACTGGAGAAGGGAAGCTATTCAGTTCTCTACTAAGAGGTCATGAAGACGCTAAGTCAATGACAGCAGGACTGGCAGAAGGATCCCCAGGGCATTGTGGAAAAAAATCAATAGGAGTTAGCAGCTGATTGGCTGTTGGGTAAAGGCCTTGGGGGAAAAGGAAGAATCTAGAAGGACATCAACCCCAAGTGTTTCTTTGCTGTCTCTGTCTTAAACATGCAGAATATGTATCACATGAAATACCCTGAAATCTGTCCATTTATACAGAAGTGAGCTGGTCTGTGAATGGTTAGAGAGAATAACACAAAAAGAGAATAATAGTGCTTTTCAACATCCACAAAGTATTATTATTAAAGCCAAAGGGGAAGAAGTACAGATTTAATGAACCCATTAGACACACTTTGAGACTTATTGCAGCCATAGAAACTGACTTGAATGAGCTGAATGATAGAAACCCATGTTCCTACTTGAACAGGGCTGTGCTGATCGTTAAGTCAAACTTGTTAGCCTAAATGGGTTTGAATGGAACTAAATGATTTTGATTTGGGCGAACCCATGTGCAGCAGTTGCAAACTGGATACATTTCTATATATAGGGGATCAAAGAATATACATATACACATATATATTATATATATATGCACGTGTATTTCATATATAACATTTAATATACCATTGTTTAATATAACATATAGTTACTATATTATTTATTATAGATAGATGATATATAATATTATAAATAATTTATAATTTTATTTATTAAATTTTAATTTATATATTAGTGGTTTATATATCATTCATTTATAAATACACTAATATATAAATCAAAAAATATATTATATGATACATATATCTCCCTTAATTTAGCCTTCAGATCTTTAGTAATCATTCAACCCAGCTGACATCTGCACAGGCATAGAAACACACACTACACTGCGGTGTCAGGTGTCATGCTGTAGGACATTACAGCCTGGTGAATAATGCCATCTGCCCACAAAGGCATTCAATCTGGTTGAGATTAAGAATCTATATACGTGTGCAGATGCATTTAAGCACAGAGGCTCTCTGAATTTCAACTCACCTCTCTACATTTTTGTTCAAACAAATTAGGCTTGTAAATACTTGGACAATTTTAACAACAAATAAAGGCCCTTCATCGTGTTTTTGAGATCACACAGACAGCCCAGAACAGGACAGACAACTGCACTGGTGTCCTGACGGGTCTCTCGGTCCCACTCTCGCCCTCCCACAATCCATTCTCTGCACTGCAGCTCAGTGATCTTTTCCAAAAGCAAATCAGACCCTGTCACTGTGTCTTCACACCCTCTGCAGCAGCTTCTGACTTGAAACAAAATCCAAACTCCCTACAATGGCCCTAGAGCCTATGTGAACAGGACCCCTGCCTGCCTCTCTGCAGCCCTTTCCACTCTCCCCATTGCTCATGATCAAATGCACCAGCTTTGTTTCTCTACCTCTAGCAGGCCAAGCCTCTCCCTGCCACAGGGCCTTTGCAATTGCTGTTCTCTGCCAGGAACACACTTTCTGTAGAGCTTCCCAGGGTTGGCTTCTTCTCCTCATTCAAATGGAATCTCATTTGGAGGCTCTCCCCTACTCCTCTGGTTCTCTCTCCCATTATACTATTACCATAGGAACACTCGTATCATTTCCTGAAATTACCTTCCTTAGCTGTCTGTGTGAACTGGTTTTTGGCTCTCTCCCTCACTTGGTTGCCACCTCCATAAGGGCTGTGTCCTTTTCAGTCTCCTTCAGCACTGTTATCTCCAGATACTATGACACTGCTTGGCACTTAGTAGGTACTCAAAAAATTTTTTTTGATATGGGCTTATTGAATGGATTGGCCCAAGCCACTCTGAATGCTAAAGACTAGTTTTGGATGCATCATGGTGAGCATTCTCCTAGGTAAAGATTTTAACGTATTCAAATTCATTGCTGCAGGCAGAATCCTCACCTTACAGACAGAACCGTGTGGTGACTGGCAACCCAGCCCATGAGTCAATGAGATGGGCAGGGCAGCAATTAGTTACACATTCTAGTGAGGTACAGTATTGGTCATCCAACCCCTCTCAAGGCGTAAGTTAGCTTTTTTTTTCCTTCAAAATTAACACATGCTCATTTTCTTTTGTTTTGTTTTTATAAACTTATTTATTTATTTTTGTCTGCGTTGGGTCTTTGTTGCTGCACGCGGGCTTTCTCTAGTTGCGGCGAGAGGGGGGCTACTCTTCGTTGCGGTGCGCGGGCTTCTCATTGCGGTGGCTTCTCTTGTTGCAGAGCACGGGTTCTAGGCGTGCGGGCTTCAGTAGTTGTGGCTCGTGGGCTCTAGAGCGCAGGCTCAGTAGTTGTGGCCCACGGGCTTCATTGCTCCGTGGCATGTGGGATCTTCCTGGACCAGGGCTCGAACCCCTGTCCCCTGTATTGGCAGGCAGATTCTTAACCACTGCACCACCAGGGAAGTCCCTAAGTCAGCTATTTTAAAAATAGTTTTAATGAGATATAATTCACATACCATACAACTCACCTATTCAAAGTATACAATTCAATGGTTTTTAGTATATTTACGGAGTTGTGCAATCATCAGCACTAAATCCAGAACATTTTCATGATCTCAGAAAGAAACCCCTTACTAGGGCTTCCCTGGTGGCACAGGGTTTGAGAGTCCGCCTGCCGATGCAGGGGACACGGGTTCGTGCCCCGGTCCGGGAAGATCCCACATGCCGCGGAGCGGCTGGGCCCGTGAGCCATGGCCGCTGAGCCTGCACGTCCGGAGCCTGTGCTCTGCAATGGGAAAGGCCACAACAGTGAGAGGCCCGCGTACCGCAAAAAAAAAAAAACAAAAACAAAAGAAACCCCTTACTAATTAGCACTCATTCCCCATTTCTCCCCAATCCTACCTCCCTCTAATCTTGTCTCTAAGGATCTGCCTGTTCTGCAGCTTTCAAACAGAGAAAATTATACAATATACGATCCTTTGTGACTGGCTTCTTTTACTTGGCTTGATGTTTTCAAGAACCATCCGTGTTGTAGTAATATGTGTCCATACCTTATCCCTTTTCATTGCCAAATATTCCATTTTATTTATCCATTCATCTGCGATGAACATTAGGCTTATTCCATTTCTGGGCTATTATGAATATATGCTTTCAATCTTCTCGGGTATATACTCACAAGTGGAATAACTCTCTGTTTATCCTTTTGAGGAACTGCCAGCCTGTTTTGCAAAGTGACTGCACCATTTTACAATGGTGCATTAACTCTTGAGAACCAGGCAACTCAGCATGTCGGAGAGCCTGCCACCAGGCCGGTGTAGATGCTGGGAGGGCCAGTGAAGGAAGTTGCGATCCCTGCTGAACAAAAACCTGATTGTTGTGATGTGAATGGAGATTTGATGATATAACAAAGTGTTTCCCTGTTTGTGGTCTGCAAGAGGATTTTAGTGGTACAGTGACAAGGCATTAATCACAAAGAATCCCAAAGTGAGAACATAATGCTCTTTTCATTGTCTGGTCCATCCTTATAATTACTCAAAGAAGAAAGTCTCAGTGTGACGCTGATATGTCTTTAACACCTCTCTAATGCTTGCAAATCTCCCTCTGGAACCGAGAGAGAGCAGGTCACCGGCTCATCAGAGCCTCCAGCAGGCAACACTATGGCTAGAATTTAGCATTATATTTTTGCACATTTTCTTAAATGGTTGCCTTCTATTTATGGAATATGGCATTGATTTTCCATTTATAGCAGTGATGCTGTTTTCTTTTAAACATTTTATTTAAAGTGGAACACTATTTTAAAAAATAAGCAATGCTAATGATATTATGTGGTCCACAAGGGAATTTAAAAACAATAAAGGCTCTTAGCAGTATAATGGCTGAGTATTTTTTGATCTCTTTACTATGTGACAATCACAGTTTTAAGAATTTTAGACCGATGAACTTCATTCAATACTCACAACACTCATCCTACAGATGAGGAAACTGAGGCTCAGTAACTTACTCAGGGTCACACAGCGAGGAAGTCCCAGACCTGTGACGTACACCCAGGCAGTCGGTCCTATCCTTCCTGTTGTCGAAGTGGCACATGGAAGACTGAGGTTTGGGAAGCCCAAGGTTGGTGATGCATTTGGGATGCCACCAGCTCACAGTGACTCCTTCACTGTCTTCTCCCCACCCTCTTCCACGGAGTGCGGTCCCCAGCGGCTTGAACTGAAAGACCATATGCTCTTCCAACCACTGCTGAGTGAATCAGAGGCAAGACTTGATCCAGGCTGGGCAAATCCAGCTCTTCCTGAGAATTTGGAGTTAGTATCGAAAGAGATGCAGTCTCCACAGTGACACTGAAATATGTCAGACAGGGAGCCTCGGGCACCTGTATTTTCTGCAGACACAGCCAGTCTACAAGAAAGGGGAGAATGAGGATATGCAGAGAGAGGCAGAGATGCGGTATCTCCCCGGGCTCCCAGCGGTTTCCACTTCCTAGTCCTGGCCCTTCCTGATGCCAAGTCAGGCCTGTAGTTCTGGAGTGCCCATCTGCATCCTTTGAGAAATGCCCCCTTCCAAACTAAGCTAGCTGGAGTGGGTTACTGTTTTTGTAATAAAAACAAATTTTAATAAGAAATGCAAACTATATGTGGACGCGAAAGGGACAAGTAAGGAATTCAAGATCTACAGGAAGAGCTTTCAGGACATGAAATGAGTATCCTCAAGAGTAGACCATTCATTCATTCATTCATTTTTTCATCCCAGGGAGCATGTATCGAGCACCTCCCATGTGCCAGGAGCTCTCCCAGTGACACAGTGGTGAATGTGATAGAAAGGCCTGGATCACCAGGGCTAGAACCCGTGTCTCCTGCATTGGCAGGAAGATTCTTAACCACTGCGCCACCGGGGAAGCCCCTTTCCTAGTTTTAGAACTGAAATTTCCACATCTCGGAGAACCCCTCCATCCTGAGCAAACTGGGGTTGCTGGTCACCTTAGCAGATTGCCCTCAGTACTTGGTAATTCCAGAATATTCTGACGGTAGAGTCCTGAGAGTCTGGGCCAGTGGTCCTCAAGGGCAGACTAAGAGTGAAATACATCTGCATCCCCGAAGCACCTATTACAAATGAGGATACCTGGTCCCCCTTCAGACCAACTAATGAAGGATTGACTGGGATGTGGCCTGAGAATCTGCATTTTCCCCAGGGTTTTTTTTATGCACACGGAAGTTTGGAAAACCAAGCTTCTTGAATTATAGAATTCCAGGCCCAAGATGGAGATGATGATAACAGTCACTGTGGTCAGGAATGTGGGTGAAAAGAAGGGAATAGAGAGAAGCTGGGCTTCAAAGTTGAGCAGGCACCTGACTTCCCATTTGTCTCTTGATAATTAATGAGTTCCCCAAGCCTCAGTTTTCTTATGTTTCAAATGGAAATAATACATGCAAAATCCTTGGCATCTGTAAATTGGCCTGATAAATTTTAGTTCCCCTTCCTTAGACTCTGAGAATCACTACAAGAAATGGGCATAAAAAGCAATTCTGCACATGTAAAATCTGCTCTTCAGAATAGTTTCCCATTAGAACCCAATTAAATCAATCAATTAATCAGTCAATCAATCAACAGGGACTTCCCTGGTGGTCCAGTGGTTAGGACTCCGAGCTTCCACTGCAAGGGGCATGGGTTCCATCCCTGGTTGGGGAACTAAAGTCCCACATGCCCAGCGGAGCGGCCAAACAAATAAATAAATAAACTGCCACGAAGTATCTCTTAGCATTTAGCATCTGAAAAATAAAGTCTTTTTCCAGCCCCCCAAGAATCTGTCCTATTTTCTTCCAGTTTCCTCCTCTTTATGGCTTGGCTCTTAGGAAACTCAAACACTAAAAATAAAACCATTTAAAAAGTAACTCTTGAGTAGCCTATTTGTCTTGTCCTCTTCTTAATGGGCTCAGTAACTATTGAATTGTTCTTATTGTGTACATATTATTGTTTTTTAAAACTTCTTATTTTGAAGTAGTTTCACAGGAAGTTGCAAAGACAGCAGAGAGAGGTCTTATGTCCTCTTCCTCCAGTCTCCCCATTGGTTCCCCATCCATAACTAAAGGACCATATCAAAGCCAGGCAATCGACAGTGGGACGATGTGTGCGTGCAGAGTTCTTGGACTCTCTGTCACATGTGTAACTGCCACCGCCATCAAGACACAGCACACTGTTCCATCACTCCAAAGATCTCCCTTATGCTACCCCTTTTAGTAATACCCACTCCTCTCCTACCCACCATCCTAACTCCTAGCAATCACTAACCTATCCACCATCTTTACAATTCTGTCATTCTTAGAATATTGTATAAATGGAAGCATACAGTATGACCTTTTGGAATTGGCTTTTTTTCACTCAACAACATAACATGACTCAGAACATGGTCCTTGAGATCCATCCAAGTTGTTGCAGGTACCATCACTTTTCATTGATGAGTAGTATTCCAGCAATGAAATAACATACACATTATATATATAATTTCACCACAATTTTTTAAAATAGCTGATAAAAAAAAGGGTAGGTGTCGGGAGGATGGAGGAGGACAGGGACATTTACTGAACGAAGCTTACTCTGCATCAGGCAGCCTCTTAGATCTTCTACATACATTATCTCATTTAAGCTTTACAACATCCTTAAATGCCAGATATGATCCCTGCTTACAGATGAACAAACCAACACTCGGAACCACTAAGTGCCTTTCTCAGTGGTGAGTGACAAAGCTGTGATTCAACCCCATGTTCCGGGCTCTCTGCCCACCCTATTAACCTACCACCTATACCCACACGACAGCACCTCATTATTTGCTTAAGCCATTTACAAAAACCACAACCTCTTATGCAACTTTCAATAGAGTTGGTTGCCAAGTAAATCCAAAATGGTAGTGGGCTTAAAGGGGGCTCAATTGTGTAGGATGAATTTATGAAAAAGACGAGTCCACTAGCATCTTGATGTTATCTTCTAATTTTGAAAAAAGTTCATGTCACTCATTCCACAAACAAATCCACTGCTTTTCTGGGTATGGGAGAGTGTCAAAGAGATAAAAAAAAAAACCGGCTATTTGATGAAGAGCCTGGTCTAATAGAATAAGGAGAGAGGGCTTCGCTGGTGGTGCAGTGGTTGACAGTCCGCCTGCCGATGCAGGGGACACGGGTTCGAATCCTGGTCCGGGAAGATCCCACATGCCGCGGAGCAACTAAGCCTATGAGCCACAACTACAGAGCCTGTGCTCTAGAGCCCGCGAGCCACTACTACTGAGCCCACGTGCCACAACTACTGAAGCCCGCGTGCCTAGAGCCCATGCTCCGCAACAAGAGAAGCCACCGCAATGAGAAGCCCGCACACTGCAACGAAGAGTAGCCCCCCGCTCACCATAACTAGAGAAAGCCCGTGTGCAGCAACAAAGACCCAACGCAGCCAAAAATAAATAAATAAATTTATAAAAAAGAAACGTTAACTTGCAGTTTCTGACACACTTTCATTTCCCCACCCACCTTCCTTCCCACTGGTCAGTTTCCTGGGAAACATCCACATTTTGAGAACAAAAATACCAATAACATGTCATTAGAATGACATCAACATGACAAGAACATTTTGTTAAAATAACTCCAAGTCCTAAAGTACATGTGACAATTATTTTTAAATGGGATTAATTCCACAGCAGGGAGGCACTAATGAGATGGTTTTTTTTTTTTTTAATACAAAAAATATTTGATTTCTCGGGATACTTATCCTCTGGATCAGAACAGTGGTTGACGTTTAATATTAACTTTGGAATAATTTAAGTAAATTCTGTTCCTTGGAAAGAATTAGCAGAGCCCCTGGGATTCTGTGATGGAGTAGCAAAACCTCATTTTTAACTTTCTCCAAGAAAGAGTGGGATGGTGCTGTTTCAAGAGATTTTGGTTCTTACATCTTGAGTCAAAGGAGAGTTTGAGAGTGTGGAATCCTGGAGCCTCTTGGACTGGCTCTTGGGAGCTGATCTGTACCTATATTCCCAACTCTACGTCCAGTGACATCACCATAGTGGGAGTATTTACACCACTGAAACTGGCAAACCCCATCAAGGCTCCCCCAGAGCCGGTCTGTCAGCATGCCACTGATCTGACAGCTATCCAGTGTTCTATTAGAAAGTTTCTGCTTTATCCCTGAGATCTGAAATAGGCTGCTTCTGCTCCTGTGAACTGCACCTCTGTGGTTAGAAACGATGTTGCTGTAATTTATGATACAAGGTGGAGCCTTTTTCTCTTGTTTAAAGATACACTGATAGGGTGTTAGTGGCCCCAAATGTGGCTTATCATAGCCTGCTTAGGAAGGGGAATTTGTAAAAGAGGCCATTTCTAGCTCTGGCAAGAAACCTTATCTGGGCTCCCAGTAAGGGATTAAATATCACGCAAGCACATTCTTGAAGCAGATTGATTCAACTGGGAAGAAAATCTTGCCACAGCTGAGGGGTTTAGAGGAAAATAACGAATTGCTTCTCAGAACTGGTACGGAGGAGGCTTCTAGTCAAGAACATACACACAGCAGCACACAGAGTAGAGAGGCAGGGTGAATTTTTTTTTTCCTTCTTCAGGGAATTGTGTTCACCATATGCTCTGGTTCCACGGACTGAAGGCATATTTTACCCTATCTATAAATAGAATATTTAAGATTCCTGAAATGTTTTTGAGTTTCCTACAGAATTTTAGCTTCAATTGATTATGCCTCGGGGGCTGAGTTTCGATCGTAGAAAAGTCACATATGTGGTGAAATCAAATGTTGCACATTTAAGATAGATAGTACCTTGACTACTTATAAAGTGAGTCTCATGAGGCAAACTAACTCACTAACTGGGCTCTGGCCAGGAAGTTCAAAAATTCAGGGAAACATATCTTTGAGGACAGAGATGTATCGATTCGGTTTGCCTAATATTGGTCTAGCATGCAATTGTGTGCAATTATTCACGTGTACCCTCAAACAAAGATACGCTCAGAGGAAGGGACTTACTTTGGCATCAGTATCAAGCATGGTTTTAAAATACAGTTTCAAGTTCTAGAGAAGTTTTACTTTATCAGGACTTCTGAAGAAAAGGCTTGCCTTAGAAAAGGAAACCCCAAACCCTATTTTTCTGTCTCTCTTTCTGAATGTTAACTAGCAGAATTACAGATGGAATGCTTGATAGGAAGGGGAAAAAACGTAATCAGTGCAAAACACCTATTCTGAGCTAGACTGTGAGGTTTGGGAGTGGTTTCTTTTTCTTTGTCTACTTCTCCTCCTTTTTGGAAACATTCTGTTCAAAAACTGAATCAGGCAGTTCCTCAAAAAGTTAAACATAGAATTACTGTATGACCCAGCAATTCTACTCCTAGATGGAACCCAAAAGAATTGAAAACAGGAACTCAGAGAGAAACTTGTGCACCAATGTTCATTGCAGTACTATTCACAAGAGCCCCAAAATGGAAACGACCTAAGAGTCCATCAACAGATGAACGAATAAACAAAATGTGGTGTAAACACACAATAAAATATTATTCAGCATTATAAAAGCACGAATTTCTGATACATACTACAATATGGGTGAGCCCTGAAAACATTAAGAGAGCAAACATAAAAGACAAACATGGTATGAGTCCACTTACAGGAAATATCTAGAACCGTCATATTCATAGAAACAGAAAGTAGTATAGAGGCTACCAGGGGCTACAGGAATGGGGAGTTATTGCTTAATGGGTACAGAGTTTCTATTTGGAGTGATGAAAAATTTTGGAAATAGATAGTTGTGGTGGTTCCACAACATTGTCAATGAATTAATACAACCGAATTGTACACTTAAAAATGGTTAAAATAGCTAACTTTATGTTATATACATTTTACCATAATTAAAAATGTTTTTTAAAAAGACACTATAAAAATGGAATCTGTGATAATTCCATGTAAAAGCACAGGGGTGCCCGTAAGACTGATACATTGCATCTTGTTTCCACTCATCTTTGGTTCTGTGAATCTCAAACGGTAACTAAAGTTTTATTATTTAGTGTCTAGAATTCTTTCCATAGACATGCTCTTTAGTCAAGAAACTAAGCCTGAGGAATCTGACTCCCACTACTTTGTTTGAATGTGTTGAATCACATCTGCTTGGAAAACTGTGGCACCGACGATCCCCCAGGAGAGCCGGTCCCGCTGGGTGTGCTCTGGAGATGTGCGCGTGTGTTTGCAGGTGTACAGCAGTGCAGGCAGTTAGGGGTCATGGTTGAGATCCTGGGCTCTGGGCCAGACTGCATGGCGCTGTGACCTCAGACAAGTGTCTTAACCTCTCTGGGCCTCACTTTCCTGATCTATAAAAAAGGAGATAAATAATCCCACCAGTTCAAGCCGTTCTGAGGATCATATGAGTCAGTACGTGAACAATGCCTGGCACACAGTCACAGGTAGCTTTTTTGGTAAAACATCCTGTTCATAGCTTCACCACAAAAATTGTGGTAAAATATACATAACATAAAACTTACCATTTTAGCCATTTTAAGTGTCTAGCTCAGTGGTATTAAGTACATTCACATTGTTGTGTCACCATAATCGCCATCCGTCTCCAAAACGTCTCATCATCCCAGAGAGAAGCTTTGTACCCACTGAACAGTGACTTCTCATTCCCCACCACAACCCCTCCTTGCCATCCCCGCCCCTGACAGTCACCATGCTACTTTCCGTCTCTAGGAATTTGACTACTTTAGGTCCCCACATAGTGGAATCGTACATTATTTGTCCTTTTGTGTCTGGTTTATTTCCCTTAACACATAACATCTTCAAGATTCATCCACGTTGTAGCATGTGTCTGAATTTCACTCCTTTTTAAGGCTGAGTAATATTCCATCGTATGTACACACCACATTTTGTTTAGCCATTCATCTGCTGGTGGACATTTGGGTTTCACCTTTTGTGAACAGTGCTGCTATGAACATTGTTGTACAAGTATCTGTTTGGGCCCCTCCCCTTTCAAAAGTGTGTTTCACTTGGGCTCTATTTTCACCCAAAATGTTGATGGTATATGTTCTAGAATAACTTCCAACCTCCTTCTTCCTGTAGGTCTTCCCTGTCCCCTCTATCTGAGAGAGCCCCCCGCTGTCACTCTCCAGCCACCCACTCAGCTGTGTTTTTCTCATGAATTCTCATTCATCTTATACCTTAGCTATCGATCTGCTTATTGTCTCTCTCCAGGTACTACCGTATGAATTCCAGGAGAGTAGGGATTGACCCTGGCTGTGTTCCAGCTCTTAGAACAGTGTCTGGCATATAGCAGGCGCTCAGGAAAAACGTACTGAACGGCCAAATGACACCTGGTAGCCTTACCTCTGCCTGTCTACCACCTACTTCACCTGGACCACTGCAGGGTGGGGGGGGCACAACCTAGTTTAAGACCCACGTCTATAAGGCAGGTAGGAAGAGCCAGCAGCCCTGCCCCAGAGTCGTCTGGACAAACACCTGCCCCGGCGCATCTGCAGCCAGAGGTGTGAGCCAAGCTCGAGTGGTTGGGTATCTCAAACAATCCGGGGGGGAGGGGCCGACTCTCCACCTTGGCCCCTCCCAGGATGTGGTCTGATACACGGCCTTCATCCCCAAGGTCCGGAGCCAGCTCTAAGGCTTCGGAGAGGACGGCACAGGACACGCGACAGACATTTCAAAACAAACCAACCTCATCGCTTGCTTTAGATTGTTTTATGCAAAAACGCTGCCTCGTGGAGTCCGCTGGCTCAGCTGACTGCCTGCTCACTCCCCATGTATTCACTTGGAGAACTTTTCCTTCCCTCTCTTTCTCTTTGTCTCTGTCTCTGTCTCTCTTTCCTGTTCCTGAGGTTTCACAAAGATCCTCAGTTGCTTATGTCCAGCCCAGCAGCAGCAGGCAGAAGGACAACCCTGCCTCTTTCAGGCATTTAGCAAAGCAGGGAGTCCCAGGGAGCAGGCTGGAAACGGGCCGTGAGCCCCAGGGCACTTCACTGCGCCACTCACTCTAAGGTCAGCGGGGACAAAATGAAGGCCCTTTGCCAACGCAGAAACATTATTTATCAACATTCCTACTAGTTTGTGCAGGTTAGAAATAAACCATCTACCTGCTCCCCAACTAGCTGTTGTAAACTTGGACTAGTCACTGAACCCCTCTGGGCCTTAGGGTCCTCATTTCTAGAACAAAGTAGTTGGATTAACAACAACAACCCTCTCAAAAAAGGTGTGTCCTTTGCATGCATGTAACACCAGCGAGCTCAAATTCCACAGAACCCGCTCTGGAAAGGGGATTTGCAAGGAAAACGCAGGTGTCCCAGCTTTGCTTTGAGAGTCTCAGCATAGATGTTACAAGAAGTCCCAGATCCACTCAGAGAGACTGGAAACCAGGACCTCCAGGATCTCAGAGGTGAGGAAATGAGAGGCGCAGATTACCTTAAGGCCATAGTTCTCAGCAGGGGATTTTGCCCCCAGGGACCCCTGGTGCTGTCTGGAGACATTCTGGTTGTCCCAGCACTGGGGAGGGATGCTTCTGGCATCCAGTGGGTAGAGACCAGGGATGCTGCTGAATATTCTACAAGGCACAGTTTGGGCCCCCCCCCCCGCCCCGCAAATAGAGAATGTTCCAGCCCCCGGTGTCAGTAGTGCTGAGGATGAGCCACTGCCTGATGGTGGGCCTGGATGAGCCGACTGCAAACGCTCCTTTCCTCTCGCAAGCCTGCTCCTTAGAAGGACCCAAGCCCAGGCCAGGACTCCTGCACTGCCTCTTCCCTAAACCGAGATGTTCTTGCCTCTCCCTCCTGCCTCCCTAGGTTCCTTGCTTGTTCACCTACTTGAATCTATAAGGTTCAGCTGTGGTTTGCTCAGTTTCATTCGTTCACTAGATGGCCATTTGCTGAGCACCCACTGTGTACCTGATCCTGGTGTGGGCACTGGGGAGACAGGGGTGAGCACGACAGGGTGCACTGTCCTCGGGTCCCCTACCTCCCCCAAATGGAAGTTTGAAGGACAACGAAGAGGTGTCCCCTCATGGTCCAGGGGCGCAGGTGAGCAAGGGCTCCTGTGCAGGACCTGCATCCTCTTCTTCCTTCACACCACGTCCCTGTGGGCTGTGCCAGTGCTGTCCGGGGCTCCACACGTGGGTGACGGGGAGCCTGGAAAGCCCGGGGCTAGTGATGCATTTGGAAGGCCGCCGGTTCACAGTGATTCCACAGCTGCCTTCTCTCCCCCACCCCTTATTCCACTGAGCACATCCCAGCCACCAGGCTTGAACTGGAGACCCTGCTCTGGCACCCACTGTTGACCGAAACAGGGGCAGGTGAGAACTGCGGACTCCATAGAAAACTGCAGGGGAGCTGGGGCAGGGAACTGACCTCTCAAACCCCTGTACTCGGCAATCTGCCTTGGACCTTTCAGTTCACTCAGCCGCCTCTGCTCCCTTCTCCTCGCTCTCCTCCCCTCCCCAACAGGGCTCTGGGTCCCCCGGCTCTACTCTCTTTTCCCTTCATTCCTTTTTTCCCCTCTTCACTCTCCTCCCTGGCCTCTGTCTCCAGAAGAAAGATGCGTTTCCTTATAGCCTTGTGCGGAGTCAGTTTCTTTAGGGGCCACTAGGAGCCGTCTTCGGTCCCCGCACTCCAGAACGCCCCCTTCCCCCAGTCCGCCTGCTTTTCCATCAGATATATTTCCCGTGGGTTCCCTCTGCACCATTCCCCGGATCCCATTTGAGTCTGGCAAAATCTTCCTTAGCCAATTTCCCCCCACCAGCCTGAGGATGCCACAGAACTCTCTGGACGCTTAGCTATTCATTCTGAGGTGACGCAGCCCCGTGGTGAACCGTGTGGGCTCTGGAGCCAGACAGCCTAAACACCTGTCTTGACTCCACCCTCTCCCAGCTGTGTGACCTTGGACGTGTTACTTACCCTCACTGTTTCCTTATCTGTAAAATGGGCAAAATCACTGTCCCTGCCTCTTAAGGTCATTATGAAGGTTTAACCAAGTGAATACATATGAAAATGCTCCCAACAGTGTCTGGCACATAAATGCCTGATACTGTTAACAAGTCTTTCCCCCTTGAGGGGAACCCCTCAAGATTAAGCACTTCCTTCCTTCCTGTCCCATAAAGCGTCGGCCGCTGTGTTTGTTTGGAGCTAGCAAGGTGCTCTGCCCACATCTGCTTCTCCTGATTCATCCACATAGAGCTTCATCTCATCTGATCTTAAGCCCCTACTAGAAAAGGGAGGGCCTGTATGTGGAAGCTCTGCGGGAAACGCAGCCCTTTCTCTCAAGTAATAAAACAAAAGTCATGAAAACTGACAACCTAGATCCCAATTTGGCCCAAATGCATTTTGTCCGGCCTTCCCAAGTGGCGGCCCGTGCTTGGTTTGAATGCTCTGCTGTCCATGTCTTGCGACTCTTCATCATTTGGAACGAGGGGCCTCACATGTTCCATTTATATTGGGCCCTACCAACTATGAAGCTGTTCACAAGAGTGGCTGGCATAGTTACTTATTCTTCTTAAAAAATTATTTAACTGCATTTAAAAACCGGGAGATTTTTTTTCCTATGAAAACCTAGCTCCTCTGAAGATACCAGCAGGCTTGGCAATGCTGAGCCAGTTTCTCTTCACAGCAAAAACTTACCTGGAGCCGAGCAGCGCTTCCTCTGTACTTCTTGCAGTCTTCACTCTGTACGTGCTGCCTGCGCCCGTGGGCTTCGGGGTCTGTGGCCCCAGATTAACTTTTTGCAGTGTCCGCGAGAGCCACTCTGCAGGACGGAAGGGGGTGCAAAATGATCTATGCACAGAGCTTCAGCTTCTCCTTGGACCGAGGACTGCTTTCCACGTGGTCCGTGGACCAGGCTGCTGTGTGAGCTGCTACCTGTTTTTGAGGAGGCAGGTAAAGAAGTTGAGTCAGTCCTGGGAAACTTTTACAGAAATTTCATTAACTTTATGTCTATTGAATCCAATGAAAAGTTGGGCTTGTGCTTTGTATGTCTTTGCTTTTTTTTTTTTTTTTTTTTTTAAAGCGGGAGACATTTAAATGATACCCTTTCAAGACGTAGCCCTCTCTAGAGGTGCACTTTGGTAGTGGAGCAGGTCTGCCAGACAAGAAGTGGCTCAGGATTTGGATTTAAAGTTTTCAAAAAACTTCTTGAAATTCTTTTTTAAGGAATGACATCAATACCCTATTATCAACATATAATTTGACGAGCAGTAATAGGGAACACGTATCCCTTCTCCGTGTGTAATTTTACAGCTTCCACATTATTTTTTAGAGGTTTAAATATATCATCTCTTCAGGACCCTGTAGATTTTAATTATCAAAGCAGCTACATCTGTTTTCATCTTTGCTTTTTTGGTTCATTCTTCTAGTACTTAGTTTCTACTGTATTTTACAAAAGCATCTGTCTGTGACAGGCTGGTTCTACAGCTCAGCTAGTTTAATTCTGGATCTTTTTTTTTTTTTTTTTTTTTTGCGGTACGCGGGCCTCTCACTGTTGTGGCCTCTCCCGTTGCGGAGCACAGGCTCCGGACGCGCAGGCTCAGCGCCCATGGCTCACGGGCCTAGCTGCTCCGTGGCACGTGGGACCTTCCCGGACTGGGGCACGAACCCGTGTCCCCCGCATCGGCAGGCGAACTCTCAACCACTGCGCCACCAGGGAAGCCCCTAATTCTGGATCTTTTCCTGCACCGTGCTTCTGATGTTCCACCTATGCGCCCTCCTCCCTTTCTAGCCACAGGTGGAAATACGTTTATACTCAACAAACAAAACAAACAAAAAACCTTCTATAGATTGAGCCCTTCTAGATTCCATGACCTCGAGTGAGAGTTTCAAAGCTTGAGTTATCCCCATTTAATGTAGGAGGAGAACAAGCCTGAAATAGACTAAGTAACTTGCCTAATTTACAAACCAGTCTCTTGTGAGTAGATACTGAAGCATGAACCAGAAGCTCGTTTCAATACCTTTGAAACTTTAAGAGAATCCAGTTCTCTTAAAACGTCTGTTGGATGTAATGTTTTCCTTCTCCTGGCTTTAGTTTTTAAACATACAAAATGATTCTGGGTGATTGAAGGGAGTAGTAGAATATAGAGGTTAAGGTAGAAGAATCTGGATCCAGCCCGCTCAAGTTTTTGTTGTTGCTGTTGTTCTTTAAGATAGGATTTTTATTTATTTTTTTGGCTGTGCCACGCAGCTTGTGGGATCTTAGTTCCCCAACCAGGGATTGAACCGGGGCCTCGGCAATGAAAGCGCCAAGTCCTAACCACTGGACCGCCAGGAACTTCCCCAGCCTGCTCAAGTTTAAATTCACTTTTGTCACTAAGTGGTTGTGATTTTGGATAAGCCACTTAACCTCTCTAAGCCTCAGTTCTTTCATCTGTAAAATGGGGATAAGTTCCACCGCATAGGGTTGTTGGGAAGTTCCAATAGTGCTTAGCATAGTGCCTTACAAATAGTAGGCACTCAATAAAACTTAGCTACTAGTATCAGAAATCCTGCTTGGAACATCACAAAAGAACTCAAATACAACCCCAGCTGGAATTTTGGAGCATCAGTGTTTAGCATCTATTTAGCCTTCTGTCCATTCGTTTTTCCCTTTCAGCAAACATTAATTGATTTCTAAGTGGCAAGCACTGTTTTAGGCTCTAGGGATGAAGGTGAGACAAAACAAAGGCTCCTGTCCCTCCACTCTGCCCCATGATGGAATTACCATCTAGTATGGAAGGGAGATGGTATCAGACAGATAAACAAACAGAGAAATGAATAAGATAGTTTGCATGTAATATGTGTAAGAAAAAACAGACAAGGTGATTGGTTTGCTGTAGGGATTCTTAATCTGGGGTTCACAGACCCTCCCCTCCCCACCCCAGAACGGATTTAAGGGATCTGTGAACTTAGATGGGGCCAAAATGACATCTTTAGTCTAAGTTCTTGCCTATATTTTAAATGCGTCATTTTGTCATGTACTACAAAGGAATGTGTCTTAAAACATTTCAATAACCTATTTCAAAATACTTGGGTTCCTTTGTAATCTTATGTATTTACTTTCTGTACTTTTTTATGCTCTCTGAGCCTTGCTTTTTAAAAATTTTTTATTGTAATATAGTTGATTCACACTGTGTTACTTTCAGCATATAGCAAAGTGATTCAGTTATACTTACATATATATATAATAAATATTCTTTTTTTTACATTCTCTTCCATTACAGGTTATTATAAGATATTGAGTATAGTTCCTTGTGCTCTACAGTAGGCCCTTGTTGGTTATCTATTTTATATATAGTAGTGTGTATATTTTAATCCCAACTCCTAATTTATCCCCCCCCCCCACTTTGGTAACCATCAGTTTGTTTTCTGTGTCTGAGAGTCTATTTCCGTTTTATAAATAAGTTCATTTGTATCATTTTTTTGATTCCACATATAAGTGATAATTTTGTCCTTCTCTGGCTTACTTCACTTAGTATGATAAGCTTTAGATTTATCACGGTGCTGCAAATGGCATTATCTCATTCTTTTTTATGGCTGAGTAATATTCCATTGTATACATGTACCACATCTTCTTTATCCATTCATCTATTGATGGACATTTAGGTTGCTTCCATGTCTTGGCTATTGTAAATAGTGCTGCTATGAATATTGGGGTGCATGTAACTTTTCAAATTATGGTTTTCTCCAATATATGCCCAGGAGTGGGATTGCAGGATCATATGGTAGCTTTATTTTTAGTTTTTTAAGGAACCTCCATACTGTTCTCCACAGTGGTTGTATCAATTTATATTCCCACCAACAGTGTAGGAGGGTTGCTTTTTCTTCACACCCTCTCCAGCACTTATTATTTGTAGACTTTTTGATGCTGGCCATTCTGATGGGTGTGAGGTGATACCTCGTTGTATTTTCTGTATTTATTTATTTATTCATAAATTTATTTATTTTTATAAATTTATTTATTTATTTTTGGCTGTTCTGGGTCTTCGTTGCGGCACGCAGGCTTCTCATTGTGGTGGCTTCTCTTGTTGCGGAGCACGGGCTCTAGGCAAGCGGGATTCAGTAGTTGTGGCACATGGGCTTAGTAGCTGTGGCTTGTGGGCTCTGGAGTGCAAGCTCAGTAGTTGTGGCACACGGGCTTAGTTGCTCCATGGCATGTGGGATCTTCCCGGACTAGGGCTCAAACCCATGTCCCCTGCATTGGCAGGCGGATTCTTAACCACTGTGCCACCAGGGAAATCCTACTTTCTGTGCTTAAAAACATGATCTTGAGAAGAGGTCAATGTCTGTCAAATGGTCCATGGCACTAAAACATGTTGAGAACCTCTGTAGTTACTGTGCATCTCGTGTAGGTGGAGGACCAATTTGCACAGGCTTTGGACCGCATCTCTGAGTTTAATCAAAGTTGGGATCTAAATGCAGGGGAGGATCTGGCTGTGCAAAATATCTGGGGAAGACTCTTCTCCTTCCTCAGAGAGAAAGAGCAGCAGGTCCACAGTCCCAGAGAGGCGCTCTGATAGAAGATGTACAGCGTCTGGTTGCACTTGTGCCCATGCACAAACCAGTGTCCTATATGCTTTCAAGATCAAGGCATTTCATTTTCCTCCAACTCTTCCTATTGGCAGAGGGTGGAGCCAGGGCTAAAACACTATGGTTCAACTATCACTGATTGGAGACCAAGGAGACAGGAAGACTATGCAATGGGATGTTCTGGATCGGATCCTGGAACAGAAGGACCTTAGTAGAAAAGCTGGTGCAATAGGAATAAAGTCTGTAGTTTAGTAAAGAGTATTGCATTAATGTCAAATTTCTTCATTTAATAAGTGAACTATGATCTGTAAGACGTTAATAGTTGGGGAAGTGGGGTAAAGGCTACATGGGAACTCTTTGTACTGTCTGTGCAGCTCTTTTGTAAATCTCAAATTATTTCTATATAAAAATACCAAAGAGGGGGCTTCCCTGGTGGCACAGTGGTTGAGAGTCTGCCTGCCAATGCAGGGGACACGGGTTCGTGCCCCAGTCCGGGAAGATCCCACATGTCGCGGAGCGGCTGGGCCAGTGAGCCATGGGCGCTGAGCCTGCGCGTCCGGAGCCTGTGCTCCACAACAGAAGAGCCACAACAGTGAGAGGCCCACGTACCGAAAAAAAAAAAAAGTTGGGAAAAATACCAAAGAGGGAAAAAAAAGAAAACAGAAAAAAAAAAGAAAGAAAAAAAAAAAAACAGAAAAAAAACAGAAAAAAAAAAAAGTACAGTTTACACTGTTTTCCAACCTCCATCAAGATACATCAATATTATGATAATTATACATTTTATTTTTGCGGGTAGGTATTATTTAACCTTTTACATACCCTATTTATTAAAAAAATCAATAACTGCCATGTTACATAAGGTAACAAAAGGGTGTTGAATCTCCTTCTAACCCAATTTCGAATGACCCAGTTCTTGCTTGGGAAAAAAACCTATGTTACAAATTTCTCCCATATCTTTCCAGAGTTATTCTATGAATATGCAAGCAATCTTTGTGCTATGTATATTTTTGTTTGTTTTTATTTCGAAGTGTATTTTGGAGATTGCTCCATATCAGTGAAGTTCTTCCTCATCCTTTTTTATTGCTGCATAGTATTCCATTTAATTAGTTTGTGTACCCTATCTCCTATGGGTGAGAATTTAAATCATTTCCACTCCTTTGCTCTGACAAACAGTGTGCAATAAATAGCCTTGTACACCAGGGGTCCCCAACCCCTGGGCCGTGGACCACCACCGCTCAGCGGCCTGTTAGGAACCAGGTGAGCAGCAGACAAAAGAGTGAAATTTAAAAAAATTTAAAAAAATATAAAAGAGTGAAACTTCACCATCACTCCATTACCGCCTGAACCGCCGTCCATCCCCCGCCCCGTCCACCCCCTGCCGTTGGTGGAAAAACTGTCTTCCACGAAACCGGTCCCTGGTGCCGAAAAGTTTGGGGACCGCTGTTGTACACTATTTCACCGTGCGTGGGAGTACATCTTAAGAATACATTCCTAGGAGTTATGCATATATTTTAGAGAAAAGGAAAAGCGAATCTCAGCCGAATGTTCCCATCCAAGACCTGAGAGGGGATAAAACATATTCTTCAGTGACAGCATTTTGGGGGGAAATGCCATGTTCAAGGAAAGGGTTCATTCTCCAGGACAACAGAGGCAAGAGGCAGGCTTCAAATAGCTAATCTGGCAATAAAAACCTCCTGAAACTGGAGAGGCAGACAATTGTACCAGTAGAGTTTACACACTTGAGAAATGAAAGTAATTGGGGTTGGTAGCCATCCGCCTGGTTCTTTCAAGAGCCAACACGTTTATTCCTCCCAGGCTCTAGGAGAGCCCCATGCTGGCATCAGCAGAAACCAGCACACTCACCAGTCATTCTAGGGGCTGTAGCAGGAGGTGTGCGTTTCCCTTAAAACTCTTACCTTCATCTCCAGGCTGATCTGGCCTTGAAGAAAGATGCCTCCCTGCCCTTTCCTCTGTCCACCAAGGGAAGAAGAGAGCTCGTTTTGCTTCACAGCTTTCTAAAATGTTCTTAAAAACTTTTTGATGGCTTGTGAAAGCCAATGTTTCATTTCACTTGGAAAGAAAGACTTTATTTCTCAGCTCACAAGGTTTTTACATCAGTCCCAGCTCGGGGTGATTGTCTATGCTGTTCAGAAGCCTACTCTACAAAGCCCAGAGTGAGGACTCTGCCACCAGAAGATACATGGATAATTAGCAATGATAATAAAATTAGAATAGCCACCATGTCTTGAGAATTTATTGTTTTACATGTGTTGTCATTTCATTCTACAACAATCTTACGAGATAAAACTGTTATTGAGTGTATGTTCCAGAGAGAAAAACCAAGGTCTGATTTAACAGGGGTTAAATTATGCTTAAGCTCCCACAGCTAGTAAATAGTAGAGAATCTGGATCTGGGTTCAAACCAAATGTTCTGGGGGCTTCCCTGGTGGAGCAATGGTTGAGAATCTGCCTGCCAATGCAGGGGACACGGGTTCGAGCCCTGGTCTGGGAGGATCCCGCATGCCGCGGAGCAACTAGGCCCGTGAGCCACAACTACTGAGCCTGCGCGTCTGGAGCCTGTGCTCCGCAACGGGAGAGGCCACAACAGTGAGAGGCCCGCGTACCGCGATGAAGAGTGGCCCCCGCTTCCCGCAACTGGAGAAAGCCCTCGCACAGAAACGAAGACCCAACACAGCCAAAAATAAATAAATAAACAAACCAATGAACTGACATTAAAAAAAAAAAATTGAAGAAAACGAAACAAAACAAAATGTTCTGGAACAAACTATAGCTCTGGTTCTCAACCAGGGGTGATGATGCCTCCTAGGAAACATCTGAAAATGTCTGGAGACATCTTTGGTTGTCACAGCAGGTGGAGGGGGGATTCAGTACAGGCAACTAGTGGGTAGAAGCCAGGGACGAGGCTAATTATCCTTCAGCGCACAGAAGAGCCCCTACAACAAAGACTTTTCCAGCCCAGAAGTGCCATGTTTGAGAAATTCTGTGGTGTATGGACAGGTATTTCAATCCAAAGCATTTCACACTGACATTTGTATCCTCTATTTGTCTGGGAGCCATAAATTCAAATTAAATACAGTGTGATAAACATGACAGAAATTTGAATTGTATAAATTCAAGATAATGTGACATATTAAAAATGTCTGATCACAAATTTGGTTGTGCATTTCCTCTCAGATTACAAATCTGTCCAGAAACACAATTTCAGAGCTATCAGGCTGAGCAAGCTATACACTGTATATGGTATGGCCACATGACAATGCCAGTAGGCTGGCAAACAGAAAGGCTTTGGTCTATGAGTTATTCAGGTTCAAATCCGTTGCAAAAATATGTCTGCCCTGTACTGAGAACTGAATGAAAGAGTGGCGTGCAGATTTTTACGTGCCTGTAGGTACATAAATATTTTTGATTTGTCTCCATCTATAGCAATTTGCTATAAAATGTTTGTTAACCAGTACTCTAGGACTTGTGCATAATTCTTCACAGAAATTATTCCTCAGATAATTTGCACTTATCAAACTTGTAATTATCCCAACAAATACGTAGTTGCCTTTGAATGAGACTATTTCCATAGCATACAAAGCTGGATAATTTTAGATTGTTCCCGTGTCTGAGTCCCCGGGAACGTCTGTGGGCATCTGGAGGTGAAAAGTGTTCATTCTTTACTGCACGTGACTGCCACTGTCATGAGAGATGCTGGAAGACAACATCGGATTCCTCAGACCTTGCAGCAGATGCCAATGGAAATGCCTCTTCGTCTCAGATGTTCCTTGAATGGTGTTTGTTAATTGAAGCTACAGCAGGAATGATGACCCTTAAATCATGACAGGGGACTGCTTATTGGCTCACCTGTCATATTTGGGCCTATTCTCATTTCAGCAAATGAGTCACGGTGACGTACAATGTGTTTTTCCAAAGATAAAAAGGGAGATTGTAAAATAGGGATTGGCAAACCTTTTCTGTAAAGGGCCAGATATTAACTATTTTAGGCTTTGTGAGCCAGATGGCCTCTGTTGCAACTATTAGACTCTGCCTTTGTGGTGTGAAAGCAGCCGTCGTAGACAGTAGATGAACAAATGAGAGTGCCTGTTTCCCAACAAAGCTTTATTTACAAAAGCTGGCAGTGAGCCTAGTTTGTCAACCCCTGGAGTAAAGCATAAATATTTAAAGATATAGATATGAATAGACAGGTAGAAAGAGATACTTGAAGTGTGGAAGAAAATGCTAATTGCCTCTCCACCACCCATTTCCCCCCTCTTCTTTAAGAACAGGACCTCCATACTGTTGGGGCCAGCAATGTCTCCTGTTCAGTATATCTATATCCTAGTCTCTCTTGCCAAAAGGAGTGATTCTTGAAGTGAGACCAGAAAATATAAATGAGGCATCTGGGAATGCTCTGTAAAGAGGCCTTATCTAACTAGCAGAAGCTATTTCGCATTTTATTACCTTTCTCTCTTTTCATGCCTAGAACATGGGAATGACTGCTGGAGCTAAAGTGGCCATTTTGTCATTAAGAGGGCAAGTCCAAGCACATGCCAGAAACCTCAGCCTCTACAGCCTTAAGCCAATGAACCAAAGCCAGCAGTAGCTGACCCCTGAACTTCTTGTTATCAATATATGGAAGAAACAACCCTTATATGTACTTAAGCCACTGCTGAAATTGGGTCTCTACTTGCTGCATAACCAAAATTCTGATACGTACTGATAACAGATGGATAGTGCAACTTACAAACACTCGATGTGATATAGCAAGTTGAGGCTATTTTAACTATGAAGAGCAGTATTTATGAGTGAAGACTGTGTCCATCCAGATCTGATGGCCAATCCTGATTCTAATACTGACCTTAGGTAATTGCTCTCTCTATACTTCAGTTTCCTCCCCTGAAAAATAGGGATAATAATATTACATGACTTATGGTATTGTTGAAAGACTTAAATATGATAATGCATGTATAGTAGGTACTCAAAAAATGTTTAACATTGTTGTTACTGTTACTATTTTATTTTGTGATCTGGTGAATGACTGTTCCCTTCTTTGAAATGAGAATGTAGATGAGAATAGTTGGTGATGACGTTTTCTCCCACCCTCACTTTTCAGGTGTCCCCTTTATTACTAGAACAATCCATGGAAATCCACCCACAATCGTGGGGTTTTTAATAGTTGTTATATGTCTGACAGAGTGCTAGGTTCTGGGATTTTCAAGATGAATAAGACAGCTCCTGTCTCCAGTGGGCAGTGATGATCTGGACAACAATTAAGTATGATTGTTGGGTGGAGGACAGAAATATCATCCAACTCCATTCAGAGTACAGCGGGGAGAAACAAAGGTGTCCAGTTCTACACTGGTGAGTGGAAATGGTCTAAAACATGAGTAGTGAAGAGGGTGGTTTTTGATGTTATTAATAGCTCATAATTAGAGGAATAATTTAAAAATCAAAGATGATATGTTAAATATTTTTCATTTCCCTCCCCATCTACCCTTCAACCTTCCCTCCCCACCCTGTGAGTGCCTTTTCTGGACTGAATTAACAGATTTCCCTGCTCTCTGGTTCCTTCTTGGTTTTGGCCAATGGAAGGCACCTGTGAAGACTGGTGGCAGGGGGAAAGTGAGGTTAGGGTGTTTCTTTCCCTAATTCTCTCCCTGCCCCAGGTTGGCTGCTTCCCTCTACTGAAGGCCATAGCACTTATCAGGTGGCTTCCTCCTACTGCCACTTTCCTCAGGTTCTGGCAGCCAAAACCCACCTTTGCCTCTTCTGGCCTTGAGCAGCATTAGCTCCATGCTTATGCTACTAGCCTCAGGGTGTTCACCATCTCTTGTTCTTTTCTCTTAACCCTGCTCATATCTTTGAAATCCTCCCTTTGTTCAGCTCTCCTTGGATAGCTACTCTATTTCAGGATGCTAACTGTTTCCTGCTGGGATCCTGACAAACTCAATTGCCAACGAGGCTGAGATATGGGCAGAGCCGGCCAAGTGTGATACGGCAGGGAGGGCTGGTGATTGCGGTAACCGGGAGAACGCTAAGTGGCAGCTGCTTCTTGGCTCTACCTGCTTGAATATATGATCCCAGTGTTGCCAGATCTTCTAATTTATCAGTAGAAGATAAAATACACATTTTAAAAGAAGTAATGTTCCCATTTATAAAAACACTCTGTGGGCCAAAGAAAACATGTTTAAATTTGACCTATGGCTACTACTGCTATAAGCCAACAGCCGTGGTCATTAGAGAAAGGGGTTTACACTATGTTAATACTGGTGATTGCCACCTCATGCAGACACAGCACACATTATTTCATTTAATCCTTTCAACAATACCAACTTGAAGGAGGTTCTATTTTCCTCCTTGTATGGAGGAGGACACTCATCTACAAATAGTTTCAATGAGGTTAAATGATTCAGCTAAGGCTGTATCTAGATAAGAACCCACAGTAAGATTCTGGAGCCTGAGTGCATCAGCTCCGCCTCTCTTCTGCCTTCTTGACTAATTGGGTCACCTTGAGGGAGGCACTGGGGCTGAGCGTTCCACATCTCTATATCTGTGACTGATTCAGCCATTTTTTTCCACTGGCATTTTTTATCTTAACCTGGGGTCCACAGACACCCCTCACTAGATAATAAATAGATGACTTCTGGAGAGGTCTACGAAATCTTTGAAATTATAGGCACTTTTTTTATATGCATGTGTACATTTTTCTGAGGAGCTGTACTGTAGCTTTCATGAGTATCTCAAGTGGAGAACCACAAAAAATTAAGACCATCTGTCAGGGTGTTGGAAAGCAAATTAAAAAAAATAAAATAGGGCTTCCCTGGTGGTGCAGTAGTTGAGAGTCCGCCTGCCGATGCAGGGGACGCGGGTTCATGCCCCAGTCCAGGAAGATCCCACATGCCGCGGAGCGGCTAGGCCCGTGAGCCATGGCCGCTGAGCCTGCGCATCCGGAGCCTTGCTCCACAGCGGGAGAGGCCACAACAGTGAGAAGCTCGCATACCGAGAAAAAATAAATAAATTAATTAATTAATTAATTAATTAATTAAATAAAATAAGCCAGACCCACTAGGATGGCTATGATAAATAAAAGATGGAAAGAACAAGTGTTGGTGAGGACGTGGAGACATTGGAAAGGAACCCTTCTGTGTTGCTGGAGGGAACGTAAAACGGTGCAACCATTCTGAAAAACAGTTTGGAAGCTCTTCAAAAATTAAATATAGGGCTTCCCTGGTGGCGCAGTGGTTAAGAATCCGCCTGCCAATGCAGGGGACACAGGTTCGAGCCCTGGTCCGGGAAGATCCCATGTGCCGCGGAGCAGCTAAGCCCGTGCGCCACAACTACTGAGCCTGCGCTCTAGAGCCTGCGAGTCACAACTACTGAGCCCACGAGCCACAACTACCGAAGCCTCCGTACCTAGGGCCTGTGCTCCGCGGTAAGAGAAGCCACTGCAATGAGAAGCCCGTGTACCGCAATAAAGAGTAGCCCCTGCTCGCCAGAACTAGAGAAAGCCTGCACGCAGCAACGAAGACCCAATGCAGCCAAAAATAAAATAAATAAATTTATTAAAAAAATAATAATAAATATAGAGTTACCATGTGACTCACCAGTTCCACTCCTGGGTATACACCCAAGAGAACTGAAAACACATATCCACCCAAAAACCTGTACTCAGATGTTCATAGCAGCCCTATTCATGAGAGGCAAAAAGTAAAAACAAGCCGAATGTCCATAAACTGACGGATAGACAAATAAAATGGGGACTATGCACATAACAGAATACTATTTGGAAATAAAGAAGAATCAAGTACTGATAATGCTACAATAGCACTTGGAAACATTATGCTAAGTGTAAAAGCCAGTCATAAAGGACCACCTATTGTATAATTCCTTTTACAAGAAATGTCTAGAAGAGGGAAATCTATAAAACTATGGCTTATATTTATGAACTGAATGTCAGAAAAATCTGTCATTCATTCGTTCACTCATCCATCAGTACAGCCACCCAACCATCAGTACATCCATCCATCCATCAGTATGTCCAACCATCCATCAGTACATTCACCCATCCATGCACCAATATGGCGTCAGACACCCACAGGCACTATGTCCTGTGCTAAGAGGTGAGGATAAGAAGGTGTAGCCCAGCTCTGCCTTCCAAGCGCTGATAGTTTTGTGGAGCAGAAGACCTTCAACAAACAGACAAATGAAAAACTGCAGCTGTGACAAGTGTGACAAATGAGAAGTGGGTGGTATTATAAAATTATGCAATAATCTGAGAAACTTGGCTTGGTCCTTGGGTTGGGGCATTTGAGAAAGGCATCTATTGAGGGACAGAGGAGTCGAAATCTGGAGGTGAAATGGGAGTGCAGGTTGGAGAGGGCAAAGAGAGAGCATGCTAATCGGGAAAACAGAACTCCTGAGCAGTGGTTCTCTGGCAGGAGACAACCTGGGCATCGGAAAAAGGCCTTTGTGATGGAGCCAGAAGACAAGACAAAGTGGTGAGAGAGAAGCCCAGAGAGGGAGGCAGGGGCCTGGCCAGGCAGGGTCTCTAAGACTGTCATGGGTTCAAATGTGTGCCCTCAAAAAGATGTATTGATGTCCCAGCCCCTAGCATCTCAGAATGTGACTTTATTTGGAAATAGGGTTGCTGCAGATGCAATTAGTTAAGATGAGGTCACACTGGAGCCAGGTGGGCACTTAAGACACAGACACACAAAGGGAAAACCATGAGAGGACAGAGGCAGAGACTGGAGTGATGCGGCTGTGCACCAAGGAATGCCAAGGACTGAAGGCCGCCTCAGAAGAGGCACGGAAGGGTTCTCCCCTACAGCCTCCAGAGGGAAGATGCCCTGCCGACACCTTGATTTTGGACTTCTAGGCTCCAGAACTGTTAGGCAATAGCTTTTTGTTGTTCTAAGCTGCGTAGTTTGTTGTACTTTGTTACAGCATTGGCAGGAAACTAATACAGAGGCCATTCTAGAATTTTGGGTTTTGTCCCAAAATTCTAGAGCACTGGGTAGGCATGGCAAGAATTGAAGCAAGGGACTTCCCTGCTGGCGCAGTGGTTAAGAATCCGCCTGCCAGTGCAGGGGACACAGGTTCAAGCCCTGGTCCAGGAAGATCCCACATGCCGTGGAGCAACTAAGCCCGTGCGCCACAACTACTAAGCCTGTGCTCTAGAGCCCACGAGCCACAACTACTGAAGTCTGCACGCCTAGAGCCCGTGCTCCACAACAAGAGAAGCCACTACAATGAGAAGCCCGCACACCGCAACAAAGAATAGCCCCTGCTTGCTGCAACAAAGACCATGCGCAGCGACAAAGGCCCAACACAGCCAAAAATAAATTAATTAATTTTTTTAAAAAAAGAAAATGTATTAAAAAAAAGAATTGAAGCAAGGTGGGGAGGGGCTACATTAGGAAGATGGGTTGGGAGAGGAGGCAAGAGTGCATGCGCTGAGACTAGTTAGGTGACTGAAGGGAACTAGTTAGGAGTCTAGTTAAGAGACTAGTTAAGAGTTTAGTTGCCCAGGAGAGAGATGACAGTAGTTTGGAACAGGGGTTGAGGGTTCAAGATGAAGCCTATAGAATGGATTTTGGATCCCAGTGGTGAGCAAGAGACAGAGGCATGTCACCAACGGCTCCAAGGCTTCTGGCAGCTCAACTGGATGGAGGATGGCACCAATCACTGAGCAGGCAAACCGCAGGGAAGGCAGACTCCACTTAGCACAGGGCCTGACAGCAGATTAAGATTCGACATAGTAACACACACACACACGATAAAGCCCTTTTTCTTTATATATATATAGGATTATAAATAATACACCCTGCAATGCTTTTTAGTTTTACAGAGTAATATTTCTGGGTATCTGCTATACAAATCAGCACGTGGAAGCTGACCTCTTTCTTATTAATGCCTGATAATCCATTGTACGAATGTAGTTTAATTTATTGAACCAATCTCCTCTTGATGCATTTAGCCTGTTCCCAGATTTTAAGTTATTTGATGGCAGATTTTTCACATTTTTTTAAAAACCTGACCCCCAAAAGAAATACATATTTACACTGAGATATAGCATGCACACAAATCACACACACACACGCACACACAAGTATGTGTATTGGGTTGGCCAAAAAGTTCATTCGGGTTTTTCACAGGCTCTTACAGAAAACCCCAAACAAACTTTTTGGTCAACCCTACGTGTGTGTGTGTGTGTGTGTGTGTATACATATATATATATATATATATATATATACCAAAACTTTTATAAAACAGCACATACCCTTCCTATGTGTCATGTACTCCATTCCATTCCATTCCTTTTTTTTTTTTTTTTTAATAAATTTATTTATTTTTGGCTGCGCTGGGTCTAGTTGTGGCGAGCAGGGCCTACTCTTCATTGCGCTGCACAGGCTTCCTACTGAGGTGGCTTCTCTTGTTGAGGAGCATGTGCTCTAGGAGCGTGAGCTTCCATAGTTGCAGCACACAGGCTCAGTAGTTGTGGCTCGCGGGCTCTAGAGCACAGGCTCAGCAGTTGTGGCACATGGGCTTAGATGCTCTGCGGCATGTGGGATCTTTCAGACCAGGGCTCGAACCTGCGTCCCCTGCATTGGCAGGCGGATTCTTAATTACTGTGCCACCAGGGAGGTCCCATTCCATTCCATCCTATAAAGAAAGTGATGGTTGGGACCTGCTGATGGCTCTCACCACCTATTGTTAGGTCACAACCTGCAGTTTGAAAAACACTTTCAGTGCATATTTATTAAAGGAAAAGGGAAAATGCTTACTTATACTCTACTCTTCTGAATACTTTCTGAATACAAGTTATTTAATCCTTACAAAGTCCCAATGGGCTAGGAACTATTGTTCTTCCCACTTTTCAGATGTCAAAACTGAGGCAGAGAGAGGTTGGACAAGTTGCCCAAGGTCACAAACTAGTATGTGCCTTGCTTCAAACCCCGGCAGTCTAAAGGCAGTTTATTTTCTTAACCATCAGCCTACAGTACTTCCTCTAGTCTCAGGAACTGATGTGAAACTAACCAAGTATTTAGAAATGCACAGTTCTAAATAGCCTAATTCGGGGTTTCACTATATCTCATTTGGGGTATGTCTATTCCTTTACAAGATAGTCAAACAGCACGTGGCAAGTGTACACTGCTACTCACATACCTTGATGATTATAGAAACTAAACAATAACGCCCCTAAGTTATCAATCTCCTCCAGAAACTCACCATCAGCAACACACACACACACAGGGTCCCAAACCCCCAAACCCTCAACCCCCCAAATGACCAATGACAACCACTAACAGTGTTGGACTTGTAATAAGATTACAGAAGCACTTCTGATTCAGAGGGAGTGTGGAGCTTCCCTATTATTTATTGATTTCCCCCCAAAGTTATCAAGTTCTAAAGCTTAATTATTGGTGTAATAGTTAGCCAAGATGTTTGGAGAATTGTAAGCTCCTTTAGCTAATGCATGGCATATGTCGGAGGGATTCAGCTAATTCACATATCTGTCTTCTCTATTAATAGTGAAGGTTACATGCCAATTATCCAGGCTTCAATCAGCCTGTTTGGATACAATAGAGGCAGTGTTCACACACTTGATGTGCCACATTCCTTCCCGACATCAGAAGCAGCTGGTCCAGATAAAGACCACTGGGGTTTTGATATTTAGGAATCACGTCTATGGAAGAGCTGGGATTGAGGCTTGATTGCTACATAGACTGCAGGTATCTTTAACCTGGTTTCTTTTGAAAAACGTGTAGTGGGTTTGTAGTTCACCGGTCTTTAAACATTTCTTGTTCAGATTTGTTGGGTGGGTGGGTGGAGGTGCTGAGGAAGAGGAGAGAGACAAAGGCACCAATAGCTTAAATAACAAAGGAGAGAATAATAGGAACGGGTGAATGGATTCCAATAAAATAACCCACACATTCTTGTGCCCAGTTTTAGAACCAAGCAGGCTAAGACACTTTCCGCTTAAGATTTCAACCTTGTGTGTTGAAAAAATATATATACGTATGTGTGTGGGGGGGTTATATATATATATATTTCACCTCCATGTTTTCTTTTTTTTCCTTTTCATTTATTTTTTTCCCCCTGCTTCAGAAACTGGATTAGAAGTGCTGTAATCTCATCAGAAAATGCTGCTTCCAGTGGTATTTTAAAGCAGGAACAGAAGCAAAAGTGTCTGGAATCACTCGAGAAAGCCCCAGATCTCCTGAGAGCCATTCTCGAATTTTTGTTGGCACAGAGCATGGATCAGTGATCAGGGAGTTAAAATGGCAGATGTTGGGGATTTTAGGGGGAGGGGAGGCAGATACCTGAGACTCTCCAGCAATTTTTCCTACCCTTCTCCTCACCTCCATTTCTCAGACCACAATATTAAAACAGCGCTGCTCCCCACTTGCCTAAGGTCACACAGCCCAACACTGGCATGACTGTAAACAAACAATCCAAAACAGCCAGTCCCCGGCCCTGCCTCCCAGGCTGTTTGCTTGTCCTGCCGACATCACCCAAATACTACAGCAGACCACGATACCTTAAAAAAAATTACCGACAGCTAATAGACACCAGGCAGATACAACACACCAGCAGCCGTTGTTTTCTGTGCTATGTCAGCTCAGCGTGTATTTTTTCCCACCCTCCCAGATGAAAATACAGTAATTAACTCCATGCAGAGGGGGGATGGGGGAGGAAACTCTTTTTTTTCTTTTTTTTCTCCATAGACTTGAAAAGAAATTCTAGCAGATACTTTGGCTGAACATGAAAAGGGAGAGGCTGCTTACAGCCGTCCAAATAAAGTGCTAGGTTGGTGAAGCTCCACAGGCCGAGTTGGTTATTTCACGGCATGAAAAGCAGACATTTATCTGTTCCCATGGAGATGTGTTTTCTACTAGTCAATCAGGCACTGAGGAGGTCACACAATAGCCGGTAGATCCTTTTTTCATCTTGAGAGACAGTCGAGTCCCCCTTTATTTTAACATTTCACCTTAATTTAAAGGAATCTAAATGATGTCTCAGAAATACCTGCAAACACAGACATTATAATTTCAAGGGATCCAAAAGACTCCAGCTGCCAACGAGGAAGACGGGGCGTGACCGACACCAGCCCCCCCACCCCCAGCTCCTCCAATTTCAAATCTTAGGCTGTTCTGTCACACTCCTTATTTGTATAAATTTGGCTTCTCGACTTGACCCCTCCCCCCGAATAAAATAATAAGGTCGTGACTTAAATGTTGAAATTTCCAAACAACTGTTGGGAAGCAAGAAGGGACCTTTCAAACAGAACATCGTGGAAGCAAGAATAAGCTGCCCTAGAAAAGAGAAAAAAAAAACCTAAAGCGCTGGAAGTTGGATAAGCTGTAAACTTCGTTCCCGGCATTTCCTTGCCCGAAAAGTGCACATGCAGAAATGATTAGGGCTGCTATTTGACCTTCTGTGTTTGTTATCAATCCCAGAAAACAGATCATGTCCATTTGCAAAATATGTTTATTTCAGTAGGTGAACTGCAGTGTAAGCGCCTGGAAACTGGGACTCACATAGACTTCAAACTCTATTTTTCTAAGTGTGTCTTTCCCCACTCCGTTTTCACACATGCCTAAGGCAGAAGAAAATGTAAGAGGTCTTCCTAGCCTAGAGCTGAGAAGGGAGAGGGTATTTCCATGGCACCGTATCCGAGGCAGACTATCAAATAGGACTTCAACAGAAGCCCGTTCACAGGACGGCTGCATCACAGAAAACAGCAGACAGCAGCCAGAGTCAGGATTTTATCATGAAGTCATTTCATTCTTGTTAATGGAGTCATTCAAGTGCAGCTCACAGCGCAAGGCAGGAAAGTAAACACGGTATGACTTCTGCTCCCAAGCCCAGCCTGCCGCCTGGCTTTGCGTGTCCACGCTCCTGAAGGCAGGTGGGTCCCCCAACAGACACCAGCTGGGCCACCTCGGGAAGCCGCTCAGAGCAGTCCCGGCAAGCAGTATTTAGGGGAAGGGGAGAAACTCCAGCCTCCTTAATAATGTATAATGTCCCACTGTTAAGGAGGCAAAAAGCAGAAATCTATTTTGAGGGTTCTTGGGAGTTTGATTTCCCTGGGAAGACATGGCCCACATTTCTCCTGTACTGTGGGTCAGTATCTGACCATTTCCTTCTCTTTCCTTCTCATTTCAGCTTTTAAAATTTAAAAATCGAAGTCATATGTCATCTCTAGTATAAAATTAAGGTAAAATACTCAAAGTTCCTCATTCCCTTTCCTCACCTGTGCTAGCTCACGATCTCGATCGAGCTAGCTCAAAACTACTTGTAATATATCTTTCCAGACATGTTCCATAAATATGCACGTTTGTGTGTGTGTGTGTATACACACACATACTCTTTGTTTTAAATATACCACTGGAATCCTATTTATAGACACTACTATACAACTTTTTTTTTTAACTTAAAATATCTAGCAGCAATTTTCTATGTCTACATGCATTTTTAAAAATTATAAGTTTTTGAGAAAAATGAGGCAATACATGTTTCTGGGTTGAGGGGAGCAGAGAATTCAAGTTAAAGGGCTTGTGGGGAAGGGTGAACCTCCCCCCCTCCCCGCAGACAATCGCTGTTAGGGTTAAGTGGGTCAGGAACAATCTCCACATAGATCAGCACATATGTTTATCAAACACTCACACTCTTCTGTCTTTACCAAGTATCTTTCACCTTCCATTTTTCACTTAGATCTCTTGAAGAGCGGTCCATGTTAGAAAAAATTGACGTTTAAATGGTGGCATAGTATTTCCTTGAAGGCTGTTCCTTAATGTATTTCACTTGCCTTTTTGGATGGGCTTTGGGTGGATTTCAGGCATCCTCTAGTCTCTTGTCCATCCTGTGAGTCTTTGCTCAACACACTCACCTCTTCCTGAAAAGAACTCCTTTACCCTACACCTGTCCTCAACTTTCCTTCATCCAAAGAATTGACTGAATTAACTAAAAAACAGGTTTAAGAGAGTATTATTAACCCATTAAAAATCTATTCTGAACACGTTTGCCTCCCTGTAGTTTTTAATCTTTCCTCCAGCTTGAGAGTGAGAGGCTCATGAAAAAGAAAAAAAAAGTCGTGTTTCCCCCCAACCCAGGAGTCGGCCAAGCCCAGCTCACGCGTGGCATCCCGCGCCTATTACAAAACGCATACTTCATATTGGGTAATTCCCTCCCATTTACTCCTTTTATCTTGGGCTCAAAGAAAGATCGCAGCTCACTCTTACAACTTAGGTACAGCTTCCTGCCCTTTTTTGTGTGCAAGAGTGACGGCATTGGGGATTTAGAACAAAGTGTGTCCTTGGAAAGAAGTGGGTGGGGTTTTACGTTCAGTAGGTTGGTGAGGGAACCCCCCTCCCGGGGGGAGGAGTCTGCTTTCATTATCCAGTTGGAAACCCGGTGAAATCATGGATACGAGGTCTTTTTGTTCTTTGTCTTTGCAGTGTGTACTGCATATTTCTGTGACGCCCGGGAAGAAGGAAATTTGAGTTAAAGAGCAGGGTAGCTCCACATGCCTTGAAACAACTCAGCTAATTGAAAATTTTAATTCAGGAAGAGATGCAAGGAGGCCAAAACGAAAGAGGAACTGGGCCTGTCGATGTTCAGAGCAGGAAAACCGAAGAAGTTATCATCCCCAAGTTAAAAAATTATGTGGGGCTGGAAAATACGTGGCCTGCCCTATTTGTCATTGAAATTCACAATCTCGTTTGCTGTTTATCTTGAGGCTTGGGGAGCTAGCCCGCTGGTCAAAAAAAGAGGCGAGGTTTAGGAAGAAATGCTAGTAATAAGAAAGGGAGGATTAGAAACCCCAGAGAGAATGGAAGGTGTAAATAATATGTGGGCATTTGACAATCAGCACAAAGAAATGAGAGACAAAGCCCATGACTGATGCCAGAAATCCTAAAAACTCAAGTGGGAAGTCCAGACATAAGAAAAACATCCCAAAGAAAAGAAGAAAACAAAACCCATCCCAGGAGATCTTTTTCCTCTGTGATGTTAGTTCACAGAGTAAATAAAGGTTGGTCTTGCCATGGTGCTCACATGAGCAGCGCTGTAGTCAAAGGAACGAGCTTCATGATATGCCTTCAAGGGCTCTCTCCAGGCCAGCTTGAGACTTTGGACAAAAAGGGTAAACCTGGGGGACAGAGTTTTCCTCCAAAAAGGAGTCTAGATTTGGAGCAAAAGGAGTACTTGGCAGGGGCAGAGTTATCCCTCTCCCCAAAGAGACCAATCTATTTGGGTCACCTGTCCACTTCTGCTCTTTTTTTTTTTTTTTTCCTCCTAGGAAAAAAGCTTAGCCAAAAGCTAAGGTGGGACCAAGTTAAACTCGCTGGACAAGGAAAATCTCTTCCAGAGGCTGCCTGCGGTCGAGTGTGACACCTCCTAAACGCATGACGTAGCAAGTTGCTATCTCTACCACGAGAGAAGCAGCAGCATTTATAGAAACCTTACATGGAATGATTTATACACGGATCCATTTTACCCTCCAAACCAAATGAAGTGGTATAGTTATGTCCATTCGATAGATAAATGGAGACTCAGCCAGATCACCAGCTGGAAAATTGTAGAGACAAAAAGTAATTCTAGGTCAGGGGTTGGTAATTACAGCCTGATGGATAAATCCAGCTCAAGGCCTGTTTTTGTAAATAAAGTTTTATTGGAACACAGCCATGCTCATTTGGTTATATATTGCCTTTGACTGCTTTTTGAGCTACAATGGCAGAGACACTATGGCTTGCAAAACCTATGATATTTCATAATTATTCCTTTACAAAAGAAGTTTGCAGATCCTTGCTCTAGATCACCTGAGTCCATGCTCTTAAACCCATATGTTTTCTTCTGCTCTAAAAATGCCTCTTTTTTTTTTTTAATGTGTTGCTTAACAGGAAAAATGAATCTAAAATGTCAGAAATAGTAATTGTTATCGGGAACTGAATCTGTTAGAAACCCAAGAATATGTAAAACAAAAACAAATAATACGTGACTGAATGACCCCCAAATCCTGACCTCAAACACCATACTCTTTCGCCTCTAAGAGGAGGTTGGTTTTGATTGTCCATCCTTTCATTCAATTTTTACCTACTTGGGTACCTACCATGAATCAGGTACAGCACTTGGTTCCCGAGGAGGGCTAAGGAAGGAATTAAACAGGACAGATGGGATGGAGAGTGTCAAAGTTGGGTGTAGCAATAGGGGATGGGGAAGCTAAGGAAGAGACCTGAGTAGAGGTCGCAGGTGAAGATCTAGACTCCAGAAGAAAGTTGCAGACAGAGGACAGAATAAAGGCACATTCCTTGAGATGGGAAGGGTCGTGGTATGTTGAGGAGTTTTGTTGGTTCTTTCTAGCTCTCAGCCATGAGGCTGTCATTAAGACCTGCCCAAGCTTGAAGGTCTCAGGTGCTGCTCTCCAGGTGCAGGCTTAGCAGAGGGGTTATCCTCAGATCTAAGACATCTGGCTCTGACTTCCTAACGCTGCTACTTCCTTCCCCTTGTCAGACAGGGGAGCAAGATGCTCCTCACTTATTTGTGACTGGAAA
Source organism: Delphinus delphis (assembly GCF_949987515.2). Lineage (NCBI taxonomy): Eukaryota > Metazoa > Chordata > Mammalia > Artiodactyla > Delphinidae > Delphinus > Delphinus delphis. Next base: position 8,278,035 of record NC_082697.1, on the reverse strand, counting down.
TAATAATAATAATTACCAATTACTAAGTACGTGCCATGTATTGTACTAACTGCTTAATTGTATTATCTCATTTAATCTGCAAAGCAACCCAATGGATTTCTGTAGAACAGTAGTCTCAAAGCAGGAGGATGTTACACGGATAGTATTAAGGGAATTACTTTCTAGAATCTACAAGTTTATGCTTACATTTGCTTATTCCTAAGCCTGTCTGGGAATGCTCCTGCATGCCTAAGTTCACACTGGTCACAATAACGCTTTTTCTACATTACAGAGAAGTCTGAGGTGGTGGTAGGAGGGCAGAGTACCCCCAGCAACTCTACGGAGCATTGAGGGGGTAGGTGCTGCAATAGTCTTCAAGGTAACAAACAAAGGGACTAATCCAAACGTTGGTTTTGTGAAACCCACCTTTGATGATTAATCAAGGCACCTAAATGGGGGCATTCTATATTACTTTATGTTACCTGCATTTCTTTCTAGAGAGCATTCCAAACCATGACAGAAGTTTAATAATACTGTTTATTCTTATAAATGGAACTGGAATGTTTTCTAGAACCATCAAATATTTCAGGATACACTGGATATGTCTCAGGATAAAAAAACTTATCTGTATATTTTCAGATTTAGTGCATGCTATTCAATACGTCAGTTAAAACTTATCAGGTCATACAATGAATTACGGATTGCAATTACTGTCACTCTCTGTATTATTTTTTCATACAAAATGTTTACTATTTTCTTTTTTAAAATTTTGTTTATTTATTTATTTGGCTGTGATGTGCGGTATGCGGGATCTTGGTTCCCTGACCAGGGATCGAACCCACGCCCCCTGCATTGGGAGCGCGGAGCCTTAACCATGGGATCACCAGGGAAGTCCCAAAATGCTTACTATTTTCTATTTCTTGTTAAGACAAAATGGGCTTATTTGAATTGTGGTAGAAAAATTTAAGATGTCAATTAAAAATACGCAAGGGACTACATATTATTTTTTTCAAAATTATGTTTAGCAGATCCTGATTGTTGTCTACCTAATAGTAATCACTAATTATTTTCTTTGCTAATAAAACACAATTTACATGCACACACATACATGTATTTTTGACCTTACACTTTTTTATTTATTTTTTTTATTGGAGTATAGTTGTTTTACAATGTTGTGTTAGTTTCTACTGTACAGCAAAGTGAAGCAGAGTTCCCTGTGCTATACAGCAGGTTCTCATTAGTTATCTATTTTATCACATTCGTATATTTTTACTTTTAATTTTTTTGACTGTTATGTGCTTCAGGGAAAGCTAGAACCTCAACAGTCCCAGGGGATGGAGTTTTGATTGGTCAGTATCAGTGGTTCTCAACCTTGGCCACAGGTCAGATCATCTTCAGAGCTTTAACAAATTGTCAGTGCCTGGACCCCACTCCCAACTATGGTTAAATTAGTCTAAGCAGTTAAGATAATTTTATTTCTGTTACTAATAACTGATTAAGGAATTGCCATACAACAAAATTCTGACCAATGAGAGGTAAAGTAAGTGGGCTGGGGTACGTCTCTGGGAAAGTTATTCTTGCTCATGAAAAGATAAACAAGGGAAAAAATGTTCTCTCTTCCCATTTTTAGACTTTTTTAAGGTGAATAAATGCCACCAGGTGCTGTGGCAGCCATTTTGTGGCTATAAGAGGCAAACCTGAAGTTCAAAGCCAATACACTGAGGCGGGCAGAACAAGATCAAAAGAATCTGGGACTAGAATAACTGAATTAACCAACCCGGGAGCTGCCCTATCAGGAGGACATTTATGCCATATTTTAGTTGGGTTCTCTCTTTCCTGAAGGCCTAAACATTTTCAATTTTATACAATAAGGAAAGTGGAACACAGACAGGTTATGCTCTCTCTCTGCAGTCACACAGCTGGTAAGTGAGAAGACCAGGGTTTGAATTTATCTGAATGTAGCTCCTGTACTCTGAATGACTAAGGTATAGAACAGGGATCAGCAAACTATGGATTGTGGGCCGAACTCCACCTCTTTTTGTGAATAAGGTTTTACTGAAACACAGCCAGACCCAGTGATTTTACGCATTGTCTGTGGGTGCTTTTCGCACTACTAGAGCAGAGTAGTTGTGAGAGACATTGTACGGCACATGAAGCCTAAAACATTTACTGTCTGGCTCTTAATGGAAAAAGTTTGCAGGCCCCTGCTGGTGTAAACCAATCATGGTAATCTTATCTTTATCAGTGATTGTCTAGGGGGAATTATATAAACCACTTTGGGCCAATAAGACTTAAAGAGAATTCTGCTGGGGGGACACTTCTGAGAAAGACATTCTCCCATCAAAAGAGCTGTTCAGGAAGCTCCCTTCTTCTTGCCTCTGAATGAGGATAAGGTGATGGAGCTGTAGCAGGCACCTTAAATTCACAAAGGGAGAGAGTGTAAACACATGGAAGTTGGCAGAGAAGAAATACGGAAAGAGGCTAAATCTTCGATGACATCTTTAATCCTCCTATCCAACGTTATAACTCCCTACACCGCGAGATTCCGTGTTGTGTTAGATAATAAATAGTCACTTTTTACAGGCTATTCCATTACTTGCTGCCGAATTTATCCCATATGATACAAACACTACATCTGAAATTACTATTCTTATTTTACACTTAAGAAACCCAAAGTTCAGGGAGATAAAAGGACTTGCCCAATGCCCTGTGCATCAAGCTAAGTCTGTCCAGATCCAATGACAATCCCTGTTCCATTACCCCTTGATAGTAACATATAAACTCTTGGCATTTGGGGCTTTGTTTATATATGTAAAAACTCCGTAATCAAAGGAGACTGAACACTGAGTGCAACTGGGGTTCCTTACCTGACAGTTATTTCCTCTTCTTCCCTACTAACAGAAACTGCATTTAGTTTGGCCAGCAATTCACCCAGTCCAAGGGATGAAGGATATCTGACCTAAGCCAGTCATGAAATTCTTTTTCCCCTTTGTGGGAAGTTTTACCCCCTAAATATTCTGATCCCGGAATGGGTCTGGGTGAGGCAGGAGAGCCTGCACTTCCTATGAGCTCCCAGGTGAGGCCGATGCTTCTTTCCACAGAAGTCTTTGACTAGCGCTATTCTGTATTACACATAGATAAACTTTCTCTGTAAAGCGCCAGATAGTAAATATTTTAGGTTTTGTACGCCAGATAGTCTCTGTTGCAACTACTCAACTCTGCTGTTGCAACAGCTCAAAAGCAG